>NC_086452.1:111047754-111384004 GCF_028390025.1 Pseudophryne corroboree | reverse complement strand
TCAATGCAAGCACAAAGCTTTAATGCTGCATTATTGAGGTTGGCGGTTTTGGGTAACTGGGGGGCCCTCGAAGGGTGTTGTAGACCCCTTTTATCAGGAGTATTGTCCCTACTCTGGGATGATTGATATCACAGAGTGATCCCAGGATAATTGCACATAACAGATTAATTCATTATTGGTTAGTAGTCTATGCAGAGATAAGGTAATTTTCTCTAACGTCCTAAGTGGATGCTGGGGACTCCGTAAGGACCATGGGGAATAGCGGCTCCGCAGGAGACTGGGCACATCTAAAGAAAGCTTTAGGACTAGCTGGTGTGCACTGGCTCCTCCCCCTATGACCCTCCTCCAAGCCTCAGTTAGATTTCTGTGCCCGACGAGAAGGGTGCACACTAGGGGCTCTCCTGAGCTTCTTAGTGAAAGTTTTAGTTTAGGTTTGTTATTTTCAGTGAGACCTGCTGGCAACAGGCTCACTGCATCGAGGGACTAAGGGGAGAAGAAGCGAACTCACCTGCGTGCAGAGTGGATTGGGCTTCTTGGCTACTGGACATTAGCTCCAGAGGGACGATCACAGGCCCAGCCTGGATGGGTCCCGGAGCCGCGCCGCCGGCCCCCTTACAGAGCCAGAAGAGCGAAGAGGTCCGGAAAAATCGGCGGCAGAAGACGTTCCTGTCTTCAATAAGGTAGCGCACAGCACTGCAGCTGTGCGCCATTGCTCTCAGCACACTTCATACTCCGGTCACTGAGGGTGCAGGGCGCTGGGGGGGGCGCCCTGAGACGCAATAAAACATGATAAAAATACCTTACATGGCAAAAAATACATCACATATAGCTCCTGGGCTATATGGATGCATTTAACCCCTGCCAGAATATACAGAAAAACGGGTGATAGGCTCCGCCCCCTTTTCGGCAGCCTTATCTCCTCAGCACACTGGCGCCATTTTCCCTCACAGCTCAGTTGGAGGGAAGCTCCCTGGCTCTTCCCTGCAGTCACTACACTACAGAAAGGGTTAAAAAAAGAGGGGGGCACTAATTAGGCGCAGTATTAGAACATACAGCAGCTATAAGGGGAAAAACACTTATATAAGGTTATCCCTGTATATATATATATATATATATATATATATATATATATATATATATATATATAATATATATATATATATATATATATATATATATATATATATATATATATATATATATATATATATAGCGCTTTGGTGTGTGCTGGCATACTCTCCCTCCCCAAAGGGCTAGTGGGGTCCTGTCCTCTATCAGAGCATTCCCTGTGTGTGTGCTGTGTGTCGGTACGTTGGTGTCGACATGTATGAGGAGAAAAATGATGTGGAGACGGAGCAGAGTGTCTGTAACAGTGATGTCACCACCTAGGGGGTCGACACCTGAGTGGATGTACTGTTGAAAATTACGTGACAGTGTCAGCTCTATATAAAAAAACAGTGGTTGACATGAGACAGCCGGCTACTCAGCTTGTGCCTGTCCAGACGTCTCATAGGCCGTCAGGGGCTATAAAGCGCCCGTTACCTCAGATGGCAGATACAGACGCCGACACGGATACTGACTCCTGTGTCGACGGTGAAGAGACAACCGTGATTTCCAGTAGGGCCACACGTTACATGATTGAGACAATGGAAAATGTTTTATACATTTCTGATAATACGAGTACCACCAAAAAGGGGTATTATGTTCGGTGAGGGAAAAACTACCTGTAGTTTTCCTGAATCTGAGAAATAAAATGTGTGATGATGCGTGGGTTTCCCCCCGATAACAATTGATAGTTTCTTAAAAAGTATTGGCTGTATACCCTTTCCCGCCAGAGGTTAGGGTGCGTTGGGAAACACCCCCTAGGGGGGATAAGGCGCTCACACGCTTGTAAGAACAAGGGCTCTACCCTCTTATGAGATGGCCGCCCTTAAGGATCCTGCTGATAGAAAGCAGGAGGGTATCCAAAAATGTATTCACACACATACTGGTGTTATACTGCGACCAGCAATCGCCTCAGCCTGGAGGTGCAGTGCTGGGTTGGCATGGTCGGATTCCCTGACTGGAAATATTGATATCCTAGATAAGGATAGTATATTATTGCCTATAGAGCATTTAAAAGATGCATTTCTATATATGCAGGATGCACAGCGGAATAATTGCCGACTGGCATCAAGTATAAGTGCGTTGTCCAATTCTACCAGTAAATTGGTCAGGTGATGCGGATTCCAAACGGCATTTGGAAGTATTGCCTTTGAAAGGGGACATTTGGGGTCGGTCTTTTAGACCTGGTGGCCATGGCAACAACTGGGAAATCCACGTTTGTACCCCAGGTCGCCTCTCAAAATAAGACGCCGTATTATCAGGCGCAGTCCTTTGTTGGCAAGCGGACAAAAGGTTCCTCTTTTCTGCTCGTGACAGAGGGAGAGGAAAAAGGCTGAAGAGATTACCCAGTTCCCAGGAACAGAAATCCTTTCCCGCCTCTGCAAAGCCCTCAGTATGACGCTAGGGCCTTACAAGCTCAGGCACGGTGGGGGCCCGTTCTCAATGAATTTCAGTGCGCAGTGGGCTCACTCGCAAGTAGACCCCTGGATCCTTCAGGTAATATCTCAAGGGTACATATTGAAATTCGAGACGTCTCCCCCTCGCCGTTTCCAAAAGTCGGCTTTACCGACGTCTCCCTCTGACAGGGAGGCAGTTTTGGAAGCCATTCACAAGCTGTATTCCCAGCAGGTGATAATCAAGGTACCCCTCCTGCAACAGGGAACGGGGTATTATTCCACACTATTGTGGTACCGAAGCCAGACGGCTCGGTGAGACCGATTCTAAATCTAAAATCTTTGAACACTTACATACAGAGGTTCAAATTCAAGATTGAGTCACTCAGAGCAGTGATTGCGAACCTGGAAGAAGGGGACTACATGATGTCTCGGGACATCAAGGATGCTTACCTTCATGTCAAAATTTACCCTTCTCACCAAGGGTACCTCAGGTTATGGTACAGAACTGTCACTATCAGTTCAGACGCTGCCGTAGGGATGGTCCACGACACCCCGGGTCTTTACCAAGGTAATGGCCGAAATGCTATTCCTTCGAAGGAAGGGAATTTTAGTTATCCCTTACTTGGACGATTCCCTGATAAGGGTAAGATCCAGGGAACAGTTGGAAGTCGGTGTAGCACTATCTCAGGTAGTGTTGCGGCAGCACGATTGGATTCTCAATATTCCAAAATCGCAGCTGGTTCCGACGACTTGTCTTCTGTTTCCTAGGGATGTTCCTGGACACAGTCCAGAAAAAAGGTGTTTCTCCCGGAAGAGAAAGCCAGGGAGTTATCCGAGCTAGTCAGGAACCTCCTAAAATCGAACCAAGTCTCAGTGCATCAATGCACAAGGGTTCTGGGTAAAAATGGTGGCTTCCTACGAAGCAATCCTATTCGTTAGATTCCACGCAAGAACTTTCCAGTGGAACCTACTGGACAAATGGTCCGGGTCGCATTTTCAGATGCATCAGCGGATAACCCTGTCACCAAGGACAAGGGTATCCATCCTGTGGTGGTTGCAGAGTGCTCATCTTCTAGAGGGCCGCAGATTCGGCATTCAGGACTGGGTCCTGGTGACCAGGGATGCCAGCCTGCGAGGCTGGGGAGCAGTCACACAGGGAAGGAATATCCAGGGCTTAGGGTCAAGCCTGGATACATCACTTCACATAAATATCCTGAAGCTAAGGGCCATTTACAATGCTCTAAGCTTAGCAAGACCTCTGCTTCAAGGTCAGCCGGTATTGATCCAGTCGGACAACATCATGGCAGTCACCCACGTAAACAGACAGGGTGGCACAAGAAGCAGGAGGGCAATGGCAGAAGCTGCAGGGATTCTTCGCTGGGCGGAAAATCATGTGATAGCACTGTCAACAGTATTCATTCCGGGAGTGGACAACTAGGAAGCAGACTTCCTCAGCACGACCTCCACCCGGGAGAGTGGGGACTTCACCCAGAAGTCGTCCACATGATTAAAAAACTCGACAGGTATTGCGCCAGGTCAAGAGACCCTCAGGCAATAGTTGTAGACGCTCTGGTAACACCGTGGGTGTACCAGTCAGTGTATGTGTTCCCTCCTCTGCCTCTCATACCCAAGGTACTGAGATTGATAAGATGGAGAGGAGAAAGCACTATATTCGTGGCTCCGGATTGGCCAAGAAGGACTTGGTAACCGGAACTTCAAGAGATGCTCACGGAGGATCCGTGGCCTCTACCTTTAAGAAGGGACCTGCTCCAGCAAGGACCCTGTCTGTTCCAAGAGTTACCGCGGCTGCGTTTGACGGCATAGCGGTTGAACGCCGGATCCTGAAGAAAAAAAAGGCATTCCGGATGAAGTCATCCCTATCCTGATCAAAGCCAGGAAGGATGTAACCGCAAAAACATTATCACCGCAATTGGCGAAAATGTGTTGCGTGGTGCGAGGCCAGTAAGGCCCGACGGAGGAAATTCAACTGGGTCGATTCCTACATTTCCTGCAAACAGGAGTGTCTATGGGCATGAAATTGGGGTCCATTAAGGTTCAAATTTCGGCCCTGTCAATTTTCTTCCAAAAAGAACTAGTTTCAGTCCCTGAAGTTCAGACGTTTGTAAAAGGGGTACTGCATATACAGCCTCCTTTTGTGCCTCCAGTGGCACTTTGGGATCTCAATGTAGTTTTGGGTTCCAAAAGTCACATTGGTTTGAACCACTTAAATCTGTGGAGTTAAAATCTCACATGGAAAGTGGTCATGCTGTTGGCCCTGGCCTGGGCCAGGCGCGTGTCAGAATTGGCGGCTTTATCCTGAAAAAGCCCTTATCTGATTTTCCATTCGGACAGGGCGGAATTGAGGACTCGTCCTCAGTTTCTCCCTAAGGTTGTTTCAGCGTCTCACCTGAACCAACCTATTGGTGGTGCCTGCGGCTACTAGGGACTTGGAGGACTCCAAGTTGCTAGACGTTGTCAGTGCCCTGAAAATATATGTTTCCAGGACGGCTGGAGTCAGGAAATCTGACTCGCTGTTTATCCTGTGTGCACCCAACAAGCTGGGTGCTCCTGCTTCTAAGCAGACTATTGCTCGTTGGATTTGTAGTACAATTCAGCTTGCACATTCTGTGGCAGGCCTGCCACAGCCATAAATCTGTAAATGTCCACTCCACAAGGAAGGTGGGCTCATCTTGGGCGGCTGCCCGAGGGGTCTCGGCTTTACAACTTTGCCGAGCAGCTACTTGGTCAGGAGCAAATACGTTTGTAAAATTCTACAAAATTGATATCCTGGCTGAGGAGGACCTGGAGTTCTCTCATTTGGTGCTGCAGAGTCATCCGCACTCTCCCGCCCGTTTGGGAGCTTTGGTATAATCCCCATGGTCCTTACGGAGTCCCCAGCATCCACTTAGGACGTTAGAGAAAATAAGAATTTACTTACCGATAATTCTATTTCTCATAGTCCGTAGTGGATGCTGGGCGCCCATCCCAAGTGCGGATTGTCTGCAATACTTGTACATAGTTATTGTTACAAAAATCGGGTTATTATTGTTGTGAGCCATCTTTCAGAGGCTCCTCTGTTATCATGCTGTTAACTGGGTTCGGATCACAGGTTATACGGTGTGATTGGTGTGGCTGGTATGAGTCTTACCCGGGATTCAAAATCCTTCCTTATTGTGTACGCTCGTCCGGGCACAGTATCCTAACTGAGGCTTGGAGGAGGGTCATAGGGGGAGGAGCCAGTGCACACCAGGTAGTCCTAAAGCTTTCTTTAGATGTGCCCAGTCTCCTGCGGAGCCGCTATTCCCCATGGTCCTTACGGAGTCCCCAGCATCCACTACGGACTATGAGAAATAGAATTATCGGTAAGTAAATTCTTATTTACTGTATGTATGATATTTTTGTTTCCCTATTTGTGTGGTCATAGTACTGGTATACTCAACTTTTAGGCTCAAACTCTGTATGCCAAATGTTGATTAAAATTTTTTTTTTTTTTTAAATGGCATGCCTCGCAGCAATTATGTACAAATCATTTTTGTCAAAACAATACATTTAACAGATGCAGATCTGTAATAAGGTATCAGCAGCATTTATAATCCAGGTTTGCGAACTAGAACGAATAAATCCAACCCTAAAGTAGGAGCGGGCTGCAGATACTGGCTCAGAGGGCCACCTATCGCCCATCAGTGAAACATAGTGCTAACAGCTTCTGGCCACCTTTCAGCAGGGAGGAAAACAGGGTCCCTGTTGGAACAACCACCCTATGAGGCACTTTGGTAGCAGCATTTGTATGTTCATAAAAATAAACTGTTTCCAGATGTCGCATTTTCACCTATTACTTTATAAAAGCTGCGGAAATCCAGGTCTACTGAAATGTATCACATTCGAGCTGTAAAAAGCTATTGATGTATCAAAGCATGGTATACCCCAAGATTCTCATGAAAATGATCCTAAAATGATTCTGATTAAGCTGCAGATAATGTTGCCTCGGAAATCAGACTGGCGTCTTGTTCATAGGAATTTACTATCCAAAAATAAACCATTTATATACTAGCTGGGATATATTATTGTACAGGGTCAAATAGATTGTTATAACTTGCTGATATAAGGATTAATGGTCATCCTGCAGTATGTCAGTGTGCATTTTCACTTATTCAGTCTCAAAGCACCACTTTACTATGAGAGATTACATTGTGGCGAGGGAAATTGTTTTGTCTTTGTACCAATAACATCCCTATGTTAGCTAATAATGGGGTCGATTCTATTCGGCAACTAATGAATAGCGCCGGGAATTAGCTCCCGACGCTATTCAATTCAGCAACTAGTTACGTCGGCGATGGCCCGTTCTCGCCGACAAAACAGGTTGAATTGTCGGGAGAACGGGCATTCTCCAACTTAACTCCCCGGCGCGAGGCTGATTCCCGACAGAATCAGCCTCGCGCCGGCTGCGAGGCAGCACTTTTGTCGGGTTTCTCTTCTCATCCCCCGGGGATGAGAGAAGAATTCCCGACAATTGCAGGTAATTAGTTGCTGAATTGAATAGCGTCGGGAGCTAATTCCCGGCGCTATTCATTAGTTGCCGAATAGAATCGACCCCAATGATTACAGAGGTAAACTGTAGTATCCAATGAAAATAGACATTTCTCTTACGTCCTAGAGGATGCTGGGGACTCTGTAAGGACCATGGGGATAGACGGGCTCCGCAGGAGACATGGGCACTTTAAGAAAGAACTTTAGGTATGGGTGTGCACTGGCTCCTCCCTCTATGCCCCTCCTCCAGACCTCAGTTTACTACTGTGCCCAGAGGAGACTGGGTGCATTACAGGGAGCTCTCCTGAGTTTCCTGAAAAAGTATATTTGTTAGGTTTTTTATTTTCAGGGAGCCTGCTGGCAACAGACTCCCTGCATCGAGGGACTGAGGGGAGAGAAACAGACCTGCTTTAATGTTGGGCTCTGTTTCTTAGGCTACTGGACACCATTAGCTCCAGAGGGATCGGTACGCAGGTCTCACCCTCGCCGTCCGTCCCAGAGCCGCGCCGCCGTCCTCTTCGCAGAGCCGGAAGATTGAAGCCGGGTGAGTATGAGAAGAAAGAAGACTTCAAAGGCGGCAGAAGACTTCAGATCTTCACTGAGGTAACGCACAGCAGTAAAGCTGTGCGCCATTGCTCCCACACAGCACACACAAACGGCAGTCACTGTAAGGGTGCAGGGCGCAGGGGGGGCGCCCTGGGCAGCAATAAAACCTCTTTTTCTGGCAAATGTGTGTATATATACAGCTGGGCACTGTATATATACAGAGCCCCAGCCAGGTTTTTTTCGATGTTTGAGCGGGACAGAAGCCCGCCGCCGAGGGGGCGGGGCTTCTAACTCAGCACTCGCCAGCGCCATTTTCTCCACAGCACAGCGCTGAGAGGAAACTCCCCGGACTCTCCCCTGCTTATCCACGGTGAAAGAGGGTTTTAAAGAAGGGGGGGCGGGCACATAATTGGCGCAATATACAGATTACAGCGCTATCTGGGTAAACATATTGTGTGTTTTTTCCTGGGTCATATAGCGCTGGGTGTGTGCTGGCATACTCTCTCTGTCTCTCCAAAGGGCCTTGTGGGGGAACTGTCTTCAGATAAGAGGATTCCCTGTGTGTGGGGGGTGTCTGTATGCGTGTGTCGACATGTCTGAGGTAGAAGGCTCTCCTAGGGAGGAGGTGGAGCAAATGAATGTGGTGTCTCCGTCGACAACGCCGACACCTGACTGGATGGATATGTGGAATGTTTTAAGTGCTAATGTGAATTTATTGCACAAAAGATTAGACAAAGCTGAGGCTAGGGAACAGCCAGGGAGTCGACCCATGTCTGTCCCTATGTCGCAGGGACCTTCGGGGTCTCAAAAGCTCCCACTATCCCAAATAGTAGACACTGATACAGACACGGATTCTGACTCCAGTGTCGACTACGATGATGCAAAGTTACAGCCAAAATTGGCTAAATGTATTCGATATGATTATTGCAATAAAAGATGTTTTGCATATCACAGAGGAACCCCCTGTCCCCGACACGAGGGTACACATGTATAAGGGGAAGAAACCTGAGGTAACCTTTCCCCCTTCTCATGAGCTGAACGAGTTGTGTGAAAAAGCGTGTGAATCTCCAGACAAAAAACTGCAGATTCCCAAAAGGATTCTTATGGCGTATCCTTTCCCGCCAAAGGACAGGATATGGTGGGAATCCTCCCCTAGGGTGGACAAAGCGTTGACACGCTTATCCAAAAAGGTAGCGCTGCCATCCTAAGATAAGGCTACCCTAAGGGATCCTGCTGATTGCAAGCAGGAGGTTATTTTGAAGTCCATTTACACTCATTCTGGTACTTTACTCAGACCGGCTATTGCGTCGGCTTGGGTTTGTAGCGCGGTAGCAGCGTGGACAGATACCTTATCAGCGGAGATTGAGACCCTGGGTAAGGATACCATCTTATTGACCCTAGGACATATAAAAGATGCTGTCTTATATATGAGAGATGCTCAAAGAGACATTGTTTTGCTGGGTTCTAGAGTCAACGCTATGTCGATTTCTGCTAGACGAGTCCTATGGACAGGTGATGCCGACTCAAAAAGGCATATGGAGGTTTTTACCTTACAAGGGTGAGGAATTGTTTGGAGAAGGTCTCTCGGACCTGGTCTCCACGGCTACAGCTGGTAAATCCAATTTCTCTGACGTCCTAGTGGATGCTGGGAACTCCGTAAGGACCATGGGGAATCGCTGCTCCGCAGGAGACTGGGCTCAACTAAAAGAAAGCTTTTAGACTACCTGGTATGCACTGGCTCCTCCCACTATGACCCTCCTCCAAGCCTCGGTTAGATTTCTGTGCCCGGCCGAGCTGGATGCACACTAGGGGCTCTCCTGAGCTCCTAGAAAGAAAGTTTATTTTAGGTTTTTTTATTTTACAGTGAGACCTGCTGGCAACAGGCTCACTGCATCGAGGGACTAAGGGGAGAAGAAGCGAACCTACCTGCTTGCAGCTAGCTTGGGCTTCTTAGGCTACTGGACACCATTAGCTCCAGAGGGATCGACCGCATGGAACTGGCCTTGGTGTTCGTTCCCGGAGCCGCGCCGCCGTCCCCCTTACAGAGCCAGAAGCAAGAAGAGGTCCGGAAAATCGGCGGCAGAAGACATCAGTCTTCATTAAGGTTGCGCACAGCACTGCAGCTGTGCGCCATTGCTCGTCATGCACACTTCACACTCCGGTCACTGAGGGTGCAGGGCGCTGGGGGGGGGCGCCCTGAGCAGCAATAAAAACACTTTGGCTGGCAAATATATCACAATATATAGCCCCAGAGGCTATATATGTGATAAATACCCCTGCCAGAATCCATAAAAAAGCGGGAGAAAAATCCGCGAAAAAGGGGCGGAGCTATCTCTCTCGGCACACTGGCGCCATTTTCTCTTCACAGTGCAGCTGGAAGACAGCTCCCCAGGCTCTCCCCTGTAGTTTGCAGGCTCAAAGGGTTAAAAAGAGAGGGGGGGGGCGCACTAAATTTAGGCGCAATATTGTATATACAAGCAGCTATTGGGAAAAATTCACTCAATATAGTGTTAATCCCTAAATTATATAGTGTGCTGGCATACTCTCTCTCTGTCTCCCCAAAGGGCTGTGTGGGGTCCTGTCCTCAGTCAGAGCATTCCCTGTGTGTGTGCGGTGTGTCGGTACGGCTGTGTCGACACGTTTGATGAGGAGGCTTATGTGATGGCAGAGCAGATGCCGATAAATGTGATGTCGCCCCCTGTGGGGCCGACACCAGAGTGGATGGATAGGTGGAAGGTATAAACCGACAGTGACAACTCCTTACATAAAAGGCTGGATGACGTAACAGCTATGGGACAGCCGGCTTCTCAGCCCGCGCCTGACCAGGCGTCTCAAAGGCCATCGGGCTCAAAAACGCCCGCTCCCTCAGATGGCAGACACAGATGTCGACACGGAGTCTGACTCCAGTGTCGACGAGGTTGAGACATATACACAATCCACTAGGAACATCCGTTACATGATCCCGGCAATAAAAAATGTGTTACACATTTCTGACATTAACCCAAGTACCACTAAAAAAGGGTTTTATGTTTGGGGAGAAAAAGCAGGCAGTGTTTTGTTCCCCCATCAAATGAGTGAATGAAGTGTGAAAAAGCGTGGGTTCCCCTGATAAGAAACTGGTAATTTCTAAAAAGTTACTGATGGCGTACCCTTTCCCGCCAGAGGATAAGTTACGCTGGGAGATATCCCCTAGGGTGGATAAGGCGCTCACACGTTTGTCAAAAAAGGTGGCACTGCCGTCTTAGGATACGGCCACTTTGAAGGTACCTGCTGATAAAAAGCAGGAGGCTATCCTTAAGTCTGTATTTACACACTCAGGTACTAGACTGAGACCTGCAGATAGTGCTGCTGCAGCGTGGTCTGTAACCCTGTCAAACAGGGATACTATTTTGCGAACATAAGACGTCGTCTTATATATGAGGGATGCACAGAGGGATATTTTGCCGGCTGGCATCCAGAATTAATGCAATGTCCATTCTGTCAGGAGGGTATTAGAGACCCGACACTGGACAGGTGATGCTGACTTTAAAAGGCACATAGAGCCTTATAAGGGTGAGGAATTGTTTGGGGATGGTCTCTGGGACCTCGTATCCACAGCAACAGCTGGGAAGAAATTTTTTTACCTCCGGTTTCCTCACAGCCTAAGAAAGCACCGTATTTTCAGGTACAGTCCTTTCGGCTTCAGAAAAGCAAGCGGGTCAAAGGCGCTTCCTTTCTGCACAGAGACGAGGGAAGAGGGAAAAAGCTGCACCAGTCAGCCAGTTCCCAGAATCAAAATTCTTCCCCCGCTTCCTCTGAGTCCACCGCATGACGCGGGGGCTCCACAGGCGTAGCCAGGTACGGTGGGGGGCCGCCTCAAAAATTTTCAGCGATCAGTGGGCTCGCTCACAGGTGGATCCCTGGATCCTTCAAGTAGTATCTCAGGGGTACAAGCTGGAATTCGAGGCTTTTCCCACCCGCCGTTTCCTCAAATCTGCCTTGCCGACAACTCCCTCAGGCAGGGAGGCTGTGCTAGAGGCAATTCACAAGCTGTATTCCCAGCAGGTGATAGTCAAGGTGCCCCTACTTTAACAAGGACGGGGTTACTATTCCACACTGTTTGTGGTACCGAAACCGGACGGTTCGGTAAGACCCATTTTAAATTTGAAATCCTTGAACACATACATAAAAAAAATCAAGTTCAAGATGGAATCGCTCAGGGCGGTTATTGCAAGCCTGGAGGAGGGGGATTACATGGTATCCCTGGACATCATGGATGCTTACCTACATGTCCCCATTTACCATCCTCACCAGGAGTACCTCAGATTTGGGGTACAGGATTGCCATTACCAATTCCAAACACTGCCGTTTGGACTGTCCACGGCACCGAGGGTCTTTACCAAGGTAATGGCAGAAATGATGATACTCCTTCGAAAAAAGGGAGTTTTAATTATCCCATACTTGGACGATCTCCTTATAAAGGCGAGGTCCAAGGAGCAGTTGTTGGTCGGAGTAGCACTATCTCGGGAAGTGCTACAACAGCACGGATGGATTCTATACATTCCAAAGTCACAGCTGGTTCCTACCACACGCCTACTGTTCCTGGGGATGGTTCTGGACACAGAACAGAAAAAAGTGTTTCTCCCGCAGGAGAAAGCCAAGGAGCTGTCATCTCTAGTCAGAGACCTCCTGAAACCAAAACAGGTATCGGTGCATCACTGCACACGAGTCCTGGGAAAAATGGTAGCTTCTTACGAAGCAAAATTCCATTCGGCAGGTTCCATGCAAGAACCTTTCAGTGGGACCTCTTGGACAAGTGGTCGGGATCGCATCTTCAGATGCATCGGCTGATAACCCTGTCTCCAAGGACCAGGGTATCTCTACTGTGGTGGCTGCAGAGTACTCATCGTCAAGAGGGCCGCAGATTCGGCATACAGGACTGGGTCCTGGTAACCACGGATGCCAGCCTTCGAGGCTGGGGGGCAGTCACACAGGGAAGAAATTTCCAAGGACTTTGGTCAAGTCAGGAGTCGTCTCTACACATAAATATTCTGGAACTGAGGGCCATTTACAATGCCCTAAGTCTGACAAGGCCTCTGCTTCAAAACCAGCCGGTACTGATCCAATCAGACAACATCACGGCAGTCGCCCTTGTAAACCGACAGGGCGGCACAAGAAGCAGGATGGCGATGGCAGAAGCCACAAGGATTCTCCGATGGGCGGAGAATCACGTCTTAGCACTGTCAGCAGTGTTCATTCCGGGAGTGGACAACTGGGAAGCAGACTTCCTCAGCAGACACGACCTACACCCGGGAGAGTGGGGACTTCATCCAGAAGTCTTCCAACTGTTGGTAAACCGTTGGGAAAGGCCACAGGTGGACATGATGGCGTCCCGCCTAAACAAAAAACTAGATATTGCGCCAGGTCAAGGGACCCTCAGGCAATAGCTGTGGACGCTCTAGTGACACCGTGGGTGTACCAGTCGGTTTATGTATTCCCTCCTCTGCCTCTCATACCAAAGGTACTGAGAATAATAAGAAAACGAGGAGTAAGAACGATACTCGTGGTTCCGGATGGGCCAAGAAGAGCTTGGTACCCAGAACTTCAAGAAATGATATCAGAGGACCCATGGCCTCTACCGCTCAGACAGGATCTGCTACAGCAGGGGCCCTGTCTGTTCCAAGACTTACCGCGGCTGCGTTTGACGGCATGGCGGTTGAATTCCGGATCCTAAAGGAAAAAGGCATTCTGGAGGAAGTCATTCCTACGCTAATAAAAGCCAGGAAAGAAGTAACCGCAAACCATTATCACCGTATTTGGCGAAAATGTTGCGTGGTGTGAGGCCAGGAAGGCCCCAACAGAGGAATTTCAGCTGGGTCGTTTTCTGCACTTCCTACAGTCAGGAGTGACTATGGGCCTAAACTTGGGTTCCATTAAGGTCCAGATTTCGTCTGTCTATTTTCTTCCAGAAAGAACTGGCTTCACTGCCTGGAGTTCAGACATTTGTAAAGGGAGTGCTACATATTCAGTCCCCTTTTGTGCCTCCTGTGGCACCTTGGGATCTCAACGTGGTGTTGAGTTTCCTAAAATCACATTGGTTTGAGCCACTTAAAACTGTGGATTTGAAATATCTCACGTGGAAAGTGGTCATGTTATTGACCTTGGCTTCGGCCAGGCGTGTGTCAGAATTGGCGGCTTTGTCATGTAAAAGCCCTTATCTGATTTTCCATATGGATAGGGCAGAATTGAGGACTCGTCCCCAGTTTCTCCCTAAGGTGGTATCAGCTTTTCACTTAAACCAACCTATTGTAGTGCCTGCGGCTACTAGGGACTTGGAAGATTCCAAGTTACTGGACGTAGTCAGGGCCTTAAAAATTTATATTTCCAGGACGGCTGGAGTCAGGAAAACTGACTCGCTTTTTATCCTGTAGGCACCCAACAAAATAGGTGCTCCTGCTTCTAAGCAGACTATTGCTCGCTGAATTTGTAGCACAATTCAGCTGGAGCATTCTGCGGCTGGATTGCCGCATCCTAAATCAGTAAAAGCCCATTCCACGAGGAAAGTGGGCTCATCTTGGGCGGCTGCCCGAGGGGTCTTGGCTTTATAACTTTGCCGAGCTGCAACTTGGTCAGGGGCAAACACGTTTGCAAAATTCTACAAATTTGATACCCTGGCTGAGGAGGACCTTGAGTTCTCTCATTCGGTGCTGCAGAGTCATCCGCACTCTCCCGCCCGTTTGGGAGCTTTGGTATAATCCCCATGGTCCTTACGGAGTTCCCAGCATCCACTAGGACGTCAGAGAAAATAAGATTTTACTCACCGGTAAATCTATTTCTCGTAGTCCGTAGTGGATGCTGGGCGCCCATCCCAAGTGCGGATTGTCTGCAATACTTGTATGTAGTTATTGCCTAACTAAGGGTTATTGTTGAGCCATCTGTTGAGAGGCTCAGTTATATTTCATACTGTTAACTGGGTATAGTATCACAAGTTATACGGTGTGGCTGGTATGAGTCTTACCCGGGATTCAAAATCCTTCCTTATTGTGTCAGCTCTTCCGGGCACAGTATCCTAACTGAGGCTTGGAGGAGGGTCATAGTGGGAGGAGCCAGTGCACACCAGGTAGTCTAAAAGCTTTCTTTTAGTTGTGCCCAGTCTCCTGCGGTGCCGCTATTCCCCATGGTCCTTACGGAGTTCCCAGCATCCACTACGGACTACGAGAAATAGATTTACCGGTGAGTAAAATCTTATTTTTTTGCCTTATATTCCCTCACAGCAAGAAAGCGCCACATTATCAAATGCAGTCCTTTCGGTCACAGAGAAACAAGAAAGTACGAGGTGCGTCCTTTCTTGCCAGAGGTAAGGGCAGAGGAAAGAAGCTGCACAACACAGCTAGTTCCCAGGAACAGAAGTCCTCCCCGGCCTCTACAAAATCCACCGCATGACGCTGGGGCTCCGCTACGGGAGTCCGCCCCAGTGGGGGCACGTCTTCGACTTTTCAGCCACATCTGGGTACACTCACAGGTGGATCCCTGGGCAATAGAAATTGTTTCTCAGGGTTACAAGCTGGAATTCCAAGAGGTGCCTCCTCGCCGCTTTTTCAAATCGGCCCTGCCGGCTTCTCCCCCAGAAAGGGAGTTAGTGTTAAATGCAATTCACAAATTGTATCTTCAACAGGTGGTGGTCAGGTTCCCCTACTTCAACAAGGGAGGGGATATTACTCAACCCTGTTTGTAGTCCCGAAACTGGACGGTTCGGTCAGACCCATTTTAAATTTAAAATCCCTAAACCTATACTGGAAAAGGTTCAAGTTGGAATCGCTCAGAGCGGTCAGCGCTAGCCTGGAATGGGGGGATTTTATGGTATCCCTGGACATAAAGGATGCATACCTTCATGTTCCAATATATCCACCTCATCAGGCGTACCTGAGATTTGCGGTACAGGATTGTCATTACCAATTTCAGACGTTACCGTTTGGGCTTTCCACAGCCCCGAGTATTTTCACCAAGGTAATGGCGGAAATGATTGTGCTCCTGCGCAAGCAGGGTGTCACAATTATCCCGTACTTGGACGATCTCCTCATAAAAGCGAGATCAAGAGAGCAGTTGCTGAGCAGCGTGTCAGTTTCGCTGAAAGTGTTACAGCAACACGGCTGGATTCTCAATATCTCGAAGCCGCAGCTAGTTCCTACGACTCGTCTGACCTTCTTGGGCATGATTCTGGATACAGACCAGAAAAGGGTTTATCTTCCGATAGAAAAGGCTCAGGAACTCATGACCCTGGTCAGGAACCTATTGAAGCCAAAACAGGTGTCAGTGCATCACTGCACTTGAGTCCTGGGAAAGATGGTGGCATCATACAAGGCCATTCCTTTCGGCAGGTTCCATGCGAGGACCTTCCAATGGGACCTACTGGACAAATGGTCCGGGTCACATCTACAGATTCATCAGTTGATCGTCCTGTCCCCCAGGGCCAGGGTATCTCTCCTGTGGTGGCTACAGAGTGCTCCCCTTCTAGAGGGCCACAGGTTCGGCATTCAGGACTGGGTTCTGGTGACCACGGACGCAAGCCTCCGAGGTTGGGGAGCAGTCACACAGGGAAGAAACTTCCAAAGACTTTGGACAAGTCAAGAGACTTGTCTTCACATCAACGTCCTAGAGCTGAGGGCCATATACAACGGCCTTTGTCAAGCGGAGACCTTACTCCGCGACCTACCAGTTCTGATTCAGTCAGACAACATCACCGCAGTGGCTCATGTAAACCGCCAAGGCGGCACAAGGAGCAGAGTGGCGATGGCGGAAGCCGCCAGGATTCTTCGCTGGGCGGAAAATCATGTAAGCGCACTGTCAGCAGTGTTCATTCCGGGAGTGGACAACTGGCAAGCAGACTTCCTCAGCAGGCACGACCTGCATCCAGGAGAGTGGGGACTTCATCAGGAAGTCTTCGCAGAGATTGCAAGCTACAGAGGTATTGCGCCAGGTCAAAAGACCCTCAGGCGGTAGCTGTGGACGCCCTAGTGACACCGTGGGTGTTCCAGTCGGTCTATGTATTCCCTCCTCTTCCTCTCATCTCAAAGGTGTTGAGAATAATAAGAAAAAGAGGAGTACAGACAATTCTCATTGTTCCAGATTGGCCGCGAAGGGCCTGGTATCCGGATCTGCAGGAGATACTCACAGAAGATCCGTGGCCTCTTCCTCTAAGGCAGGACTTGTTGCAACAGGGGCCCTGTCTGTTCCAAGACTTACCGCGGCTGCGTTTGACGGATCCTAGCGGAAAAGGGCATTCCGGATGAGGTCATTCCTACTCTGAAAAAGGCTAGGAAGGACGTGACGGCTAAACATTATCACCGTATGTGGCGAAAGTATGTTTCTTGGTGTGAGGCCAGGAATGCTCCTACGGAAGAATTCCATCTGGGCCGTTTCCTTCACTTCCTACAAACTGGAGTGAATTTGGGCCTAAAATTAGGCTCCATTAAGGTTCAGATTTCGGCCTTATCAATTTTCTTTCAGAAAGAATTAGCTTCTCTCCCAGAAGTACAGACTTTTGTGAAGGGAGTGCTGCATATTCAGCCTCCTTTTTGTACCTCCGGTGGCGCCTTTGGACCTTTTAATGTAGTATTGAGTTTCCTTAAGTCGCACTGGTTTGAACCACTTCAAACGGTGGAGTTAAAATATCTCACTTGGAAGGTGGTCATGTTATTAGCCTTGGCTTCGGCTAGGCGTGTGTCGGAATTGGCGGCTTTGTCTTGTAAAATCCCCTATCTGGTTTTCCATATGGATATAGCGGAATTGCGGACCCGTCCTCAATTTTTGCCTAAGAGGGTGTCATCTTTTCATATGAACCAACCTATTGTGGTGCCTGTGGCTACGCAAGACTTGGAGGATTCCGAGTCCCTTGATGTGGTCAGGGCTTTGAAAATTTACGTGGCCAGAACGGCTAGTCAGAAAAACAGAAGCACTGTTTGTCCTGTATGCAGCCAACAAGGTTGGCGCTTCTGCTTCAAAGCAGACTATTGCTCGCTGGATCTGTAACACGATTCAGCAGGCTCATTCTACGGCTGGATTGCCGTTACCAAAATCGGTCAAGGCCCATTCCACTAGGAAGGTGGGTTCTTCTTGGGTGGCTGCCCGAGGGGTCTCGGCACTACAGCTGTGCCGAGCTGCTACTTGGTCGGGTTCAAACACTTTTGCAAAATTCTATAAGTTTGATACCCTGACTGAGGAGGACCTCCTGTTTGCTCAATCGGTGCTGCAGAGTCATCCGCACTCTCCCGCCTGTTTGGGAGCTTTGGTATAATCCCCATGGTCCTTACGGAGTCCCCAGCATCCTCTAGGACGTAAGAGAAAATAAGATTTTAAACCTACCGGTAAATCTTTTTCTCGTAGTCCGTAGAGGATGCTGGGCGCCCGTCCCAAGTGCAGACTACTTCTGCAAGACTTGTATATAGTTTTGCTTACTAAAGGGTTATGTTATAGTTTCATCAGTCTCGGACTGATGCTATGTTGTTTTCATACTGTTAACTGGTTAGTATATCACAAGTTATACGGTGTGAATGGTGTGGGTTGGTATGAATCTTGCCCTTGGATTAACAAAAATCCTTTCCTCGTACTGTCAGTCTCCTCTGGGCACAGTTTCTCTAACTGAGGTCTGGAGGAGGGGCATAGAGGGAGGAGCCAGTGCACACCCAGACCTAAAGTTCTTTCTTAAAGTGCCCATGTCTCCTGCGGAGCCCTGGGGGGTGGGGGGGTTGCAGCATGAAACCTACTCTCACTGGCAAAAGGTAGCATACTTTGTGTTTACACTGTCCTACACCCCCGCCAGTATAAATATCTCTTCTAAAAGCTGAGGGAAAACCCGCCATTATAGGGGGCGGGGCTACATACTCAGGCAGCCAGCACACTGCTCAGCGCCGTTTTCTCCCAGCAGCTGCAGGGCAAGAAACGCTGATCCTCCTCTCCACTTCTGAATCAAGTATCAGGGTGCAAAAAAAAAAGGGGGGGGGGGGGGAGTGTAATATTCGGTGCTATTACCTATTATTCATAATATAAAGCGCTTGAAGATCTCTGTGTACAAAGTACGCGACACAGGGATTTTTTGTCTCTGTGTACAAAGGGACACTGAGTTTTTCTGTTGGCGCCGAGTTGTGAGCTGGCAATTCCTTCTGTGTCCTTGACAGACTTTACTGTGGGTCTGTCCCCATTAAGCCCCGGAGTGTCTGTGGTGTGATTGTGCACGTGTGTGACATGTCTGAGGCAGGGAGCTCTTCCCCTGAGGGAGCCATTTTAGGGACACAGAGTTATAATGTGGCGGCGCTGCCGGCACACCACGAGCCTGAATGGGTGAAAGAATTACGTGATAGTGTGAATCATATCAGTAAGAGATTGGATAAGTTTGAGTCTCATGCAGAAAACTGGAGAAAATCTGTAGAAGATGTGATTTTTAATAGTTCTGCCTTTTCATCCACAGGGGACCCCTCTGGGTCACATAAAAGGTCATTTGCACAAATAGTACAAACTGATACCGACATGGACTCTGATTCCTGTGTCGACACTAGTGATTCCAGGGGAATAGATCCAAAGTTAGCGAAAAACATTCAATACATGATTGTTGCTATAAAGGAGGTGTTAGAAGTTACGGAGGACCCTCCTTTACCACAGGAGAAGGCTTACTTTTGTAAAGAAAAGAAAATTAATGTAACTTTTCCTCCATCTCATGAGCTGAACAGTCTCTCTTTGAGGGAGTCTGGACAAATCCTGAAAATAAATTTCAGGTTCCCAAAAGAATTCAGGTAGCTTTACCCTTTCCCTGCAGAGGACAGGAAAAGGTGGGAGTCACCCCCCGTTTTAGACAGTTCGGCCTCTCCACAGCACCAAGGTTATTCACCAAGGTGATGGTGGAAATAATGGTTCTCCTCCGCAGGCAGGGGGTGAACATAATTCCGTATCTGGACGATCTACTGATAAAGGCATCGTCCAAGGAGAAGCTGTTTCGGTCAATAGCTCTCACGACCCAGCTTCTCAAGGAACATGGTTGGATCCTGAATATCATAAAATCACATTTGGAACCATCCAAGAGGTTGTCCTTTCTGGGAATAATCCTCGACACGGAAGTGCAGAGGGTGTTTCTTCCGGAGGAAAAAGCGTTGGTGATACAAACGATATGTCCTGAAGCCAGCCCGGGTGTCTCTTCATCAGTGCATTCGCCTTCTGGGGAAGATGGTGGCCTTTTGTGAGGCTCTTCAGTATGGGAGGTTTCACGCTCTGTCCCAACTGGATCTCCTGGACAAGTGGTCGGGATCCCATCTACACATGCACCAGAGAATACGTCTGTCGGCAAAGGCCAGGATTTCACTCCTCTGGTGGTTGCAATTACCTCACCTTCTGGAGGGCCGCAGGTTCGGGATTCAGGACCTGATTCTTCTAACCACGGATGCAAGTCTCCGGGGCTGGTGCGTAGTCACTCAAGGGGAAACCTTCCAAGGAAGGTGGTCAAGTCTGCAAGCAGGCCTGCCGATAAACACTCTGGAACTAAGAGCCATCTACAATGGTCTTCTCCAGGCTGCCCATCTTCTGAGAAATCAGGCCGTTCAGGTACAGTCAGACAACGTAACGACAGTGGCTTACATAAATCAACAAGGCGGAACGAAGAGCAGAGCTGCAATGTCAGAGGTAACAAGAATCATTCTCTGGGCAAGAAAACACGCGTTGGCGCTGTCAGCAATCTTCATTCCGGGAGTAGACAACTGGGAAGTGGACTTCCTCAGCAGACTCGATCTCCATCCAGGGGAGTGGGGTCTCCATCCGTAGGTGTTCAAGGAGGTAACAGATCTTTGTGGCGTACCCAAAATCGACATGATGGCTTCTCGTCTCAGCAAGAAGCTTTGTTAGTATTGTTCCAGGTCGAGGGACCCACAAGCAGTGGTGGTGGACGCCCTAGTGACTCCGTGGGTGTTCCAGTCGGTATACGTGTTTCCTCCACTTTCACTCATTCCAAGAGTTCTCAAACTCATAAGGAGAATAAGAGTTCAGGCAATCCTTATTGCTCTGGACTGGCCAAGAAGGGCTTGGTACGCGGATCTTCTGGACCTACTACTAGAAGAGCCGAGGCCTCTTCCTCTTCGGGAGGACCTGCTGCAGGAAGGGCCGTTCTTCTATCAAGACTTACCACGGCTACGTTTGACGGCATGGAGGTTTAACACCAGATACTAGCTCGGAAGGGCATTCCGAACAAGGTTATTCCTACCCTGATACAGGCTAGGAAGGAGTAACGTCTAAACATTACCATCGTATTTGGAAAAAATATCTATCTTGGTAGGAGTCCAAGAAGTTTCCTACGGGGGAGTTTCAACTGGGACGGTTACTCCTACTTTTTTGAAGGGAGTTCTGCACATCCAACCTCCCTTTGTACTGCCTACGGTGCCCTGGGATCTTAACGTTGTGTTGCATTTCCTCCAGTCGGACTGGGTTGAGCCTCTACAGGAGGTTGAGGTCAAGTTTCTCACGTGGAAGGCTCACTTTGTTGGCCTTAGCTTCTGCTAGACGTGTGTCGGAGCTGGGGGCTTTGTCATGTAAAAGCCCATACTTGATCTTCCATGAAGACAGAGCTGAGCTTCGGACGCGTCATGTAAGGGCTCTCAAAATCTATGTGAGGAGGACTGCTCGTCACAGAAAATCGGACTCTGTTTGTCCTGTATGATTCCAAGAAAATTGGGTGTCCTGCTTCTACGCAGACGATCTCTCACTGGATCAGGTTCACTATCCAGCATTTTTATTCTACGGCAGGCTTGCCGTGTCCTACGTCTGTTAAGGCCCACTCTACTCATAAGGTGGGTACTTCCTGGGCGCCTGCCCGGGGTGTCTTGGCCTTGCAACTCTGCCAAGCAGCTACTTAGTCGGGGTCGAACACGTTCGCAAAGTTCTACAAGTTCAATACTTTGGCCTCTGAAGACCTTAAGTTTGGTCAGTTGGTTCTGCAGGAGCCTCTGCGCGCTCTTCCCTTTCTGGGAGCTTTGGTACATCCCCATGGTACTAATGTGGACCACAGCATCCTCTAGGACGTAAGAGAAAATAGGATTTTAATTACCTACCGGTAAATCCTTTTCTCGTAGTCCGTAGAGGATGCTGGGCGCCCACCCAGCGCTTCATTAATCTGCAGTAGTTATTTAGTTCAGTACTGATTAGTTCTTGGTGAGTACTGTTTTGTTACTTGGTAAGTAATCCTGTTCAACCGTTGCTGAGGTTTCAAGCTAGTTAGCTTGGGTTGCCTTGTGTGTGAGCTGGTGTGAATCTCGACACTGTGTAATAATTCGCTCAAAGATGTCAGTCTCCTCGTCACAGTTTCTAGACTGGGTCTGGTAGGAGGGGCATAGAGGGAGGAGCCAGTCCACACTCTATGGACCAAGAGAAAAGGATTTACCGGTAGGTAATTAAAATATTTTCTCTTACGTCCTAGAGGATGCTGGGGTCCACATTTAGTACCATGGGGTATAGACTGGTCCACTAGGAGCCACTGGCACTATAAGAGTTTGAGAGTGTGGGCTGGCTCCTCACTCTATGCCCCACCTACCAGACTCTGTTTAGAAAATGTGGACCCGTCTATACCCCATGGTACTAATGTGGACCCCAGCATCCTCTACGGACTACGAGAAAAGGATTTACCAGAAGGAAATTAGAATCCTATTTTTTCTGGATAACGATATTTTATTTATTTATTTTAGCATTCTAAATCACTTTTTTTTTTTAAAAAAATACAAAATAGTCTCTCTCTCATTTATATGTATGTGTGTGTGTGTGTGTATATGTATGTAGATAGATATTATTTTGGTAAACCTTAGCCTTTATTTGAGTAGGCCAAGTAACTATTGATTTTAATTCTTCTTGTATTCTTACCTTTATACGAACCTGCTGTGGTAGCTTCCTGTCACGATCACACTTACAGCTTGTCTTAGCATTTCTGAAGTGAAATATTTAAGGATGTCTTTCATTAAAACAATGTAGACTTTTTTTTATCAAGGGGAAATTCCAAATCTCAGTAATATGATATCTTAGCCCACAATGAAAGTACATTAATGTGATGTTCTTTCATAAACGGTTGCTTGGTTGATCCAGTGGATTAATCTGCCAGTAGATTTTATTTTTTGTTCCATATACAGAAACCTAAACATAGTTTCGCCACACCCCTCTTGTTGCAGCTATGGAAAATATCTATTTTAAGTTGTAAGCAGGACTCTCTCCCCTTATATTTGAATATATGATACTGAATTATCACGTATTGTACCTGATTGAACAGTGGATTGTTTTGTTTGGAAATATTGTCCGCCGCCTCCTCCTTCTAGTGTAGGGGTGGGCAACAGGCGGCCCACGGGCCGGATGCGGCCCGCGGACCGATCCTGCCTGGCCCGCTGTGCCCCACCAGAGTGCAATGACAAGCGGCCCGACAGGCCGCTTGTCATTGCACTGCTCTCGGACGCGGCGCCGCTGAGGAAATCCCGGTCACGTCACAGGGTCAGCTGACCGGGATTTCCTCTGTTAGCTGGGCGGCGCGGGGAGCGGGCACTGCAGTGAGCTGGAGCGGCGGCCTGTGAGGAGGAGATTGAGCGGTGGCCAGTGAGGAGAAGCAGAGGGCAGCGAGCCGGAGCAGGAGAGGCCACATCAGTGGTGACTCCGGCCGGCAGCAGCGCGGATCATCGGACAGCGGGGATCGTCTACCACTGTGACAAACGGGTAAACCCCCTGTCCAGCCAACCCCTGGATCAGTTCTTAAGCTGCCATATAGGTTATGGGGTGGGGAGGGAGGGGAGTTAAAAACTGCAATATGGGTTTAGGGGAGGGGAGGAAAGGAGGGTAGGGACTGTCTGCTGTAATGTATAAAAAGGGGGACGCTGTCTGCCGTAATGTGTAAAAAGGGGGACGCTGTCTGCCGTAATGTGTCAAAAAAAGCACGCTGTCTGCCGTAATGTGTAAAAAGGGGACGCTGTCTGCCGTAATGTGTAAAAAGGGGACTCTGAGTATTTTGTGTGTGGCCCTTGAATATTCGCTGGAAGTGTTAAGCGGCCCCCCAGCTGAAATAATTGCCCACCCCTGTTCTAGTGTCTCACTAGTTCCGCCTTTCTCATGGATACTGAACCATCCCATAGAATGTTTGCCTGCCCTCTGTGTGCACAACAACAAACAGATCTTTTTCATTCAAACATTGAGAATATTTGATCTTGTAATTCCATTGGGTAAGTTCTTTTAGCCGCAAATTCATGGCGCAAGTAAATGCGGCTATATGCTGCATTTACGGTACCTCCATAGCGCTGCATACAATAGTCCGTGAGAAAGGGCCGCGAGGAGGAAGAATTGCAGTACTGTTGCCGGTGCTTTCCTCGCTCCTTGAATTACCACCGTAAGTTGGACGGAGTTGTTCCAAGACTGAAGCCGTAACATTGACCCATGGTAATTGACTAATTATATGGGCCTGGTGTAGGTTGCTTAATAGAAGAGTGCACTGAAGAAATGTGTATATTGAGCCATCTGTAGAGCCGTATGCAAACGGACAAGCACCAGCATATGCGCTTGGTTTACTACAGGTTGTTATCATGCACTTGCCTTAAAATAGGTGTGAAAGATATGCTGTCAAATAGGCATATTTTTGCTTCTGTCATGCTCTGCGTACCCCTATTTGTGTAGACTCCATCACGGAACTTTGCCTGCTTGAGAAAATCCCGCTACAGTCCAGCTCTAGTGTCGATGCAATAGGAAGGCTTACGATTCTGCATTGCTCACACTTGTGCGGCCATTTTTAGAGCTGGCGCATTACAAATTCATGCAAGGTACGCACCGCACACGTTCAACTGTGTCAGCCCCAAAGTGTTTATTTATATATATATATATATATATATATATATATATATATATATATATATATAACCCATGGCACCTTACTTATGGGCAGGTTGGAAACCCCCTGCATCATCCACCAGTGTGCCACCTTCCTCATACGATACAGACTGATTATACAACATACCTATTTGATATCATGTCCGTAGTGCTTTTCATTTATTATTGGACCTTTCTGCAGTTTGAGATAAAGCAGGTCGTGGCCCAAACAGTTTCCTTTGGTATTCGTCCGGTGATCGTGATAGAGCCAGAGACATGGGGGTCACATAACTCCGCTCCGCAGTCTACTTGCATAAACAGCTGTGTCCACAGAGGACCTCTTTCATTTTCAATTTGGTTTTCTCAGGGCTAGCAATGTATGGTGATCACCATTTAGGAAGTATTTGTTAAGGAAGCCAGGGCTTTAATTATCTCCGTGTTTGATTTGTCAACAGAGAGTATAATTAGTGCTATTTCAGACTTTGCATTTACAGGCCGCCAATGCAGAGGGCCTCTGTGTCTGGTAATAAAATAATCATTTCATGTATACACGGTGTTTAGTTTAAACTCGCAAAGTCTACACAGTTATAAGGCCGTTTTGTTGTAGTGCGTTTTACTTTGTTACACTGCAGTTCTTATGCTAATTATCCATATATGTTTCCATAGACCTCCTACA
The DNA here is from genome assembly GCF_028390025.1 of Pseudophryne corroboree. Classification (NCBI taxonomy): domain Eukaryota; kingdom Metazoa; phylum Chordata; class Amphibia; order Anura; family Myobatrachidae; genus Pseudophryne; species Pseudophryne corroboree. The sequence continues at coordinate 111,358,918 of NC_086452.1, read as the reverse complement.
CATCACGATATAGAAAGATATACAGCATGGCCATAATTAAAGTTTCCCTACTCAAAGTTACTTGCAGGTTTATTAAGTACTATTCAAGGCACAGGGAGAAGGATTCAGTGGGGAAAAAAATAGTTTTCATGGGGAATTCAATTGTATTTTGGGCATCCTGTGCCTGACGGAGCAATTCAGTTGTTGCTCCAATTGGGCCCATTATTTCTGCTCGCACACTCCTGAAGTGGCGAGCAGAAACGTGCCAAAAGTCCAGATTTGTGCAGTTTCCTTGTTACATATAATAGTTTAGATGGGCTTAGCAGCTTCACATATTTGAACAGAGTCTGTTTAGGTGTGTCCTGCGCAAAAAGCAGTGGGCACCCAGTGCCAGGACAAGCAATTGAATATCACCCTATCTAAAGTGAAGGGGGTTTGAATGGAAGAGCGCATGCTTTCCCATATTGGAAGATTTTGGAAGTGAATATTCTCCCCATGCCTTGAATAGTATACTTGCTCATTTCTGTGGTGTTGCGCCTTTTATAGCTGCAGACCGCTCTGAAGAGGGAAACTTTAATTGTGGCCAATGGTTTGCATTTGTATAATGGACTTCAACCACGTTTCAGCTAGCAAAGTGATTTTTGTTTCTTTTGCACGCCCTTCTGCCCCCCTCCCTCCCAATTTCTAATAGATTAATTTGCTTTGCTAGTGATAACCCACAACTAACAGGGAGCCATAGTTCCCAGTAGTGAACCCTGCTGCAAAAAATTCTATTAAACAAACCTGACCCCTTATTCTTGTGTGTGTCCAATTCTAGATCACTCCCAGTGTTTTATATCTGCAAGGCAATTGATGAAATGAATACTTATACACTAAATTGCCAAAAGTCATGGGATAGCCGTGTGTAAAGGTAATGGTAGGTTGCGCCACCGTACTGTGACGTCTTGGAAATGCCCAGACCTGCATCAGTTGTAATCGAATGTCTTGAGTCAGTTTGAACGCCAGTTATGGCTGCTCATGGCAAGACAATGTGAAATATTGGAGTTAGAATGGGGCATGATGGCGTGTGCATGACGAATGGGACATTTAATTTCCGAAGATATGCAGATATTCCTCAATCTACAGTGTTGTGTGTACCGGGAATACTTCTATGGAAGGCTTTACCATCCACGCGGGCAACGCAGTGGCCAATCACTGGTGCTTTAATGATTGTGACCAGTGGCATCTGTCCAGAATTGTCCATGGTAACCGACAAGTGACACTGGCTCACGTCCACATTCAATGCAGGAGGTACTAGACGCATATCCAGCAGTCAGTGCAGCGCTGTTATGCTTCCAGAAGACTCACCAGAGTGCCTGTGTTAATACGACAACACCGGACACAGCACCTCACCTGGGCTTGTGTTTGATCCATGTGTCACTGTTCCAGTTTCTGGCTGATGGTAGGGCTCAGGTGTAATGAGGCCATGGTCCCAGTTGTCGTCAAGGCACCGTGCAGGCTGGTGGTGGTTCCATAGTGTTCATATGGCATGGATTGGGTCCGCTTTTCCGCCTGAACAAGTCATTGAGCGGCAACCACTACATTGTATTGATTGATAACCATTTGCATCCCTTCATGGACTTCATGTACCGCCACAATGATTAATTATTCCAGCGGGATTATGTGCAATGTCATCAGTCCCAAATTGTCCAGGATTGGTTTGAGGAGCATTCTGACGAGTGGTGTGGCCACCACGTTCACCTGACATGAACCCAATTGAGCATTTTTGGTACATGGTGGAGAGGTCTATTCGAACCCGAGATCCAGCACCTGCAAATACCAGGGAGTTGTGGGAAGCTATCCCAGGTGGCATGGGTCAACATCTCTCCAGAGGGTTTCTGATTCCTTGTGTTATCGAACAGTAGCACAGCATTAGTATATATTGAGTAGTCCTGACTGTGTTTTCTAGTTAATGAGTCACTATCATATAGCTATTTAGGTGAGAACAGCTCCAAATTGTATGCTCTAGTAACTACAGCAGTGATTACTTGCTCAATTTGAAGATTAACCATTAAACATTTATTCAAACCAGACAGATCACTTACTGATTTATTTGGGGCCCTTTAAATGTCCATACCTGCTTCAATTGTATACAGCACCTATTCAGGGCACAGTACAATATCTTGGGAACTGAACTCATGCTGGGGATGCAGTCTAAACGGGTTGTCTTCAGTATGCCGACTGTCGGGATCTCGGCGCACAGTATACCGTCGCCGGAATCCGACACCCGGCATACCGACAGATATTCTCCCTTGTGGGGGTCCATGACCCCCCCTGGAGGGAGAATAAATAGCGTGGCACGCGTAGCGCGCCACCTTGCCCGCAGCGTGGCGAGCGCAGCGAGCCCGCAAGGGGCTTATTTGCGCTCGCCACGCTGTCAGTATGCCGGCGGTCGGGCTCCCGGTGCCGGTATGCTGGTCGCTGGGAGCCCAGCCGCCGGCATACCGTACTACACCCGTCTAAACATCCACTTCAGACTTTGGAATGAATTCAGTTACCTGCAGCACTTACCCAAGGATTGTAGCTTCCAAGTGCCCGTGGCTATTCAATTACAGCCCAAGGGTAGCCTCAAGGCTGCATATAACACAGATTTCTGTTCTCATCGTCCTGAGGTGCGAGCAGAAATTTGAGGTAATTCACATTTTTTCAGGAATCTGTGTTATTACGCAAGAAAACTGGCTGCAGTTGAATAGCTCCGAGCATTAAACCTGGGAGCGGCAGCTTCAGTAAGTCCTGCAGCTAATGAAGTTGTGAGCTGAACTCATGACATTAGGAAATGAGGTACAAATTATTCCAGAATCACTTCCTGTTACTGCTATTAGCCAAAATAGGGTCGGCTGGATCAGGTCTAATAAAATAAAAATTATAAAACTATAGGACAACTAGTAAAATACTTTGGGGGTGATTCAGACCTGATCGCTTCTGTGCATTTTTGCACAGCAGGAGATCAGGTCATAACTGCACATACGTGTGCACTGCAATGCGCACGTGCGTCAGATGACAACTGGCATTGTCGATCAGTGACAGGATGGTGCAAAAATTCTGATCGCTCGGGTGTTCGCAAGGTGATTGACAGGAAAAAGCCGTTTGGGGGTGGTAATTGACAGTTTACTGGGAGTGTCCGGAAAAACGCAGGCGCTCCCATGCGTTTTCAGGGAGGGTGTTTGACGTCAGCTCTGGCCCCGATCAGCATCTTCTGATCGCACTGTAGGCGTAAAGGGCCCATACACTAGAACGATAATGCCCGATTTCGGCCATTTTATGCAGAATTCATGGTTTTTCGTGCAAGGAAAAGGCAAAATATTTGGCTAGGTATGTGTGTGAAACACAGAGCTTTTCCCCGCATGGCAAATCTCCCACAAAATGTGTCTACTTCTGTCAAATCAGGAAACATTCACCCAATGGGATACGGTCATTATGTCGACCACTATTGGTCAACATGTATTAGATCGACAGGGTCACTAAGTCAACATGGTCATTAGGTCGACATGTACTAGGTTGACAGTTCAAAAGGTTGACATTTGTTTTTCACTTATTTTTTTTCTTTCAATTTGTGAACTTTTTCATACTTTATGATCCACATGGACTACAATTGGGAATGGTAACCTGTGCCAAGTGCAGCGAGGCACCTTGCCCGAAGCATGGCGAGCCATACGAGGGGACACGTTGCACTTATTGGGGTTCCCCGTCACTTTGGGAAGAAAACACCAAAAATAGTTTTAAAAAAAATTCCTGTTGACCTAATGCATATCGACCTAATGCATGTCGACCCATAGTGGTCGACCTAGTGACCCTGTCTACCTAAGTTGTGTCAACCCAACGATCCATACCCCACCCAATAGTGATCAGCTAACTTATATATTTTTAGGTGAGCACAGAAAGTCATTCAATGGCACAGGGTCCGGCCCATGTGTGTGACGAGGAGGAGTCGTGCGCATTGCAATATCTCGTACAGTGTAAAAATAATTATGTTGTAGAATTGTGTGTATACCTGCCAGCATTTATAGTGCAAAATCAGGATTCTAGTAGGTAGCGGTTCTGTATGTGTTTTCTAATATTGGGTCGATTTCAATTCAGCAACAGTTGAATAGCGCCGGGAATTAGCTCCCGGCGCTATTCAATACAGTGACTAGTTACCCTCAATTGTCGGGAATTCTTCTCTCAGCCCCGGGGTGTAAGAGAAGAAAACCGACAAAAGAGCTGCCGCGAGGCCGGCGCGAGGCTGATTCTGTCAGGAATCAGCATCGCCGCGGGTAATTAAGTCGGAGAATGCCCATTCTTCCGACAAAACAACCTGTTAAGTCCGCGAAAACGGGCATTCTCCGACTTAACTTTAGCTGAATTGAATAGCGTCGGAAGCTAATTGCCGGCGCTATTCAACTGTTGCTGAACTAAATCGACCCCATAGTGTAGGTTCTCCAGTTTCTGCTGGTTATATGTAACAGTACATAAAACTTATACTCTGGCTAGTTGATGTTCATCCTTAGGGATGTCCTGACCTCGAATGAGATGTAATTTCCTATGCTAGAGTAAATCTAGATGAAACATCTGCCTAACATTACGAGCTCATAATTTCTATAGAGAAGGAAACATTAAGTTATATGTAGCACATCCTTGTTCTGTAGTTGTACTGCTTTTATTTCGAACAAGAAACAAACATAAGATTTTATTGACACGAGTCTTTATTGGTCATAATTCTGTAGATGTCTTTTTACAATGTTATCTAGCTATCTATTGATAAACTTTAGGGTTTAAGCATACATCCCAACTTTGTTGAGGCAGGAAGTAGGATTCCGCACGGAAAAAGGGTGTGTGGCCACAGTAAAGGGGTCATGGCTTCACAGTAATGCTACAATCACAAGTCTTGCCCCCATTTTCCGTCGGTTTTAGCAAAACTGTGGCAGGGCATGCTGGAATGTGTAGTTTTACAGCAGTTGGAGGGCAAACACAGCAAAACTGTGGCAGGGCATGCTGGGATGTGTAGTTTTACAGCAGCTGGAGGGCCACAGCTTGAAGAACCGTGGTTTTTAAGATTTACTCGCTTAAAATTACATTCCCTAATAACTTTTGTGCATATTGTTACACTGATATATGTGGTATTGCAATCCTTGTCTTTAAGGCAGATAGCTGAAGTTTAGCATTTATATCCCCAAGTCGTGGAATCAATTATTCAAAATGGTAACCTGTTATGGGCTACACATTTAGGTCACCCTCACGTGTACACCGCAGGTTATTAAATCTGCCCAATCCCCAAAAAATTGTGCGTTTTTATGTAAGGTCAATTATTATTATAATTATTATTATGTGAGGCAATTATTTCAGCCGGGAGGGATGCTTGGCAGGTTTTGGTGAACTGTAAAGGGCTCCATGCAGCGGACCTAACCTGATTGCCCCTTAACCCCTTTTACACGTAGACTTATTCCTCCGTAGTCTCATCAGTCAGTCCCCTCCCAAGTCAGTAAATCAGGGCACCCAGCTCCTCATTCCTGCTCAAGTTACTGTTCCCTCATCTCCTGTACAAGCTGCAAACCTTTCACATAATCTAAATCCCGAATCACTCCACCTTCTTCTAGTGTTCATTCTAGCACCCTGCACCTTTCAAAACCTGTGCAGTTCCTCTTCCCTGCCTGGGGTGTCACTCTCTGCTGTAGTGCTTCTCCGCACACTCTGATCTGTAACTCAGTGCTGTGATACAGACCGGTGTGTGCTGAGAAACACCAGAGCAGAGAGCGACACCCCAGGCAGGAAAGAGGAACTGCATGGATTTTGAAAGGTGCAGGGTGCTAGAATGAACACTATTCTTCCAGATATATACCTCACATCTGCAGCAGCAGTTTGCCCAATGATGAACCTCAATATTTACTCTTGCACCCTAAATGCATAGATTTTAACATTAAATCACATTTTCCCTGTTTAGGATTAACCCACTGGCTCTGTGCTTCACACACGCACTTCATTGCACATTTCCCTAAGCGTGCCAAAGTTTAGCTAATTTTTACCACTTACCCGTAGCATCTTCATCCCAAACCATATTCCATGGCGGCGAGTACTGTGGAAGCAGGGAGAGCAGGGCTCATGTGGTGGGGGCATTGTGGGTTTTGGTGGCCCTTTATTGCTGGCCACATGCAGGTTGGTACATATCAGAGTACCAGGCAGACTACAATTTGCCCACCCCTGCAATAAAACCTTCATTGCTGCCAATATGTAATCTACATTCACTCAATTTACCTTCATTATTGCTAGTATATAGGGGGTAATTCCAAGTTGATCGCAGCAGGAATTTTTTTTAGCAGTTGGGCAAAACCATGTGCACTGCAGGGGAGGCAGATTTAACATGTGCAGAGAGAGTTAAATTTGGGTGTGGTGTGTTCAATCTGCAATCTAATTTGCAGTGTAAAAATAAAGCAGCCAGTATTTACCCTGCACAGAAATAAAATAACCCACCCAAATCTAACTCTGCAGAATAGCATTCTAAAACATTCAAACATCTGCTCGCTATGGTTTTGTTTAGGTCCTAGTTCGTCTCAGGTCATCCAAATTATTATTATTATTTTTTTTTTTAGCTTATTACTTGTAAATTTATTTAGAGCTTAGATGCCTACTCGCAAGGGGTTAATCTAAGCAAGGATTTATAATGAGGAGCACTGGAGTTTTCAGCAAATAAAAAAGCACTTACCTAGAGTTCCCTCTTTATCAGTTCGCTGGCTGTTTGTTTTTAGAGATTATGGCTGTTTGCAAAGGCTTTTGGCACAGAAGTGTATCCTGCAAACATTATGTTTTCAACTACACGGAAGTGACCAGTATATATTATACCCCCTGAGGCCGTATGCATTATATCACAGGAAAAAACAGAACTTCAAGGGGGGAAATGTATGTAAGGGTTTCCTAGTTTACATGGTCAGCGGTTATTATCAGTCACCTACTGAGTGAGCTTAGTGGAATTCATTCCATTTAAAGTAACATAGAAACGTTGAACAATACAATGAATGACATTATCCTGTCTCCTGGGGACAAGGAAACAGCTGTTTTACACTGAAAATGTTCCTTCTTCTTACAAGTGTCTCTTGATTAGAACTAGGAAAGGTGTTGCTACTAAGATTTAATGTGAGCTGCAACCTTTTGGCACCCACACAGCCCGCTACCATGAAACCACGTTCGTTTTTAAAAACGTGAGCTGATGACGTCACTGTGGGGTCAGAAATACAAGCAGCCATGCATTTAATGAACATACTAAGAAGAGAGAGAGAGAAGGCTTTTGCATGTCTGCATATAAAGGTACTATTTGATGCACTTTGCTATCGAGTGGGTATGCATTTAGCATCCAGGCAGTCGGGATGCCAGTGGTCATTTGACAGATGCCGGAATCCCGACACCACTTGGTATTCCATTATCTATAATAAGCAATATAAGTGAGGTAGGGGCTGCATCGGGGAAAAATCAACCCTATTGGGACTTTATACATCTTAATTTTAAAACGACTTGTTCACAAATGTAATTTTTAACCTGTGCCAGGTCATGAATGTTCTGATTGCTCAACAGAAATTTTGGCAGAGGGTCCATTAAGTATGATTGAAAGACGTTCATTACCTATGGCGGGGAAAAGTTACTTCCTCTTTAGGACATAAGGGCCTCTGTGTAATACTATTATAAGTTTACATAGAATTGCTCGGCTTGGTATTAATCAGGCAGATCAGTATAGTTAAATCTGGTAGATGTTGAACATGGCTGAAAGTACCAAATCCTAATACAAAAACTCCCCTGTGATGACAGACACTGGTGTGGATAGAACGTGTACAAATAAGGCATTGTAGGACTCTGCACAGCCTGTGTTGAGGTTCATGTTGGAAGCTAAGCATTACTATTTTTGGTGTAAAAAAAATAAATATATAATTACATATAAATAAGTTAATATTAGTGATCTAATGCGTCAGCAAAGGATAATTTAATATTTATTAACGGTTATTTATATAGCATCCAATCTGCTCAGTGCTTTACAGATAATATTTAGACATTCACATCAGGCCTTGACAGTGGAGCTCACAATCTGTATTCCCTACCACATGAGCGCATGCACGCACATTTTGTTGCACTCCAGACTCAGTGTACCTACACATGTTGGGTTCTACCGTATATAAAATGTATATTAACTTGTGCTGTATCACCACCTAAATTCCCCTCTTTGCTGGTAAAGAGCTTTGAATCACAGCAGTGACTGGCAGGGACAGATTAAAACCTTAAGAGGCCCTAAGCACTTAAAAGATTTTGGTGCTCCCATATATATCTTGTTCAGAAATCTAAACCGTAATAACCCATAAAATAATTTACCATTTGCAGCATATGGACCATGTTAAATCCAGCCATGGAAAATTTCTGTGGTACTCCCCTTCCCTTGATGCCCTAAGCACGTGCTTATTTTGCTTAATGGTCAATCCACCCCTGGTGACAGGGTTAAGTGGTCACTCATGTGCCTCAGACAGCGCAAGGACAATACATCGAACAGTTGGGGGGAGAGAGGGGATTTGAACCTGCTCTGCTCCAGCAACTTGGCCAGTGGTTTTATAAATAAGAGGTCTAACAAATCGTTAGGAGAGTTGAGGTAACGGTCCGGTTAGCAGGAGCCGCACTGCTTTTGGACAAGAGGTCTGGTGTGCAGACAGTGGGATTGAGTACAGGAGGATCAACCTGGCGCAGCTGTCATTGATGAGAGGCAGCTCCAACCTCTCCTTCCTAGTGACTGACAGTGCATCAAGGTGGGCCAGAAGGAGCTGCTTGTAGCGGGCGCAGCAGACATCGGAGGCTGGCCCTAGCAGCCAGTGTAATCTGATCCTGTTTGTGACGCCAAATGTGGTACCCTGCTTGATGGTGTGAGGCAGTACTGTGAAATGCTACCAAACCTTACCAAACCAAGGTGGTTCATTCTTCTTTGTGCAAGTTCTTTTGATCCTTTTTTAGATGACAGAGAGGTAAGGAGGTCTACTCTTGTTTGTAAGGAATACTTGTGAATGTCTTTACATAAGTTTCTTTGAGCTCAGTCCAATTCAGCATGGATTGAATAGCGCTGGGAATTAGCTCCCAGTGCTATTCAATTCAGCGCGCTGTCAAGTCGGGGAAAGGCTGGTTCTCGTAGACTAAACAAGTTGTTTTGCAGCGAGAACAGGCATTCTCTGATTAAAGTACCTGGCGCGAAATAAGTATCGCACCAGCACTTTTGTAAAATATCTGCTCACAACCCTCCAGGGGTGCGAGAAGAAATCCTCTCATCGGGCGTCACATTGCGACAAATTGAATAGCACCGAGAGCTAATTCCCTGCACTATTCAGTCCACTCCAAATTGACTCAAGCCCTTTATTAAGCTAGTACGTCTGTTCGGTATGGCACAATTGCATTAGCCGATTCACATCAATATGTGTGCTAGACAATCAAAGGCAGTTCTGTAATTTATCCGCTAGGGTCACTCTTTTAGTGTCGGGGGGGCATTACTCTGCTCAGCTTAGCCACCCACTAGGCTGTTCTCTGTAAGACTTAACTTGTGTACATACATGGATGACTGCTGTCATCACCCAACCAGATTTAGGGCTGTTCCTCTAAGTGGCAGCATGCTTTGGTACCTTCACTTTGAATTTTCAATCTACTCTCCAGTTTCTGACTTGTTCTGCTGTGTAACTGTTATTATGGAGGGGACTTGCTAAACAACTTAAATTGTATGTAGCTGGACTTTGCGTCAGTGTCTTCTTTCATTTTTAAATGCAATTATCATGGAAACCTCAGGTCCTGTTTTGGTTCTTGTCCATCCAAGGCTGGAATGTTCAAAAAATGGATGTGAATATGGAAAATCTAAATAGGATGTGAGTTTACGTTTCAAAACAATGTGTTTAGACTAGAAGTTACATTACAGCAATCTGTTCAAGTATAATTTTGTATTGCAGCATTACAGTATATACATATGAATACTATGTGTATGCTTCTGACCAAATGTTTGTTAACCATAGTATATAGGAAGGAAGCATTGCCAACCACATTTGCATAACTAATAAACACAGCCATATGTGTGTATATATATATTTAGAAAAAGCAGATAATTTGTTTCTGATCTAAATTTATTTGAATATCATATGTTGGTGATTAGAAATAAATTGCAAGAATGCTTTGGGCTTATTGCTGTTCCTTTTTAGCTTGTGTTGCAGACTAGTGTTGCATGTCAAAACATAAGTTAAAGCACACTAATTACATTGCCTTTTTTTATATGTGTTTTATATGCATTAAGATGCGTTTTGTAAACCTGCTTTTGAAAAAAAGAAACTGGATGGTTTCATTTTAATTCAAATGCATGTGTAAATGCTTCTTAATCATTTTTTTGATGGTTTGTAAAATGAATGATGCGATAAAATAGTTTTTTTTGCTTCTCTTGTTTTTTTTTTTTTTTTTTAAACAATCCATCTGAAGTGCAATAACATAACAGGTGTTGGCTCACTGGTTCAGTGATTTTTATTCTTCTATCTATATACAAGCTCGAAATGCGTTAAATATGCATCTTACAGGCAGAATGTTAGTTCCACCTAAAACTGTTGAGTAAGCTTCAGAAAATAGATGCAATAGGAGTGTATAGCCTATGACGTAGATGTGAGGAGCCGGCTGTGGTCAGATTCTGCAAATAGCACATTCTGAGACAAGTGTCTCCTAACGAGCTGTTGGCTATGTCTGTACAGGCCATGCAGCCGAGACCCACCATCATAATGTGACCGGTGTGACTGTCTTTCCAGGATTCCTTCTGTATTATGTACACTGGAGTATCGGCTTCAAGCCCAGCTTCTGTCTTGTATTTATCTTCTTCTTTTCCATTGCAAAATCTTTCATGAGATCTCCAACTACAGTTAATTGTGTTTGATGTCTATCACACTAAATAGCAATATCCTAAACTAACACTTTACTAGAGTTAATCAAAATAAATGCTCCCTAGGGTTCGTATATTGTTAGTCATATGAATGCTCCCAGTAGAGTAATCTTGTTCAATTTGCTAATATTACAGCTATTGAAGTGGTCAGCAGTTCAGATAGGAAATGGCCCAAAGTTATATGTGGATTGTTATAGAACACTCAATGGGGTCGATTTCAATTTGGCAACAGTTGAATAGCGCCGGGATTTTGCTCCCGGCGCTATTCAATACAGCGATGAGTGACCCTCCTCAATTGTCGGGAATTCTTCTCTCATCCCCGGGGGATGAGAGAAGAAACCCGACAAAAGTGCTGCCGCGCGGCCGGCGGGAGGATGATTCTGTCGGGAATCAGCATCGCCGCAGGGAGTTAAGTCGGAGAATGCCTGTTCTCCCGACAAAACTACCTGTAAAGTCGGCGAGAACAGGCCATCGCCGACTTAACTGGAGCTGAATTGAATAGCGTCGGGAGCAAACTCCCGGCGCTATTCATCTGTCGGAGAATAGAATTGATTGACCCCATTGTTTGTTAGTTTACATGTCTAGAAGTTAAAAGATTAAATTAGGGTCTGCTATAGTTGACCTCTAAAAAGTAAACTACGTTAAAACTAGGGGCGGGATGTAATGAAGTCCGAGTTGGTTGGAGGTGAGGGTTCCTGGTCAAACTTGTGTTTTTTGTTTTTTTTTGAAGTGGCAATTGTATACAAGGCAAAACCATGCCTTGTAAATGATTGCCGCTCTAAGAAAACTTCAGAGTTCGGGCGTGAAACTGCACCTCTGGCCAGCTCTGGCTTCATTACATCCCGCCCTACATGTCAAATAACATATAGTATAAATAAAATGCTACATTTATACCACTTTCAGACCACCAGCTTTGAACACTGGTAGGTTGGCCAATCCAGGGATCGGGATCAGCGGGATCCCGGCCTAAAATTGGCCCGGGATTCAATCCTGGGATTGGAGCTTCCAATCCCGGGGATTTCATGATTGGCCACCAACCTATATTTGGATATATCAGGTAGCGTTGAGCGTCCTCAGGACGCTCAGAAGCTGCCCGGCTCCCCCTGCTTACCTCCCCCGGCTATGGCTGGCCTGCGCAGCGTGATGTGAAGTCAGAGGTCACGCTGCGCAGCCGCCCGCCCAGCTGCCGGACCTCACCGCCACACTGTCCACCCAGCCGCTGGATCACGTAAGAAGTGTCTCTCTCTCTCTCTCTCTCTCTCTCCCGGCCAGATTGCTGTGAGTTATCTGGCATAGGCAGGGGGTGGGACACATTGAAATGCAGCCAATCCTGGGATTGAGCATTTTTTAATCCTGATTCCTGGGTTTGAAAAAAAGGCCCGGTATTGACCACCCTAAACACGGGTTATTGGCACATGTGCGCGCATAACCAGTGTTCCTGTGCAGTCTTAAAGGTGCCAGGGGAAATATACCTGGTCAAGTGACCCGGTATTTAAACCCTGGTAGCGAGCAGTGTTGAACTCGTGTTCAACCTGGCTCGCTGTGCAGTGTGAACAGGAGCCGGGTCGATGTGACCAGTTTCCCGTTCTCCAGTATCCGCCCCCGCACTATGCCTGATTGCAGACAGCGGTGGCGAGGAGCCTGAGGTGGTCTGAAAGGGGTATTACAGTGTTTTAGCTGTATATAGTGCCTCTGAACTCCCATTTATATGCCTGCTAAAATGTAGCACGTTTCTGAGCAAGTAGAAACAGAATTGTACCCAACAAGTTTGTTCTGATGCCCTAGAAACATCTGTCTCTATTACCCTGGGTCCCCACCCTAGAACCAGGTAATATAAAAAGGAAAATACAAAAGTCTGAGTAATATTGGCACTAGATGCATACAATCAATCATTACATAGCTCAAGAAATCAATAAGATTATCTTATGATGCTGAAAAGATTTCTACCATATGTTGCATATAAGAGGAAGAGAAATACATGAAATAGCCTTATAATATAGAGTACATAGGTGATCCAATGGGTGTAGTAGGGTATGCCGGCGGCCGGGCTCCCGGCGGCCAGCATACCGGCGCCGGAATCCCGACAGCCGGCATACCGACAGCTTGGCGAGCGCAAATGAGCCCCTTGTGGGCTCGCCACGCTATCGATTCTCCCTCCAGGGGGTCGTGGACCCCCAAGAGGGAGAAAAAGTGTCGGTATGCCGGCTGTTGGGATTCCGGTGTCTGTATACTGTGCGCCGGGATCCCGACAGCCGGCAAACGGAAGACCACCCGATCCAATAATGAAAGTACAATTCGGCTTTTGTAACACTATAAATGGGAATGAGTTTGATCATTTATTGTAGGCGTACCCCTTTAATAATGGGGTTACTTCAACTTCGCTTTAAAAAAAAAACCTTGGGGTCTGCCTTTAGGAATCCTCTAATAGGTTTCACAGAAGTGGTTTCATCTTGTTTGAATACTCCAGTAAGTAGAATGACACGTGTATTACCTGTAAAAAAAAAAAAAAAAAGCCAGTAAAAAATACATAGTGGAAAATCCCAACTGTTGAGGTGGAAACGGCACCGTGGATAAGATGAAATGAAATGGGGGGTTGAAATAAGCCGCAGATGGGTCTGAACGCTTCAGATTCCTCTTACCTGAATTTTAGTCGTTTATCAGCAGACAAAGATTCCGAAAATCAAATGGTTCTCTTGGAGATCATACTGCACAGACCAAGTACCAACGCGTTTCGAGCTCGAAGTATGAAAGCCGTTTTGTAAACTTTCTTTAGGAATTCTGACATAGTTCAGCACATTGGCTATGAATGAACAGGTTCTGTGGGCACAGTTATCAAAGCTTTTCTCAGCAATGGTATATATGACACTAACGTCATATTACTATTAAGCTGTTACTTTGGCAAACGAAGTCTGTTGGCCTGAGAAGCACCAGAGTCTCCGTTGTAACACCCTGTGGGTTCTGTAAAATAAAAAATGTTATGACATCACCCCCACATGAAGTTTGCTACATTATATTGCGTTTTGACATACAAACGTAATCTTCGATTAGAAGGACATTTTGACTCATTGAAGCAATAAAGCCACAATTTGACAACATATAGAAAAGTATGTGTGTACAAAGCTGAATAATACACATGATATAATCTGCGTGTTTGTACTTGACTAGATATGTCCACCATGCTTTTTCACTGCTCTGCAATGTTTTGATATGTCGGTGTTACTGAGCAGGCAGTGTTTGAGTGACAGCTTTGCAAACCTGTTATGCAGAAATACACAGCATGAATCATACCGTACATAGGGCTGTTTTTTGACCTGTTTAAGATCCCATCATAGAAACTACCCAAAATATGTGGGGGGGGGGGGGGTTCAGCTACCTGATGCAAGGATGAGGGGTAATATGTAACTTGCATTAACTACAATGGAATGTCCTAGCAACACTGATGGTACATATGACAATTATTTCATTTTGAGATCTTTTATGACCTTGAAAAAAAATACCTCTTTGATGACTGAACCCGGGGAAAGCTAATATCCATGAGATGTACACTTCATGGTGTACACTTTCCCACAGACCTTCTATCCGTCCTGACCCGTCTTCAGCTTCTCTGCATGTTCCCTACACCTGTTTGTTTCTCTCTGTCTCCCGTTCAGCTCCGTGGAGTGTATGGAATTTTGTTTAGAAGTCATACACATCCTGCCTGAGATTGTTTCCTGTAACCATCTGCCTCTGATAGATGCATCAGGAGGTAGCATGGGATACCTGTGGGGAATGAGTAACGGTCCAGCAGCAGCAGACATATCCTTAGGAGTCTAATCGGCGCAGCATTTAGTTACGTGGCGACATTTAGAATAAAAAGTAAAGAAGAGTTTGCTGGTTACAGGGAGACGTCCGCATAACTGGATCAGAGTAACTTCAAATGTAACAACTTTTACTACTTAGGTGGTATAAGAAGAGACGGTAAGTGTGCTATGTTTGACACTTTCAGTAAACTTTATGTATGAAAGCAGATAACATAGAGAAAAATCTTGTAAATGTAATGGTGTACACACACGGTGAGATTTTCTTACGATTTTGACTAATATAGTCAAAATCGTAAGAAAAGTTAGTGCAGATCGCAAGGTGAAAGTCACCTTGCGATCCCGAAACGATGCCGATGTGCGGTCCCGCGCGGTCAGCATCGCAAGCATAGATAGACTGTGCAGGCAAGTCAATTTTGACTATCTCTATAGAAGAGATAGTCAAAATTGACACTTAGCCAAAATCACACATGTTGGTGCATACACACGGAGAGATTTTGACTGAGAGATTTTGACTAACTTTTCCCTTGAACTGGCAGTAGGAGATTTTGACTAACTTTACCAGAGATTTTGTCTAACTATGCAAGAGATTTTGGCTATGGGAGATTTGGGCTATGGGAGATTTTGACTATCTCATTTAAATAAGGGGATGAGTGTCATATATAGGACGATTTTACAGGGTGGCTGGTATTTAAATAGCTAAAAGTAAAAAAAAAAATTTTTGCGTGGGGTCCCCCCTCCTATGTAAAACCAGCCTCGGGCTCTTTGAGCCAGTCCTGGTTGTTAAAATACAGAGGAAAAAATGAGTAGGGTTCCCCTATATTTAGACAACCAGCACCGGGCTCTGCGTCCGGTCCTGGTTTAAAAAATACGGGGGACAAAAGACATAGGGGTCCCCCGTATTTTTCAAACCAGCACCGGGCTCCACTAGCCAGGGAGATAATGCCACAGCCGGGGGACACTTTTATATTGGTCCCTGCGGCCGTGCCATTACCCCCCCAACTAGTCACCCCTGGCCGGGGTACACTGGAGTGAGGACCCCTTAAATCAAGGGGTCCCCCCCTCCAGCCACCCAAGGGCCAGGGGTGAAGCCCGAGGCTGTCCCCCCCCCATCCGTGGGCGGTGGATGGGAGGCTGATAGCCTTTCAATAGTAATATTGTTCTTTACAGGTGGCCTACAGGTCCCAGCAAGCCTGCCCCAGCATGCTGGCACTTGGAGAACCACAAGTGCCAGCATGCCCGGACATAAAGGGCCCGCTGGCACCTGTAGTCCACCTGTAAAGAAAATATTGAAAAAAAAACACGACACATTCTTTAAAAAATCCTTTATTAAACTGGGTCTTCACCTGGGGGCGGCGGCCTTTAAGCTCTTTTGCATGGCCGCCGCCTTCTCAGGGCTTCCGGCGTCTTCACCTGGGGGGGCGCCACCTCCCCAGGGCTTCTGGGGTCTTGCTCTGGCGTCTTCACCTGGTGGGCGGTGGCTGCCAAGCTCTTTTGCATAGCCGCCGCCCATCCAGGACTTCCACGACGTCTTCACCGGAGAGTCGGCGGCCTTTAAGCTCTTTTGCATGGCCACCGCCTTCCCAGGACTTCTAGCATCTTCACCTGGTGGGCGGCGGCTGCTAAGCTCTTTTGCATAGCCGCTGCCCATCCAGGACTTCCACGGCGTCTTCAGTCTTCAGGAGCTCTTCTCCGCTCCTCCTCCGCCGTCGGACTGAAAGCCGCTGCCTCGCGCTGACTTATATAAGTCAGCGGGAGGGGGCGGGGCGATGACGCGGCGAGCCGTGATTGGCTCGCGGCGGCCATCTTGAATTTAAAAAATGACGCTGAGGCGCCATTTTTGAAACTGGTACTGCTCCGCTGCCAAACTCTGCAAGATAAAGGTAAATTTCCCCCGCCCGCACCGCTGCCGCAACCCGCCGCCGCCCGCACCGCCGCCGCCCACACCGCCACCGCAACCCACCGCCGCCCACACCGCAACCCGCCGTCGCCCACACCGCCACCGCAACCCGCCGCCGCCCGCACCGCCGCCACAACCCACCACCGCCCGCACCGCCGCCGCCTGCAACATCGCTATCGCTGGGAAAAATCGCTGGCCTCTTAAAGTATTAGCGATTTTGACTAACTTTTGCAGCGACATAGCCAAAATTGACTTGCCTGCACTGACTATTTTTCCCAGCGATAGCGACCTAGCGGGGACGCCCATCGCTATCGCTGCCTGTATACACACAGAGCGATCTGCACTAACTTTCTGAGCGATTTTGACTATATAGTCAAAATCGCTCAGTTATATCGCTCCGTGTGTATGCACCACGCAAGCACACTCATTATGTGCATGCAATGCCAACCTAGCACCTGTCGCATAGTGAGAATCGGGCATAGCCCGAATCTCACCGTGTGTATGGGCCTTTACTATTTCGCCATCACCATACCAATGAAAAATTATTCAGCTGTTACTAAAAAACAAGCAGCGCACTTCTGTGACTTATCATTTTTCTAGATAGTCAGAAGATTAAGTGCTGGTGTATGTACATACCTGCGACGGCTGCAGCAGTGTACCTAGCCAGAAGGTAAGACACAGCACAGCCGCACTAGGCTGATGGGTTGTGGGTCTTGCACGGATCAGCAGAGTGGGGAGTATTCTTTCTCCCTTTCTGATGGCCAAGACATGGTACATCTCACCCTGTATTTTAAATCTCATTTGTTCTAGCCTCCAGACTGTTTTAGAAGTCTGTGTTGCTTTGCTCCAGAGAAGTCTTGATAGTGACTTTTGTCGTACGATCATTGGGCGCGTTTCAAATGTTTATCGTGGGTCCCTTATCCGCATGCAACCCCTGACAGCTATTCAAATGTTGCTGCTGATGGGCGTGAGATTTTAATTTCAGCTCGCTACCCCCAGGGGTGAGACAATTTGGGCGCAAAAAAGTGACCTGTTTGGGCACACGTTCGTTTAGTTGGGGTTTTGCCGCTTTATGCGGCTAAACCCAACTGATATGAGCGCGATAACGGGGGACAATTGAATATAGCCTGTCACTTTAGATGGGAGATCGGGCGCTATTAAACAATTGAATCCCCCCCCCCCATTGTGTTCAAAACCATGGCAGAAATGTTTTCTGCAGCTGTACTTGTATCTATTTGAAAGCTTTTTTTTTTTTTTATAGACACAACAGGCCTATTGAATCCATTTATAAATACAAGTCTCCGCATAATGTTTTGTTTTGTTTAAGCTGCGCAGACGCGGGCCAGTCTTAGACCTCTGCGCACAAAGCCCAATTGGTTTTCATCGACCTCATCTGCAGTCACTGGTATTTTTTTATTTATGTATGTTTATGTAGATCACCACTTTTTCCAATAACCATTCAAAGTGATATAGGGACCACTGGCAGCTGTCCTGAGACCAGGATTTATCCTATTAATAAATCCAGTTTTGTCTCAGAGTAAAAAAGAGTGATTTGAGCATTTTTTTCTGAGTAGACCATTTTGTCTCTTCTGAGACCAATGCTATCAGACTTCTGCCATTTTCAGTGTTGTAATCATTCTTTGACCAGCTCTTTCATTGTGAAGTGTTCTAAAGAGATTGCAAATATAGATCGTCCTTTGTGCTAAAACTGTTTGTTTTGGGTTTCCGAATGTGCAGACACACAAATCATTTTTTTGCCAAAAACAATTCATTCATATGGACCATATCCTTATTTATATTATAATTTATTAGCCGACTACCTCAGATGGACTCATTAGATATCTTTAGTGACATTAGTAAGAAATGTAGTTTGTTCTTAGAAACAAAATGGCCGCCCTCCTGCAGTGTGTGGGAAAAGAGTGCACTCTCTGTATATGTGGGGCAGCGAGGCAGTTATTTGCCTCTGTCGGCATTTTCTAGTTGCATTGCACTGAAGATGCAACCTGCATCAGAGGAGAGAGCGTATATGGCGGGAGGCGCTGGCAAGAGCTCTTCTGCCTGTGTATGTTCTGTAAACCAACAATGAGACAGCTGGTTTGCAGCTGTGCACATCATCCTGGGAACCTTCGTGCTGGACATTTACTCCAGATGTTCTGTGAAATAATTGCGTTGGAGGGTGCCTGTTTTTGTAACGGACACCCTGTCTGAATCTCTCATCTCTCAGTTGTCTCCCCCTCTCCTGTTACATGTGTGTCTCATATGCATATTTTCCTTCCTTACTAATTTTTCTAACTTCTGTTTTAATGACCAAGGAAGTGTTTCTGTTTGATGCACACACCATACATGCCCCTCATTCAGTGCTGGTGTTTATTATCCACAATACATTTTTTTTCAGATACAGTCTGTCACTAAAACTGTTTATAAAAATATATTTGTAATCCACTGGAATTCCATTAGAAGGACATTTTCTCTGTAGGAAATCACCTGTCTGCACATGTATAATGGGTGCTTCCGCTGAGGAGATATTTTGTCCCCTTCTGTGCTTCTGCAGACCCCTCAGAAGAATACCCAGTCCTCAGAGTTCAGAGGGTTCTTTTTTTGTGTGCAACCAACTCTGTCATGCTGTCACACTTCAGTTACACGCATTCTAAATGCGGTAACCATTGGCCCTCAGAATTAAATATCATGTAGTCCAAAATAAAGCTGCAGTGTGATGCGGGAGTGGTAGCAGCCTGGCAGAATCCTTGTTCTTGCTGGGTATGTTAGGCCCTTCCTTGTGGATGCCCCAATACTTCAGGCTTCCATTTCAGCTCTCCACAGGGTACACAAGAGAGCACATTTACTATGCAGGCATGGGGAAGGATACCTTTATTAAAAGACATAAGACATTTCCTACAATGGAAATGCCTTTTAAAACTGACCACCTCCTTTTTTTTTTTCTTACTAATAATTATCTCCTTCTTTTTAATGTTTAGGGAAGGCATTTGATATTACCTATGTGCGTTTGAAGTTCCACACAAGCCGGCCTGAGAGTTTTGCTCTATACAAGCGGACGAGAGAGGATGGTCCTTGGGTGCCTTACCAGTATTACAGTGGTTCCTGCGAGAACACCTACCAAAAAATCAACAAGGGCTTCATCCGCACGGGGGAAGACGAACAGCAGGCTCTGTGCACTGATGAGTTCAGCGACATTTCTCCACTCACAGGCGGGAACGTCGCGTTCTCTACTCTTGAGGGGAGGCCGAGCGCGTACAACTTTGACAACAGTCCTGTCCTACAGGTATGCCGGATGGCTTTCTATTTTATTGCGTGTGTTTTTGAGGTTTTATATGAGGTTTATTATATCAGATTATAAATTCTTTCATAAACTGTAGTGCCAAAGCAAAGTTCGGTATGAGGTCATCATACCAATAGTCAGGATCCTGGCTGTCACAATACCGACGTCGGGATCCCGAAAGGGCCACCATACCGACGCCAGCATATCAGTGAAGTAGGTGATTCCCCCTCTATGGGTGTCATGAGAATAGAATATAACCTGTGGCGAGCGCAGCAAGCCCGCAAGGGTATTCATTGCGCTCACCTCCCTGCCGGCATTCCACTGCTCGGGATGCCGATGTCGGGATCCTTACGTTAGGCATCCCCGGGTGGCGGGATCTCATACCGATCCCATATGTTCCGCCATAAAGTGCACATCACTGGCTAATAGAAAAGTGACATCCATGTTGCTGTCTATGCCACAATGTCTAACTCGGTCGATCCTTAGCAGACTGCATTTTTTAATTCTTTTACCATTGTTGAGAATCACTAACACTCAGAAAAACTTAAAAAAAAACAATAGTTAAAAGGCTGATTACATCCGCTGATGTCTTTGATATCTCTTCCCAAAACTACAGTAACAAGGCCACATTTCTTTCATGCTTCTTAAATCCGTCTACTCCCTCTCCTGTGACGGTGTTTAAGAAGGAATCTTAATAAAATGAAGGCCAAGCATCCTGTATCGTCTACCAAACATGATTGTAGACAATACACAAGGTTGCCTGCCAAATGTCCTTCAAATGCATTAGCAAAAGGGGTAGCAAGTGGGCAGTATTTATGGCTAGAAACTGAAATGAATACATACAGTACATTCGAGACATATCCATTGCTGTATATGCTTCTTTATAGTGAATTGGATAAAGGTGCGGCTGATATACAGGAGGCAGGGTATAGTAACTCAGAAGAACGGCTGGTAATTGGCGGAGCACCGCAGGGCTCAGTTCTGGGTTCCGTTGTAATGTATTAGTGGTAATGGTTGTAGTCTACAAAGCGAGATGGGATTATTTATTATTGCAGTTTAATTCTATTGAAGGGATAAAAAGTGCAGTAGTGGGTTACAGAGAATCGGAGGACGGACAAAAGTGCGGAATCTGAAAGTACCCATCTGCAGAGTAGCTCAAAAGTAAATAAAAATTATCTTATCTGTTTTTTTTTTTGTATTTTTAAAAATGTTTTTACTGCTTAAAGGCTAGTGTGTTTACGTTCTGCAGTAAAATAAATTCTATGATAGAACGCTTAAAATAAAGGCGGTTCTCAGTGGACATCACTACTTATCAGCACTGATTTTAGGCAAATAATGTAGGACTTGATAATGGAAATGTCTGCGTTTAGGGGGTGCTCCAAATTCTGCAAAAACAAATACACATTTTGGGAAAATAGAATTCATGTTGCAAATATCCTCGATAAAAAGCTGTGTTCCGGGCTGGTGATCCTTGCAGTTGTCCTAGGCTTGTGCCCCCTTGTTTGGATTATACCCCATACTGTTTCCAAAAGCTCAGCACTTGGTGTCATAGTAGTAGGTTATCCAGCAAAGTATAGTCATCGGGCGCACTGACTAACATGCCGTCTCTACTTATCTTTTTGTTCTGCAGGAATTTGTGACGGCCACAGATATTCGTGTAACTCTGAACAGACTCAATACGTTTGGTGACGAGGTGTTCAGTGACCCCAAAGTGCTGAAGTCTTATTACTACGCCATTTCTGACTTTGCTGTAGGAGGCAGGTGAGTGTGTTGCTTTTTTTGTTGCTCACTGCAGCTTTGGATCTCTTCCCGACATTCTATAGGATACAGCTATGGAATGTACTGCAATCCTTTGTATGGTTTCGCATAACTCGTTTGAAGTAATGAGCATTTTTAGAGGCGATTCAATTACTTTGGCTGTCGTGATGTTTAGATGCCTAAACAATTAGTCACCACTCAATTGTTTATGAACAATTTATCTCGCATGTCACGCCCAAACAGTGTTTATCCGCATAAAACGGCTAAATTCATATCAAGTCCTGCTATGGGCATCCAAACTTCTGTTAAGATTCACAAAATGCCAACTTAGCGCACGTTTCTCCTTGCACCTCAGGCTACAAGGAGAAATGTCACCTCCGCGGCTAACGGCATTTAAGCGGAACAACAAGTGAATGGCTCCGTTGTGCCCCCCCCTAGTGGTCACAGCGGAGGAAACCAGTTGAATGGCCCCCTATGTGTGAGAACAGCTTGACCATGGTCTTGTACAGTGAGTGGGCGCGCTATTTTATCTGATTTGGTTGCATAGCAACAACTTGGACTTGGAGTAGTACGGAGGCCTGACCTAACTTCCTGTATCTGGAATGCATGTATTCGTTCCAGTTGCATGCAAATATCTTTGGCATGTGGAACATAAACACATTTCTTCTATTGTCGCAAACCTTCATAATTATTTTTATAGATTAATTTGCTCCTGCTTTGTAGGAAAACATAAAATAAGTAACAGAAGTGTCTCCACAGAGTTCTAATAAAAACATTTATTTTGCTGTGATCACGTCTTAGTGGGCAATTTTTCCAGGTCATAGCCTCCTCTGCATAGCGTGCACTGTTTCTCTAGATTACAATCACAAGAGTGTTGTTCCCTCATGGCAGTGATAAATGAGCCAGTATTAGTAGGGTGTAGTTCATTTTCAACTCCTCTGTGTAACATTTATGTGCGTCATCCATGCTCCTTCTCTCATTTTCAGGTGCAAGTGTAATGGCCATGCCAGTGAATGTGTGAACAATGAGTTTAGCAGGCTCGTTTGTAACTGCAAGCATAACACATTTGGTGTTGACTGTGAAAAATGTTTACCCTTCTTTAATGATCGACCATGGAGGAGGTCAACTGCCGACAGCGCCAACGAGTGTTTACGTGAGTAGCCTTTTTCTTCATTGATATCGATAGTGCTCCAATTGGACTTTGAATATAGCAGAGGGATCATTATGTATGTTACCCACATTAGAATTAGTCCTTTTTTATCCAGTTCTCCAGGGCGATTCAATTGCTGTTCCACACGTCTGCCTCTAGATGGTACAATTCAATTGTTGCTTTGTTTGGTAGCGCATAGCCATGGCAGGGAGACATAACACTTTTCAGCTTGCTGCCTCCTGAAGTGTGTGTTGGGGCTTATTCACACATTTGCGCAAATATGTGTAACGAAGATCTCTGAATTCTATTATTATGTGGAATTTATATCTGGTTACGGTTATCATTCAGGGTGCTGGGGGAAACAAATGCCTTTTTTTCTTGCTTAGAAATACCCCTCCCTTTCGAGCACCTGAAGGATATCACTAAGCTAATTGAGCATCTACCAATATATATGTGTGAAATGTGTGATAAGTCAGGAATTTGGGCACCCAAAGCAGTACATTAGAGTGGCTAAAGCAGTCACATATGGGCGCACATGGATGCCACTCGCATCCGGGAGGGTGGGGGGGGGACAATTGAATTCCGTTAATGGGCAACCATTATATCAGGGATGGGGAACCTTTGGCCCTCTAACTGTTGTTGAACTACACATCCCA
This sequence comes from Pseudophryne corroboree, assembly GCF_028390025.1. Classification (NCBI taxonomy): domain Eukaryota; kingdom Metazoa; phylum Chordata; class Amphibia; order Anura; family Myobatrachidae; genus Pseudophryne; species Pseudophryne corroboree. Next base: position 111,335,471 of record NC_086452.1, on the reverse strand, counting down.
GCATGCCCTGCAGCAGTTTAGCATGGCCAAATAGCAAAATTGCTGGTATGTGTAGTTCAACAGCTGAAGGGCCAAAGGTACCCCACACCTGCATTACATTATAGTGTCCAGTTTGGTCTCATATGTAGGTGGCCAAATTATAGAGATTTAGGGGTCTATTCACGAAGCAGTGAAAAGAGTAGAGAGGCGAGTCTGTGGAGAAGTTGCCCATGGCAACTAATCAGCTGCTTTGTACAATTGTATAGTATGCAAATTATAATTGTTACTTCAATGCTGAATGGTTGCCATAGGCAACTTCTCCACAGGTTCACTTCTCCACACTTTTCACTGCTTCATGAATAGACCCCTTAGCCTTTTAACGGTCAGGCAGGATATTGGGCTGGGAAATGCCCAATAATGTAGTAAAAACACAGAATTTGATAGTCTTCTAACTGCATTTTTTTTTTACATAGGATTATTAAAAGTTGGGCAAACGTTTTGCCAGCCCTCTACTGTGGGCAAACATCTGTGACTCCTTAAGTCTCGGGCAGTTTGGTTCTAATTTCAATTGATTTGCTGTATGTAATGTATCCTCAGGGAAATCTTAATTTCACCATTCTTGTTTATGAACATACAGTAATTAAATGTATGCTGTTAATTGTATTTTCTAGTTGAGTGGCCAAAAATACAGACAATTCTTTCTTTAGTTTCTTTGTTTTGGCCCTTTACCCTGGCTTTAAGCTGCGGAAGTCCAAGCAGGAAGAACATCTGAGTTTACAATTCTCATGTGCCCAAAAAGCAATGTAGCAATGTGTTCTAATAGAATACACACCAATAAATGTGTGTATATTTCTAAATATTCGTATTACTGCTGTGTGCGGCGTTTGGTATCCAGTAATGCTCTTGCTAGGCAGCCGCGATGTGTGTACTGTGTCTGTAAAAACCATGCTTCCCTGAATTCAGCTTGGAGAGACATGCAGTCTGAGACTTTAGGGTATGTTAATCACACTGGCATAATGGAATTAGCACTATTTATTTTATGTATGTATTCAGTTATTTATATAGTGCACATACATTACATAGTATTAAACAGATATTTAGTCATTCACATCTCAATCACTGTCCCAGAGGAGCTTACAGTCTATGGGGGTCATTCCGAGTTGATCGCAGCCAGCAACTTTTTGCTGCTGGTGCGATCAACTAATCCCCGCCTATGGGGGAGTGTATTTTAGCTTAGCAGGGCTGCGAACGCTTGTGCAGCCATGCTTTAGCTAAAAAAGTTTTGTGTAAAACAAGACCAGCCCAGGACATACTTACCCTGTGCGACGATCTCAGCGATGAGGGGACGGCTTTGACGTCACACTTCCGCCCTCCGTTCGCCTGGACATGCCTGCGTTTTACTTACCACTCCCCGAAAACGGCAGGAAATGGTAAGGTGATGCCCAGGAACGCCCTCTTGCTGTCCATCTTCTTGCGGTTGCTGCTGCGACGGCTTTCTTCGTTGTAAGCGTCGTTGCATGGCGACCTCTGTCTCTGGGCAACGATGCACGTGCGCCATCTTCCACGCACACACCAGAGTCAACTGGCAGAAGCAAATCAATCTAATACGCTTTTGGATTGTGGGAGGAAACCACACACACACACACACACACACACACACACACACACACACACACACACACACACACACACACACACACCTCCATAGGGTTAGAGCCCTGTTTGGAATCAAACACAAGATCACAATTCTGTGAGATGGCAATGCTAGCCACTGTGTCACCATGCTCCCCGATATGTGTACTTGTGTCTTAGTGTTATTTGGTCATGCAGAGACAATTATACATGGGAGTAAGAAATATCTACACACAGTTTTTAAGGAAAAAGTCTATAAAGCGTTGGTCTTTAACTTGCGGTCCTTCAGCTGCTGTGGAACTGCACATCCCAGCATGCCCTGCCTCAGTTTTAGCATGCCTTAATAGCAAAACTGTGACAGGGCATGTAGGGATGTGTAGATCCACAGCAGCTGGAGGGTCGTAGGTTAAAGACCCATACTATAAAGGATGATCATCGATTTGGTGTGACACCTACCAATGGAGTGGATGCTACAGTAGTTATTATTTTACGGAACTTAGGGGGACATTTACTAAGCAGTGATAAGAGTGGAGAAGTGAGCCAGTGGAGAAATTGCCCCATCAACCAATCAGCAGCTCTGTATCATTTTACAGTATTCAAATGATAGATTTTACTTCAGTGCTGATTGATTGCCATGGGCTCACTTCTCCGCTCTTATCACTGCTTAGTAAATGTCCCCCTTAATTTAAACCAATATCAGCTCAGCCGTGTGCTTGCATCTCTCGCTATTTTATATCTGTCTTATCTTTACAGCGTGCAATTGTAATGGTCGCTCCCAAGAATGCTACTTTGACCCCGAGCTGTACCGTTCTACTGGCCATGGCGGGCATTGTATGGGCTGTACGGACAACACCGATGGGCCAAACTGTGAGCGCTGCCGAGAGAACTACTATCGTCAGAACAGCGATGAGTCCTGTCTGGCCTGCAACTGTAACCCTGTTGGTATGTGAGACTTTGTATTCTCTTTATGCAGCATCTGTGGTGGCTCCTGTTGAAGATTTACCAGATGTTGCATATGTCATTACATACTGTAATCGTGTGTGTCCACTTCTCTGACTGAAATTACAATGTTTTCTCTATCGTCCTAGTGGATGCTGGGGTTCCTGAAAGGACCATGGGGAATAGCGGCTCCGCAGGAGACAGGGCACAAAAAAGTAAAGCTTTAGGATCAGGTGGTGTGCACTGGCTCCTCCCCCTATGACCCTCCTCCAAGCCTGTTAGATTTTTGTGCCCGGCCGAGAAGGGTGCTATCTAGGTGGCTCTCCTAAAGAGCTGCTTAGGAAAGTTTAGCTTAGGTTTTTTATTTTACAGTGAGTCCTGCTGGCAACAGGATCACTGCAACGAGGGACTTAGGGGAGAAGAAGTGAACTCACCTGCGTGCAGGATGGATTGGCTTCTTGGCTACTGGACATCAGCTCCAGAGGGACGATCACAGGTACAGCCTGGATGGTCACCGGAGCCTTGCCGCCGGCCCCCTTGCAGATGCTGAAGTAAGAAGAGGTCCAGAATCGGCGGCAGAAGACTCCTCAGTCTTCTAAAGGTAGCGCACAGCACTGCAGCTGTGCGCCATTTTCCTCTCAGCACACTTCACACGGCAGTCACTGAGGGTGCAGGGCGCTGGGAGGGGGGCGCCTTGGGAGGCAAATGAATACCTATTTTGGCTAAAAATACCTCACATATAGCCTCCGGAGGCTATATGGAGATATTTAACCCCTGCCAGAATCCGTTAAGAGCGGGAGACGAGGCCGCCGAAAAAGGGGCGGGGCCTATCTCCTCAGCACACAGCGCCATTTTCCCTCACAGAAAGGCTGGAGGGAAGGCTCCCAGGCTCTCCCCTGCACTGCACTACAGAAACAGGGTTAAAACAGAGAGGGGGGGCACTAATTTGGCGATATGCTTATATATATATTAAGATGCTATAAGGGAAAACACTTATATAAGGTTGTCCCTATATAATTATAGCGTTTTTGGTGTGTGCTGGCAAACTCTCCCTCTGTCTCTCCAAAGGGCTAGTGGGTCCTGTCCTCTATCAGAGCATTCCCTGTGTGTGTGCTGTGTGTCGGTACGTGTGTGTCGACAGGTAGGAGGACGATGTTGGTGAGGAGGCGGAGCAATTGCCTGTAATGGTGATGTCACTCTCTAGGGAGTCGACACCGGAATGGATGGCTTATTTAGGAAATTACGTGATAATGTCAACACGCTGCAAGGTCGGTTGACGACATGAGACGGCCGACAAACAATTAGTACGGTCCAGACGTCTCAAGGGTTTTAAAACGCCCGTTTACTTTAGTCGGTCGACACAGACACAGACAGGGACACTGAATCCAGTGTCGACGGTGAATAAACAAACGTATTCCTTATTAGGGCCACACGTTAAAGGCAATGAAGGAGGTGTTACGTATTTCTGATACTACAAGTACCACAAAAGAGGGTATTATGTGGGATGTGAAAAAACTACCATAGTTTTTCCTGAATCAGAAAAATTAAATAAAGTGTGTGATGATGCGTGGGTTCCCCCCGATAGAAAATTATGGGCGGTATACCCTTTCCCGCCAGAAGTTAGGGCGCGTTGGGAAACACCCCTTAAGGTGGATAAGGCGCTCACACGCTTATCAAAACAAGTGGCGGTACCGTCTATAGTTAGGGCCGTCCTCAAGGACCAGCTGACAAGGCTGGAAAATATAATAAAAAGTATATACACACATACTGGTGTTATACTGCGGCCAGCGATCGCCTCAGCCTGGATGTGCAGAGCTAGGGTGGCTTGGTCGGATTCCCTGACTAAAAATATTGATACCCTTGACAGGGACAGTATTTTATTGACTATAGAGCATTTCTATATATGCGAGATGCACAGAGGGATATTTGCACTCTGGCATCATGAATAAACGCGATGTCCATAACTGCCAGAAGATGTTATGGACACGACAGTGGTCAGGTGATGCAGATTCCAAACGGCACAGTATGGCCGTATAAAGGAAGAGGACTTGTTTGGGGTCGGTCCTTCGGACCTGGTGGTCACGGCAACTGCTGGAAAATCCACCGTTTCTTACCCTAAGTCACATCTCTGCAGAAAAAGACACCGTCTTTTCAGCCTCAGTCCTCTCGTCCCTATAAGATCATATCTGCCCAGGGATAGAGGAAAGGGAAGAAGACTGCAGCAGGCAGCCTATTCCCAGGAACAGAAGCGTTTCACCGCGTCTGACAAGTTCTCAGCATGGCGCTGAGACCGTACAGGACCCCTGGATCCTACAAGTAGTATCCCGGGGGTACAGATGGGAATGTCGAGACGTTTCCCCTTCGCAGGCTCCTGAAGTCTGCTTTACCAAGTCTCCCTCCGACAAGGAGGTAGTATGGGAAAAAATTCACAAGCTGTATTCCCAGCAGGTGACAATTAAATTACCCCTCCTACTACAGAAAAGGGGTATTATTCCACACTATATTGTGGTACTGAAGCCAGAAGGCTAGGTGAGACTTATTCTAAAAAATTTTTTTTGAACACTTACAAAGGTTCAAATTAAGATGAAGTCACTCAGAGCAGTGATAACGAACCAGGAAGAAGGGGACTATATAGTGTCCCGGGACATCAGGGATGCTTACCTCTATGTCCCAAATTTGCCCTTCTCACTAAGGGTACCTCAGGTTCGTGGTGCTGAACTGTCACTATCAGTTTCAGACGCTGCCGTTTGGATTGTCCACGGCACCCCGGGGTCTTTACCAAGGTAATGGCCGAATTGATGATTCTTCTTCGAAGAAAAGGCGTCTAAATTATCCCTTACTTGGACGATCTCCTGATAGGGGCATAGTCCAGGGAACAGTTGGAGGTCGGAGTAGCACTATCTCGGATACTGCTACAATCAGCACGGGTGGATTCTAAATATTCCAAAATCGCAGCTGATCCCGACGACACGTCTGCTGTGCCTAGGGATGATTCTGGACACAGTCCAGAAAAAGGTGTTTCTCCCGGAAGAGAAAGCCAGGGAGTTATCCGAGCAAGTCAGGAACCTCCTAAAAACAGTGCATCATTGCACAAGGGTCCTGGTAAAAATGGTGGCTTCCTACGAAGCAATTCCATTCGGCAGATTTCACGTAAGAACTTTTCAGTGGGATCTGCTGGACAAATGGTCCGGATCGCATCTTCAGATGCATCAGCGGATAACCCAATATCCAAGGACAAGGGTGTCTCTCCTGTGGTGGTTATAGAGTGCTCATCTTCTAGAGGGCCGCAGATTCGGCATTCAGGATTGGATGCTGGTAACCACGGAGCCCAGCCTGAGAGGCTGGGGAGCAGTCACACAAGGGAAAAATTTCCAGGGAGTGTGATCAAGTATGGAGACTTTTCTCCACATAAATATACTGGAGCTAAGGGTAAATTTATAATGCTCTAAGCTTAGCAAGACCTCTGCTTCAAGGTCAGCCGGTATTGATCCAGTGGGAAAAACATCACGGCAGTCGCCCACGTAAACAGACAGGGCGACACAAGAAGCAGGAGGGCAATGCCAGAAACTGCAAGGACTTTTCGCTGGGCGGAAAATCATGTGATAACACTGTCAGCAGTTTTTCATCCCGGGAATGGAAACTGGGAAGCAGACTTCCTCAGCACGACCTCCACCCGGGAGAGTGGAAACTTCATTGAGAAGTTTTTTCCACATGATTGTAAACCGTTGGAAAATACCAAAGGTGGACATGATGGCGTCCCGTCTGAACAAAAAACGGGACAGGTATTGCGCCAGGTCAAGAGACCCTCAGGCAATAGATGTGGACGTTCTGGTAACACCGTGGGTGTACCAGTCGGTGTATGTGTTCCCTCCTCTGCTTCTCATACCTAAGGTGCTGAGAATTATAAGACGTAGAGGAGTAAGAACTATACTCATGGCTCCGGATTGGCCAAGGAGGACTTGGTACCCGGAACTTCAAGAGATGCTTACAGAGGTCTTATGGCCTCTGCCGCTAAGAAGGGACTTGCTTCAGCAAGTACCATGTCTGTTCCAAGACTTACCGCAGCTGCGTTTGTCGGCATGGAGATGGAAAGCCGGATCCTAAGGGAAAAAAGGCATTCCGGAAGAGGTCATTCCTACCCTGGTCAAAGCCAGAAAGGAGGTGACCGCACAACATTATCACCACGTGTGGCGAAAATATGTTGCGTGGTGTGAGGCCAGGAAGGCCCCACAAAGAAATTTCAACTCGGTCGTTTCCTGCATTTCCTGCAAACAGGAGTGTCTATGGGCCTCAAATTGGGGTCCATTAAGGTTCAAATTCGGCCCTGTAAATTTTCTTCCAGAAAGAATTGGCTTCAGTTCCTGAAGTCCAGAAGTTTGTCAAGGGAGTATTGCATATACAAAACCCTTTTTTGTGCCTCCAGTGGCACTGTGGGATCTCAACGTAGTTCTGGGATTCCTCAAATCACATTGGTTTAAAACCAGTCAAATATGTGGATTTGAAGCATCTCACATAAAAAGTGACCATGCTCTTGGCCCTGGCCTGGACCAGGCGAGTGTCAAATTGGTGGTTTTTTTCTCAAAAAAGCCCATATCTGTTTGTCCATTCGGACAGGGCAGAGCTGCGGACTCGTCCCCAGTTCTCTCCCTAAGGTGGGTCAGTGTTTCACCTGAACCAGCTTATTGTGGTGCCTTGCACCTACTAGGGACTTGGAGGACTCCAAGTTGCTAGAAGTTGTCAGGGCCCTGAAAATATGTTCCAGGACAGCTGGAGTCAGAAAATCTGACTCGCTGTTTATACTGTATGCACCCAACAAGTTGGGTGCGCCTGCTTGTAAGCAGTCGATTGCTCGTTGGATTTGTAACACAATTCAACTTGCACATTCTGAGGCAGGCCTGCCACAGTCTAAATCGGTTAAGGCCCATTCCACAAGGAAGGTGGGCTCATCTTGGGCGGCTGCCCGAGAGGTCTCGGCATTACAACTCTGCCGAGCAGCTACGTGGTCAGGGGAGAACACGTTTGTAAATTTCTACAAATTTGATATCCTGGCAAAAGAGGACCTGGAGTTCTCTCATTCGGTGCTGCAGAGTCATCCGCACTCTCCCGCCCGTTTGGGAGCTTTGGTATAATCCCCATGGTCCTTTCAGGAACCCCAGCATCCACTAGGACGATAGAGAAAATAAGAATTTACTTACCGATAATTCTATTTCTCGGAGTCCGTAGTGGATGCTGGGCGCCCATCCCAAGTGCGGATTATCTGCAATACTTGTACATAGTTACAAAAATCGGGTTATTATTGTTGTGAGCCATCTTTTCAGAGGCTCCGCTGTTATCATACTGTTAACTGGGTTTAGATCACAAGTTGTACGGTGTGATTGGTGTGGCTGGTATGAGTCTTACCCGGGATTCAAAATTCCTCCCTTATTGTGTACGCTCGTCCGGGCACAGTACCTAACTGGCTTGGAGGAGGGTCATAGGGGGAGGAGCCAGTGCACACCACCTGATCCTAAAGCTTTACTTTTTTGTGCCCTGTCTCCTGCGGAGCCGCTATTCCCCATGGTCCTTTCAGGAACCCCAGCATCCACTACGGACTCCGAGAAATAGAATTATCGGTAAGTAAATTCTTATTTTTTTCATTATCAAAGTTTAAATCTATCACTAACGTGTGTTAAGGGTGTGGTACGTAGGGTCGACCTCACTTAAGTCGGCAGTGTCTAGGTCGACCACTATTGGTCGACAGTAAGTAGGTCGACATGGTTTCTAGGTCGACATAACAGGAGGTCGACATGAGTTTTTTTGGTGTCGTTTTCTCCGTACAGTGACGGGGAACCCCAATTAGTACACCCATGTCACCTGGCATGGCGAGCGCTCGGCACAGGTTACTGTTCCCAATTGTAGTCCACGTGGATCATAAAGTATGAAAAAGTTAAATAAAATAAAAAAAATAAAGATTTAAAAAAAAAAAAAAACTTGTGTCAACCTTTTGCCATGTTGACCTAGAAACCCTGTCGACCAATAGTGGTCAACCTAGACATTGTCGACCTAGAGACCGGATACCGTGGGTTACCGTGGGCTGTTCTCTCCATGTAGCCCTACCGATACCATTGGCTTTCTTGGAAAGCACCCCATGATTTATGTTTAGAATATGGAGATTCTGGATATACTGATCTGTCTATATAACCAGTAGCTGTGTACATCATATGCTGTATTAGGGTACAGATCCCCACTAGCTTTGTTTATCTCACGGACCTTATAGGGACACTATGTTTAATAGTTAACATTGAATTTTACTTACTCTTGTGTGCCTTTTTTACGAGGTACAGTCCAATCTAACAGCTTCATCATATTATGCAAAACAAATTGTCCCCCAGTGTTTGTGTTCTTGAAGACAACCCTAAATTAAAACTTTTCTGGTTATGGTTTTATCCTGAAACATATCCATCCCATGTAATATCCTAGTGGCAGAGACCAATATGGATGTGCTACAGTATATCACAGGCAGTTGGCTTTCCCTCTCTAGTCTAATGAAAACGGATGTCCATTTTTGTTAAATTTACTCCATTTTGTTAAATGAACTTCTAAGATTGCACAAGATGTTCAGTACTTTTGTATGGGCCTGTTTTAAATTATAATATAATGACGTTTTATCTTCAGATCTGGAACTGGAATATCTCCCCCTGGGTTTAAAACAAATAAACAGTTTTGTAAACACTTTGGCAATAGTCATCCTGCTGTCTCCTAATCCAAAGGAGACCGCACACTGTGAATACCTGCTCACACGGCTTTCCTCTTACTCCCCGCTGGCACCTAGGGTTTATTGCCACTAGAGTTCCTATAAACATATCTGTACAGATCTCTTTTTATTGCTCTGTGTATCTGTTCTTTATTGGTATGAATGCAAGACCAGCCTGCTTTCTTAGCCAAGGTAGTAAAGCATTCTTAGATGACACTGGCGTAATATCATTCTTAGATGACACATTCTTGGGTAAAATTGCGATAAGGTAATATATTATAGGGTATTTGGTGGCAATTCTCTGGAATCTCGTGATCTTCGGCTTTGCAGATATTTCCTCGTATCCCATAGAGAAAGCACTGCAGGAAGATCTGCGAGGTGGACTATATTATTAAGTGGTTATACTGTGTATAATGTACAATTGCCTGGTAGCTATCGCTCAGCACTGCTGTTTGCATACCTTCTTTACATGGAATTCTTTTTTTCATATGAATGTGAGATAAAATTATTTTTGAGCTGGGTACACACCTTCCTATGGTGCAATATGTAACAATTTATCTCTGTGCCGTACATATTATATGAAGCACAACGACGCAATGTATGTATATTGTTACATGCTGCATGTAACTGCACCGCATCGGCCTTGGAATTGTCCCATTGGGCGTGCAGCACATCAAGTGGGGCGATTAAGTGAACAACGGATTGGGGGTACACACAATATGATGTGTACGATATATAGTGTTGATTTGCATTGGAACGATATATTGGATGATAGATCATATAGGATGAGATTCAGTGTTTTTTTCGCCAGTAGATGGTGGCCAACGGAGCTATTCAATTGTTTCCCTGTTTGGCCGCGACCAGCTACCTGGGCCTACATTTCACCTTGCATATACTGTAGATATGAACCAGAGTTTTCTGCTTTCTATACAATGCAAATATTCAAAGCTCATTTGCAAACAGACTTGGTAACATAGGTCCGTGACGCGTTTCCACAGATTCCCCCCATTATGCAACTCTCACCAGTACATACCGTGCACAGCTATAATTGTGTTCCCATCTTACCATCTCTGTACAGGCTCGCTCAGCACCCAGTGTGACAACTATGGACGCTGCAGCTGTAAGCCCGGCGTGATGGGTGAAAAGTGTGACCGATGTCAGCCCGGTTTCCATTCTCTTACTGAGGCCGGCTGCAGGTAAGTGACCAGAGAGAGCCAGATGTATTCCATAGACGTAGCAGCACCAGTCATTATAAATCCATGCAGAGTGGGTGCGTGTTCTCCTGGGTGTTAAACAGTATCTTCCCTCATCAGACCCTGCGCTTGTAATGCTGCCGGCAGCACGGATGAATGTAATGTGGAGACCGGACGCTGCAGCTGTAAAGACAACGTTGAGGGCTTCAACTGTGAAAGGTAACTGTGCCGCATAGAATCATTGTAATTGAGGGTGTAGTGTAAGTGATGCAGGGTCATCCCTTGCTTTTGAAATTAATACTGTTGTCCTTTTCCAGACTGTACAAGAACACTAATTGGGGGTGGTTCAGTTAGTACCACAGGGTTTATAGCTTCTGGAGCTATTCAGTTACTCCTGCGGTAAGCTAAAGACCGGCGGATTTCTGCTCACATTCTCCTGAGAGTGCAAGCAGAAATCCGCATGCGTTAGTTCCTGGGGGCTAGTCGCGTGGTACCACGCCCAGCACTTAATTCGGGAGATGCAATTTACTGCAATTAAGCCCTGGACATTAGTCATGGTAAAGTGCCGGACATGATGCTGTCAGCTGAATAACTCTGGGCATTTGGCGCTACATTCACGCAGTGCTAATTGAATAGCCTCCATTGTTTATCCGGGGTCAAAAGTACACTCTTCATAAGAGGGAAACTAGAACTAATATACAGATCACCGTTAACTGCTGATCATGACAGTCACAAAAGTCTGTTTTATCTGCCTGCCGCTCACATGCATTACTATACTAGAGTATTCTGCAGTACGCGAAGACTGATGAAGAGCACATCAGTCACTGAGTTAGATTTAAATCCTAACAGTCCATAGATTGTAAGCTTGCGAGCAGGGCCCTCCTACCTCTGACTGTTTGATTTTACCCAGTTTTGTCTTCTAATTGTGTCCAGTTGTAAAGCGCAACGGAATTTGCTGCGCTCTATAAGAAACTATAAATAAATAACAGTGGGGGGGGAGGTTGTTTATAATTGTTGAATTCTTTTGTAAGAGAAGTCAGTAAGCTTTAGGAATGTTTAAATAGCCGCTAAATGCAATCACCACTGTAAGAGGGGTTGTTAGGTCTGAGATTTTTATGCCAGTGCTTTACCTACTACTTATTTACACTGACTCTGTTGGGAGAATCAGAAGACCTCATGTAATGGAGTTTCATTGCACAATGTGTTTCTTGTTATATACCCTCCTCTCCAATACATGTGAAACATTCTGATTTTTTATTTATTATTTAATTTTAGGTGTAAACCTGGGTTTTTTCACATGGACACAGCAAATCCCCGTGGCTGCACCCCCTGCTTCTGTTATGGTCACTCTTCAGTCTGCAGCAGCGCAGAAGGTTTTACAGTCGCCAGCATCATCTCCACATTTGAGACTGGTAATTATCCTCTACATGTGCAAATTCTGTCACCTTGTGCCATGTTCTAAAATAAGCGGAACATTCATGAACCTCCTGTGATACGCCTGGCTCCTGTTTCATAGTAATAAGTGTCACATCCTATCTGGTTCTTGCCCTGTAAGTTTGTCCCCACTCACCACCAGTTTTTTGTTTTTTTAAGGTGCTATCACAGCAGACTTCTCTATCAAGCTGGTATTGAAGCCGATGTCTGTCCTTGATTAATGAGTTTGTTCCTGATTATGTATTGGTATAATTGTATGTGTTATCTCTTTCAGGAACGGACGGCTGGTTGGCACAGCAGAGGGATGGTGCAGAGTACCCCCTAACCTGGATTTCTGAGACTACCTCATTGTCTGTTGCCTCAGAAAGCTACTTCCCAATCTATTTCATTGCACCTGGTAAGTGGTGGTTTAGTTTTCACTGTCCGTGAAGAACAAATTGTGTTTGTTCCCATATACAACGGATGAGCTTTTGTACTGCAGATTATCACACGCGTCTAACTTTGTTATAGTACAAACATTTCCAGAGTGGTGGATGGAAAAGCAGAGTATGTTCTGCAGGAAATTAATAAATGTGCTGCTATCACGATCATCTTCTGAACTCTAGAATGTTATTGGCATCTGGCAGACAAATTATTATATTAAGTGAAGGAAAAGCTGTTTTTATATCGGGAAGTGGTTTATTTTAGAACTGCGGTTTTCAGGAGGTTACTTAGTCAATGTCATTGCTCCACATCTTCTGTTAACCGCTTTGACATCTAGTGGTCAGTAATGGCATAGCACTTTATACAGTGTTCTATAAAGCAGTACATACTGTAAGTAATTGCCACTGACTTTACAATTAGTGGCAACTGCACTATTTAATGGGCTGAGGCAATCATTGACAATGCAACCTGCTACTTCAAGTTCCCCATAGGTGTCATTAGACATTTAATCTCAAACATCACTCCCCACAGGTACCACAAAAGCAGAAGAGACTTATTCCATCCCACAAAGCCTCTCTAATGGCTAATTCTTCTACTGCTAATGGCATTTTTTTCTCCAACACAAAGGGAACTGTTATGTCGGAAAGAACTGACCAATCAGTGCTCTTGAAACACATCAGGCACTATAGAGGGAATTCAATTGTCGGCGAAGATGCGAATTGCCATTGCTGCGGAATTTAATTGCCAGCATCCCTTCTTACACCCTTTGCCTGGGTGATTTGGTCCCTGATTCACCCAAGAGTGCTTGCTACCCTATGGGGTAGCGAACCCTTTTTTTCAGCGAGAACCTGCAGCTGTACAGTTTCGGCCATGTCAAAGGGTTCACCCGGTAATTGAATTCCTTCCAATGTGCGAAAATCATTGAATTTCAAAATATTACCCATTAGCGAATGACTGGGCACAGAAGGGTGGTGGTGAGCATCTCCAGAGGTTGTAGGCATTGAGCCACTGATACTGTGATGATTGGAGGAAGTCTCAATGGTACTTGAAAATAATTGTGGGGCTGGACATTCTCTTTAGGGTTTTACACAGAAAAGAGTTGGACATTTGGAGTTCACCTCATCTTTTGTCTTGATCTTCATTCTCCTCTTGCAGCCAAATTCCTTGGTAAACAGGGTCTAAGTTATGGTCAGAACTTGACGTTTACTTTCCGCGTGGAGCGGCGAGACACGCGACTTTCAGCAGAAGACCTTGTGCTGGAGGGTGCCGGGCTCAGAGTGTCCGTGCCTCTGATCGCTCAAGGGAACTCTTATCCCAGTGAGAACTCCCTGCAGTATGTTTTCAGGTAAATAAGACTCAGTCCGTGCCCTTTGATGGATGTGGAGAGAATTGCAGCACTTAAATATTCTGATATACGACATGCTAGTGTTTATACTTCTGTGACAATGTTTACTAGCTAAGAGTGTATTAACACATTCCTTTCTAGAGGTCTGGAGCATGCAGGATGAGCAGTGCACATGTGGTCTCCAGCAGACAGGGGGATGAGGAGCTGAGAGACGCATGGGTTATGTTCTCTGCCAACCTCTAGGATGGATGGGGCTTTTACCTTCTGGCGCCTCTTGCAGCGCAATAGAATAATGTAAGGAATTTGCAGCATCGCCACCTGTATGGGCGTGATGACAGCAGATCTGGGGGAAGGAAAGGGTTACTAGTTCATAGATCACAATCATTTATGGCTACTCCCAGAATCCATCACTAATCCCCTGACCTTTGATTTCTATAAATACCCCTACAATATGCACATGTTCCCACCGCCCTCCATTCTCCTTGATATGGGGCACCTGGAAATGGTTTACTGAGTGAACGTTTCAGCTTGCACATACACATATTTTAGTAGGCTCCTTTCATGCAGCTCTCACGAACTGAGAAATCTCCCTTATGATCCTCGTCTTATTGGTAGAGATGTCAGTGGCTTAAAACTGGTGCACCGAGGATCAGGGTTTGATGTCTTCCCACCAGCTTGACTAGTCACCCATAATATAACCTCTTGTGCAGCTGCTCAGCTGTCACCATGTGATCTAATTCTCCTCCGTAGAGGCATTCTGGGGTCTTCTAGAGAGACAAAGGGCCCCTGAAGATGTTATGTTGCCCACTACTACCATGCTCAATATGTTATCTTAGGTGTAAATAAAAATAACGGGTTCCTCACAGAAACTAAAAATGAAAAGTGGGGATGTTGCCCATAGCAACCATCAGATTCTGTCTGTCATTTCTCTATCGCATCCTTGAAAATGATAGACAAAATCTGATTGGTTTCTATGGGCAACATCACTTTTACTTTTTAGAATCTTTAGTAAATTTACCCCGAAGTGTCCTGCTGATTTATACTGTGGAGTAGATAATATTGTACAACACTCTTATTTGAATGTTTTTTGTTTTGTTTTTTGGGGGGGATTATAAGTAGTTGCCTTATCGCGCACTGGCTTTTCATGTGATGTTGGCATAGTCATAGACAGTAGATTGTCTTGGCTTTGACTGTAAATGTAATTTCTTAGAAGAGTACACAGCCATTTATTTTGCTCTGACCTAATGAAGTATGTGGCTTGTGCTAGGCAAACTGTCTCATAGATCGACTCCTAAGGGCATATTCAATTAGGCGTGGGGTAAAGCTCCAGGTTTTACACCCAGAGCTATTCAATTACTCTGCATTTTTCCCCACGGCTAATTGGATATGCCCCTTAGATGGAGGCTAACCTTACACAGTTTAATGGTTTTGTTTGTGAGTGAACATCTGATTCTGGTTAAAAGACTCTGCACATAATTTTTTAAACATAAATCAAATTTGAAATCTGCTTGTTTACTGAATGGAGGGTTCCAAGATGTTACATTAGTGGGGAGATGCAGGGATGTGTAGTGTTTCTGTGAGAACAGCACAAACCAGGACACTCTGCTTTATTTATAGACCGTGAGATTAACAACCGGGAATTCCATGTATAATGCACAAGAGATAATATATGTAGAACATATCTCTATGAACAATGAGTTTTGAATTATGTTGTGTGTTGGAGAAGTAAATTACCTTTTACTATGTCCTATTCAGGCTACATGAGGCTACAGATTATCCGTGGAGGCCATCTGTCTCGCCATTTGAATTCCAGAAAATGCTCCAGAATCTTACTACCATCAAAATCCGAGGAACATACAGTGAAAGAAGTATGTGGGGGGGGGGGTTTATAATAAGTCATTATACAGTAATTAGGAGCAGTGTGGGTTTGAGATGTGTTATTAAGGATCATTGGGGCGTGATTCTGGAAGTGATGTTGGCGGTCGGTGACTGACGCATCACTCCAAGAGATCACAATGCATCCCCACGACAGCAGACACAGCGGGCAGCGCATTGCATGTAATGCGACCTGGCCATGTAATGTACTCCTGGCTCCGATCGTATCACAAGGCAAGTGGTTAAATTATTTGCACAAGTATCAATTCACTGGACTGATTGCCATCTGTCTGATATGGGAATGGTCCCTAAAAATATATAACTGGTATAAAAAAAACAGTGGTAGCTCTGCATTCCCTAGCAATAGGCGCCATGTACTTATCTGCGTATAAATGATAGATAATTGCCAGTTACAAGACCAGAACAAGCTGAGGTTTCATGGAATTAAACGGAACACTATTATTGTCTACATAGAAGTATTGCTTGTGGAGCTTCCAGCGTATGCAGCAAAGTTTCTCTTTTGAGACCAGCTTCCAATTTTCGTTCATCTACTTATGTATTATACATCCTGTAGTAGAACGGACAGCCGTGCAAACTGGATTTCAAATACACTAGAAGAGGAGTAGGCAACCTCCTGGTCTCCAGCTTATGTGGGCCTTTATAAGGCTTGCCAAGCATGCTGGGAGTTGTTAATCTTGAACAGCTGGGAGCTCCAGAGTGCGCATCTTAATTTGCCCTTTTCTTTCATGGCTGAGACACTTTATTGTGCATTAGATGCGTCAACATTTTATTTTGATCTATGCCTACTACAGGATTAAGTAACCAAGTTTCTCTGTGCAGGTGCTGGATTTCTGGAGGAGGTTCGGTTAGTGACTGCACAGCCTGGTGCTGGTGACCCTGCACCATGGGTGGAGGTTTGCAGCTGTCCTGTAGGGTATATCGGGCAATTCTGTGAGAGCTGTGCACCTGGTTACCGGAGAGAGAACCCCAACCTTGGGCCTTACAGCCCCTGTGTGCTTTGCACTTGCAATGGACACAGTGACGCATGTGACTCCGAGTCAGGTGAGTGCAAGAACAGCTGCTCATTTTCAGAGAAGAGGAGGGGGTGGACTTGGGGAGAGTAGCAATGTTTTATTATCCGAATATGCTCCACGGTTTTCTGTGTGTGGGTGGGGGGATTCTTGATATAATTTAAGTCTTTGTTGCAGTATTCTACGTATTTGAGATGTTTGTAGGATAGATATTGCATAGTACATCAGTGTTGTCGGTGAAGCATTGGTCTATAAGAATTGTAACTAGAATACTGTTACTCACGTCTGGGCTTTCCTTTATGCAGGTGTGTGCAACTGCCAGCATAACACTGCAGGTCCTCACTGCGAGCGGTGCAGCGAGGGCTTCTATGGAGACAGCAGCGCCGGTACCAGCTCCGATTGCCAGCCATGTCCGTGCCCTGGCGGATCCAGCTGTGCAGTTGTACCTCGCACTAAGGAGGTGGTGTGCACCAACTGCCCATTGGGGACTACAGGTGAGAACTGTCTCCAGCGTGTCTGCTTGTGTGCCTAGCGAAATACCGCTCTTTCATCTCATCACTTACACTTAAATGGCCATTCACTCTAATTAAATTAGAAGGAACAAAATTGTATAAAAAATAGTTTTCCCTTAAAGTAAAAGTCATGTAGTGACCTGTTGTTGTAGTTCAGTGACTGTCCAGTTCTGCTCAGGTAGATCATGAGCCGTGTGTATATCAGCATGGCAGCACACACAAAAATTGCTGCTGTTGTATGCAGATCTCCAAATGATGGGGCAGATGTATTAAGCCTGGAGAAGTGATAAAGGAGTGATAAGTAGAAGGTGATAACATATCAGCCAATCAGCTCCTAACTGTCATTTTTCAAACCCGTAATGATTTGGCTGCTGCGTTATCACCTTCCACTTATCACTTCTTTATCACTTCTCCAGGCTTAATACATCTGCCCCAATGAAAGAAAATACAATAAAGTATAACCTAATCTTATGTTTGCACTGGGAACGGCTGTTCCTTGGACAACAATGATGTAAAATGCCTTAAGGCATCTCATTGTTTACTACAGCACTACTACTTTCTTAATACAAGTCATATTTTGCCTTTGTAACCCTTTGTGCTGGACTTCTGTTTTGGTTTTTTGTCGTTCACCTTTCGATAACAAATGCGCCCGGTGTGGGGGCGGAGATCATTTACTTGCAGTCTCCTTTTATCATTTCAATGCCGTTTTTTTGTTTCTTAGGAAAAAGGTGTGAGCTTTGTGATGATGGTTATTTTGGTGACCCCCTGGGTCAAAATGGAGCACCTCGCCCCTGCCGTGCCTGCGAATGCAACAACAACATTGATCCAAACGCCGTGGGAAACTGCGATCGCCTGACTGGAGAGTGTCTGAAATGTATCTACAACACTGCTGGGTTCTACTGTGATCGCTGCAGGGATGGCTTCTTTGGAAGTCCCCTGGGAGCAACTCCGGACCTCAAATGCAAAGGTGTGCCGTTTTATCATTCATCTGGGCTAGACGGCATGGGCGATTTTAAGCTGTGAGGCTAGTTGCACTCAACAGCCAATCCCAATCCCTTGGGACAGTGGTTCTCAAACTGTGTGCCGTGGCACCCTGGGGTGCTGAGGGACACTTGCAGGGCTGCCCCAGGTTGGTGGTTCAGGACCAATTCAAACTATTTATGGTCAATGTAATAGGCAAAACTAGTGCTTGTGGCTGCCAATCATAAAATATGTGGACAAACAGAAACAAATTCTGTCATTTACCACATAATTGAACTTAAGTATGACATATAAACACAATGTACTTAATTTAAAATATATATATATATATATATATATATATAACAAAAAGTACAGCACTCACCAAAATAAGCTCAATTATCCTCACAACATCTCTGGATAAATGAATAAACGATGGGGGTTTAGTTAGTGAATTGGCCAATGCACGGAAGCCTGCATACCGCTCCACGGTACCCCCACCTTCATGCAGGTCCTACACTATCACCAAATCATCTAAATTAAAACCTGGCAACTGTATCTCATAATATAACTGCAAAAATGCCCACTTGGTGTAAGGTATACCTGCCATGAACTGCATGGCTTTTAAAGGTAGACTAGTCACCTGACACTGGCTAATCATTTACTAAAGGGCAGCTGACAAAGTTGCCAGGTTTTAATTTAGATGATTTGGTGATAGTGTAGGACCTGCATGAAGGTGGGGTACCGTGGAGCGGTATGCAGGCTTCCGTGCATTGGCCAATTCACTAACTAAACCCCCATCGTTTATTAATTTATCCAGAGATGTTGTGAGGATAATTGAGCTTATTTTGGTGAGTGCTGTACTTTTTGTTTCTATATTTTTGAGTAGGTGGCCATGGGCTACATGCACCCCACCCTATTAGTGGCGAGTGCGGATACTGCACCCCACTTCTGGGGTGGCGAGTGCTGTGGTTTTATTTATATATATATATATATATATATATATATATATATATATATATATTTATATATATTTATTTATATATATATTTATATATAATTTTTTATTTTTATTTTTTCAAAATTTCTCAATAAGACGCTTTTGGCCTGAGGGTCCCGTGAAAACATTCTGATACTCTTGGGTGCCGTGATTCAAAAAAGTTTGGGAACCACTGCCTTGGGGATTAATCTACTTGCAGGCGCTTTTTATTATGTACAGGTAGTTACAATGTTTAATCACTGAGGTACAATAGTTGCAAAATATTTTTTATTATCGATAAATGTAATTGGCAAGAGCATTGGGTATACTTGCAAAGCCATGTGTACAGAGAAGTGACCGGTTACTGTCTCCTTCCAGCATGCAGCTGTAACTCCTATGGCACAGTGAATAGTCAGAGCAGCTGTAACCAGGTGACAGGCCAGTGCGAGTGTCTTCCTCATGTCACGGAGAGAGACTGTTCAGCCTGTGAGCCGGGATTCTACAACCTGCAAAGCGGACTTGGCTGTGAGAGGTCCGAGCTCCTCATTTCTTATATTACTTCTCTTTAAAATGCTGTTTTTCGAGTGTTTACAGAATCCCTCCTCCCCTCCTGCATTGTTTAGAAGTTTGTTAGTTGTTATTATTGAATAGTGTCACCCACTACCTGGCTGTTCCTCCAATCTGGCTCTGGATACTATGTTGTAATAGGTACTAGCGTTTGCCCGCGTCTTTACTCGCATAGATATTTGTTATTGTTCAACAGAACTAATTTTACAAAGACGGTAGTCCGGAGGTGAGGGCTGCAGATAGTATTAACCACCCTTCCTCTAGTGCCAAACCCTAACTTACCTTCAGGATGGCGGCGGTCAGGGTTCCAGCGCTGGTATTCTGAGTGCTATCAGGATTCCAGCATCTGTGACATGACCACTGGCATCCTGCCTGCCGGGATGTTTAACGTATCCCATATTTTTATTGTAGAGATTGATCACAAAATGTCTTTGTAAACCATATATGCAGTTTCTCTAACGTCCTAGTGGATGCTGGGGACTCCGTAAGGACCATGGGGAATAGACGGGCTCCGCAGGAGACAGGGCACTTTAAGAAATAATTTGGATACTGGTGTGCTCTGGCTCCTCCCTCTATGTCCCTCCTCCAGACCTCAGTTTGAATCTGTGCCCGGACGAGCTGGGTGCTACTTAAGAAAGTATTTTGTTAGGTTTTTTATTTTCAGAGAGATCTGCTGGCAACAGACTTTCTGCTACGTGGGACTGAGGGGAGAGAAGCAGCCCTACTCACTGAAGATAGGTCCTGCTTCTTAGGCTACTGGACACCATTAGCTCCAGAGGGATCGTACACAGGATCGCACCCTTGGTCGTCCGATCCCGGAGCCGCGCCGCCCCCCCCCCCCCACCACCCCCCCCTCGCAGAGCCAGAAGACAGAAGCCGGCAGACAGAAGCAAGAAGACTTCGAAATCGGCGGCAGAAGACTCCAGTCTTCATATGAGGTAGCTCCCACACTAAACCCACACACTCCGGTCACTGTAGGGTGCAGGGCGCCCTGGGCAGCAATTAGAGACCTCTTTGGCAAAAGTTTGCATAATATACAGTTGGGCACTGTATATATGTATGAGCCCCCGCCAAAATTGTACATGAAAGCGGGACAGAAGCCCGCCATCGAGGGGGCGGGGCTTCTTCCTCAGCACTCACCAGCGCCATGTTTTTTCTCCACAGCACCGCTGAGAGGAAGCTCCCCAGTCTCTCCCCTGCAGTTACACGGTAGAAGAGGGTAAAAAGAGAGGGGGGGCAATATAAACAGCAGCTACTGGGTTAACATTAAGTTACTGTGTTATTCCTGGGTTAATAGCGCTGGGGTGTGTGCTGGCATACTCTCTCTCTGTCTCTCCAAAGGGCCTTATGGGGGAATTGTCTTCAGATGAGCATTCCCTGAGTGTGTGGTGTCGGTACGTGTGTGTCGACATGTCTGAGGTAAAAGGCTCCCCTAAGGAGGAGATGGAGCAAATGTGTATGTGAGGGTGTCTCCGTCGACAACGCCGACACCTGTTTGGATATGTGTAATTAAGTGCTAAGGTGAATTTATTGCACAAAAGATTAGAGAACAGACAGGAAATCTACCCATGTCTGTCCCTATGTCGCAGAGACCTTTAGAGTCTCTCAATGCTCACTATCCAAAATAATAGACACTGATATCGACACGGAGTTTGACTCCAGTGTCGACTACGATAATGCAAAGTTACAGCCAAAAGGGCAGAAAAGTATTCAATATATGATTATTGTAATAAAAGATGATTTGCATATCACTGATGACTCATCTGTCCCTGACACAAGGGTACACATGTTTAAGGGGAAGAAAGCTGAGGTAAATGTCCCTCCTCTCATGAAGAAAAAGAGCGGGAATCTCCAGACAAGAGACTGCAGTTTCCCACAAAGAATTCTCAGGCAGTATCCTTTCCCCACTAGGGCCAGGATATGATGGGAATCTTCCCCTAGGGTGTCACGTTTGCCCAAAAGGTAGCCCTGACGTAACAGCTATTCTCAGGGATCCTGCAGATAGCGTGCACATTCTGGTACACTACTCAGACCGGCGATTGTGTCGGCATGGGTTTATAGCGCTGTGGCAGCGTGGACAGGTACCTTATCAGCAGAGATTGAGACCCTAGTATGTATATAGATATATATATGTATATATAGAGATATATATATATATATATATATATATATATATATATATATATATATATTAAAGATGCTGTCTGAAGAGATATGTATATATAAAACATGCCCAAAGAGACATGAGTATACTGGGTCCTAGAGTCAAAGCTATGTCGATTTCTGCTTGACGTGTCCTGTAGAATATGCAATGGACAGATGATGCCGACTTAAGAGGCATATGGAAGGCTGAGGATTGTGTGGAGAAGGGTTCTCGGACCTGGTCTCCACAGCTATAGCTGGTAATTCTGATATTTTGCCTTATATTCCTGCACAGCCTAGGAAAGCATGACATTATCAAATGCAGCCTTTCGAATAAAGAAACAAGAAAGTCCGAGGTGCGTCCTTTCTTGCCAGAGGCGAGGCAGAGGAAAGAAGCTGCACAACACAGCTAGTTCCCAGGAACAGAAGTCCTCCCCGGCCTCTACAAAAATCCACCGCATGTCGCTGGGGCTCCACAGGCGGAGCTAGGCCCGGTGGGGGCACGCCTTCGTAAGTTCAGCCACAAGTGGGTTCACTCCCTGTTAGATCCCTGGGCAATAGATATTGTCTCAGGGATACAAGCTGGACTTTGAGAAGATGCCCTCTCACCGACTGCCCTGCCGGCTTCCCCCCACGAGAGGGAAACAGTGTTAACTGTAATTCACAATTGTATCTTCAACAGGTGGTGGTCAAGGTTCCCTTCCTTCAACAAGGAGGGGGTTATTATTCGACCATGTTGTAGTCCCGAAACCAGACGGTTCGGTCAGACCCATATTGAATTTAAAATCCTGAACATATACCTTAAAAGGTTCAAGTTCAAGATGGAATCGCTAAGAGCGGTCATTGCAAGCCTGAAAGGGGGAGATTTTATGGTGACTCGGGACATAAAGGATGCATACCTTCATGTCCCCATTTATCCACCTCATCAGGCGTACCTCAGAATTGCGGTACGGGATTGTCATTACCAATTTCAGACGTTGCCGTTTGGTCTCTCCACGGCCTTGAATATTCACCAAGGTAATGGCGGAAATGATGGTGCTCCTGCGGAAGCAAGGTGTCACTATTATCACGTACTTGGACGATCTCCTCATAAAAGCGAGATCAAGAGAGCAGTTGCTGAACAGCGTATCACTTTCTCTGGAAGTGTTACTGCAACACGGCTGGATTCTATATATTCCAAAGTCGCAGTTGGTTCCTACAGCTCATCTGCCTCTCCTTGGCATGATCCTAGACACAGACCAGAAAGGGGTTTATCTCCCGATAGAGAGAGCTCAGGAGCTCGTGACACTGGTCAAGAATCTATTAAAACCAAAACAGGTGTCAGTGCATCACTGCACTCGAGTCCTGGGAAGGAGGGTGACATCATACGAGGCCATTCCCTTCGGCAGGTTCCATGCGAGGACCTTCCAATGGGACTTACTGGACAAGTGGTCCGGATCACATCTTCAGATTAATCACCCTATCCCCCAGGGCCAGGGTGTCTCTCCTGTGGTGGCTGCAGAGTGCTCACCTTCTCGAAGGTCGCAGATTCAGCATTCAGGACTGGGTCCTGGTGACCACGGATGCAAGCCTCCGAGGGTGGGGGGCAGTCACACAGGGAAGAAATTTCCAAGGGCTGTGGTCAAGGCAGGAGACTTGCCTTCACATCAATATCCTGGAACTAAGGGCCATATACAACGCCCTAAGTCAAGCGGAGACCCTGCTTCGCGACCAACCGGTTCTGATTCAGTCAGACAATATCACCGCAGTGGCTCATGTAAACCGCCAAGGCGGCACAAGGAGCAGGGTGGCGATGGTAGAAGCCACCAGAATTCTTCGCTGGGCGGAGAATCACGTAAGCGCACGGTCAGCAGTGTTCATTCCGGGAGTGGACAACTGGGAAGCAGACTTCCTCAGCAGGCACGACCTCCACCCGGGAGAGTGGGGACTTCATCAAGAAGTCTTCACGCAGATTGCAAGTCGGTGGGAACTGCCACAAGTAGACATGATGGCATCCCGCCTCAACAAAAAGCTACAGAGGTATTGCGCCAGGTCAAGAGACCCTCAGGCGATAGCTGTAGACGCACTAGTGACACCGTGGGTGTTCCAGTCGGTCTATGTATTTCCTCCTTTTCCTCTCATACCCAAGGTGCTGAGAATCATAAGAAGAAGAGGAGTGAGAACAATACTCATTGTTCCGGATTGGCCTAGAAGGACTTGGTATCCAGAGCTGCAAGAAATGCTCACAGAGGACCCATGGCCTCTGCCTCTAAGACAGGACTTGTTGCAACAGGGGCCCTGTCTGTTCCAAGACTTACCGAGGCTGCGTTTGACGGCATGGCGGTTGAACGCCGGATCCTAGCAGAAAAAGGCATTCCGGATGAGGTTATTCCTACGATGATAAAGGCTAGGAAGGACGTGACGGCTCAACATTATCACCGTATATGGCGAAAATATGTTGCTTGGTGTGAGGCCAGGAATGCCCCTACGGAGGAATTCCAGCTGGGCCGTTTTCCTTCACTTCCTACAGTCGGGAGTGACTTTGGGCCTGAAATTGGGTTCCATTAAGGTCCAGATTTCGGCCCTATCCATTTTCTTTCAAAAAGAACTGGCTTCTCTTCCTGAAGTTCAGACGTTGTAAAGGGAGTGCTGCATATTCAGCCCCCTTTTGTGCCTCCAGTGGCACCTTGGGATCTTAACGTGGTGTTGAGTTTCCTGAAGTCACACTGGTTTGAGCCACTTAAAACCGTGGAGTTAAAATTTCTCACGTGGAAGGTGGTCATGCTATTAGCCTTGGCTTCAGCTAGGCGTGTGTCAGAATTAGCGGCTTTGTCACATAAAAGCCCCTATCTGGTTTTCCATATGGACAGGGCGGAATTGCGGACCCGTCCGCAATTTCTGCCAAAAATGGTGTCATCTTTTTTCATATGAACCAACCTATTGTGGTGCCTGTGGCTACTCGTGACTTGGAGGATTCCGAGTTACTAGATGTGGTCAGGGCTTTGAAGGTTTATGTAGCCAGAACGGCTAGAGTCAGGAAAACGGAGTCACTGTTTATTCTGTATGCACCCATCAAGCTGGGTGCTCCTGCTTCAAAGCAAACAATTGCTCGCTGGATCTGTAACACGATTCAGCAGGCTCATTCTGCGGCTGGATTGCCGCTGCCAAAATCAGTAAAAACCCATTCCACAAGGAAGGTGGGCTCTTCTTGGGCGGCTGCCTGAGGGGTCTCGGCATTACAGCTTTGCCGAGCAGCTACTTGGTCGGGTTCAAACACTTTTGCAAAGTTCTACAAGTTTGATACCCTGGCTGAGGAGGACCTTGTGTTTGCTCATTCGGTGCTGCAGAGTCATCCGCACTCTCCCGCCCGTTTGGGAGCTTTGGTATAATCCCCATGGTCCTTACGGAGTCCCCAGCATCCACTAGGACGTTGGAGAAAATAAGATTTTACTTACCGGTAAATCTATTTCTCGTAGTCCGTAGTGGATGCTGGGCGCCCGTCCCAAGTGCAGACTTCTTCTGCAATACTTGTATAGAGTTATTGCTTAAATAAGGGTTATGTTGTGGTTGCATCAGGGTTGATCTGATGCTCCGTTGTTGTTCATACTGTTAACTGGGTAAGTTTATCACAAGTTATACGGTGTGATTGGTGTGACTGGTATGAGTCTTGCCCTGGATTCCAAAATCCTTTCCTTGTACTGTCAGCTCTTCCGGGCACAGTTTCTCTAACTGAGGTCTGGAGGAGGGACGTAGAGGGAGGAGCCAGAGCACACCAGTATCCAAATTCTTTCTTAAAGTGCCCTGTCTCCTGCGGAGCCCGTCTATTCCCCATGGTCTTTACGGAGTCCCCAGCATCCACTACGGACTACGAGAAATAGATTTACCGGTAAGTAAAATCTTATTTTTTCCTTCAGGGATTAACACAAAAAGATGCTTGGGGCTACTAACCATGTGAGCAAGCCACGTAAAGCTGCCCATGGGAGAAGAAGCTGGTCCTGAGATCTACACCTGCAGCCCTAGAGCATGCAATATATGTGTATACACGTGCCGAGTGTCAATCGTCTGGATTTTCTTTTATTGCTCCTCTCCCTGATGTCATATCGAGATCTTACACACCTTCTTTTTAGGTCACTAAGCTATACAATAGTGAAACGCCATTCAAAGGTGGCTGATTTTTAGATATTCGATAAACAATCATTGCCATTTTTCTGAAACCTTTTTATACCTATATCTAGTTGAAGTAATATGTTTGCAATGATACATAAAGTAGGATGTTTTGTGTTCGCAGATGTGAGTGCCATCCCCTAGGATCCACAAACGGGCAGTGTGACATTCGTACTGGGCAGTGTGAGTGCCAGCCGGGCATCAGTGGCAAACGCTGTCAGCAGTGTGAGCCCAACCACTTTGGCTTTGGACCAGATGGCTGTAAACGTGAGTGTGATGATCTTGGGTATAAACCCTAATGATCCTCCTTGTACCTATTGCCTGCCCTTTTATGATTTGGTGGCAGTACTGTGGTATGTACAAGAACAATTTCAAAGGAGGTTATTGTTCAGAGAGCAATCCTCTCTTGTTTTGGTCTTTATTGTAGCCTGTGACTGTGATCCTGAGGGCTCGCTCACTCTGCAGTGCAAGGAGGATGGCCGCTGTGATTGTAAAGATGGGTTTGTGGGTATTCGCTGTGACCAGTGTGAGGAAAACTATTTCTACAACCGCTCAGGCCCGGGGTGTCAAGAGTGTCCTGCCTGCTACCGCTTGGTTAAAGACAAGGTGAGGCAGCCATTTTGCACTATACAAAGCCTTGTTTAGAGCAGCTCAGCTCTAAGGTATGCTTTGGCTTGTTATCGTTTCCAAAAAAACAATGCAATTTGCTACTGCTATTCTTAGCAAAGCCACCAGGGGGCTCTGCTGTTGCTTGTTTTTACGCATTGTGCATGATCGACTGTTAGTCCGTTTTGGATGTTTCTTAAACTGATATCTGTGATGTAAAGATAATTAATAAAATTGCGTTATTTGTTGTACTTCTGTGTTACATGTACAAAAAAATGTTTTGTTTTTGGATTTAAAATACACAACATTAGAAACTAGTACTGTAACTTTATATATGGTAGGGCAGATTATGTATGCTTGTGTATGTGGTCTATTAGGTGGTTGAGCAAAGAGAGAAGCTGCAGGAACTGGAGGAGCTCCTGAAGAACCTTGGAACAGGTGATGAGGCAGTGACAGATCAGGGCTTTGAAGAGCGGCTTAGGGAGGCTGAGAAGGCTGTCAGTGACCTCCTTTTGGACGCTCAGGGCAGCAAAGGTACAAACTTGTCTCATATTTTTTTTTTTCAGCATCTGACATGACTTCTTGCTGCAACTGCTCACTGACACTGGCTTGTTTTGTCTCAGATGTAGATCAGGGGATGCTGGACCGCCTTGCAGAGATAAATGCCACACTAAGTTCCCAGCTGGAGCGCCTGCAGAATATCAAAGATATGATTCGTGACACTGACAAACAAGCCCGTGAGGCTCGGGAACGTGTGGAAGGCACTGAGCTCATCATTGAATCTGCAAGGGAGCAACTGGAGCGAGCCAAGGTGGCAATCGCTAATGTGGTAAGTACCTAAAGTAAAGTTAGGGGCGAGATTGAGTTTATGATCTGATAGGTTAGATATAGTTATTGATTATTACTACGGAGTATGCTACAGATATATTTATTCTGTTATTGGGAACTGTATGCTATCCTATCTGTCAGTTGTGCTTTTTTCCACCATCTTTGTGGACACACATTAAAGAACATGTGTGGTATGTGTGACCGACACAGGGATCCCGACAGCAGAATCACGGTGTTGTCTGAGGCAGCAAGCCAAGCTTCCCCCCTCCCCCCTTGGTTCTATTCCCATGAGTGAGAAAAGTCTGTGTTTATTGGCATGCCGACCATCAGGATTGTGAGGGGACGAGATATAGGGGGAGGTTATGTGACCCGCGGTCTCCTGACTACATCCCGAAAGAACAATGCAGCTAAGCACTTGGCGGCTGCGCTTAAAAAGAGTTACCTCTTGGTTTTTACAATGATAAATACCACGGTTCAGTTTCCCACTGGCATCAGAAACAGCGTATAAAATAATTGTGCTTTTTTTGTTTCAGTCCATCACTCCACCGCAGACAACCGGTGATCCCAATAACATGACGTTACTGGCGGAAGAGGCAAGAAAGCTGGCTGAAAGGTGAGGGACACCTGTCCTGTTTAGCTCTGTAGATTTGGTGCCAATTACATCGGAATCATAATGCCAATTACAAGGGTGCCTACTGTCACTAGGGTCTCCCCTTGTTTCAAAGCAGATCAAAGAAAAACAATTGCAGCACAAGAAATAATTGAAACTGTTAGTGAATGCACAACTGAGTGTTGCAGAACTTTTAGTATTAATAAAGGAGGATGCTGCAGTCAGCACCATATGTTATCAATAGTTTCATCTTCTGTCAGATAGGACAGCTGATGATGCTGGCAGTTCAGGGATAATTACAACCCTACACAAAGTACGTCCTAGTATTAGCTGTACCTATAAATGTTAGTGTCTGGGCACAATAAAAGCTGATCACTACCCCAAGCCCTCAATGGTAACTATAGCAACATAAAAATTGATATCCCTGCACCCTTTCTTATTTATGCTCTGTGCGGCTGCCCCTCTCACACAGCCTCGGGTAAGGATTTGGTGGGCAGTGTTACTGTGATTTTGTAGGAGATATTAAAGAGAGAAGCTATCCCATAAGATAGTCATTTTTGTTAATTTTTCTCTTCAGTAAATATTTGGAATGTGTAGATGTTGTTTCCCCAGTGGCTCATCCACTTGTAGACTTACAGTAGATTGTGGAGTGCAGAACTCGTATCATTTTGCAACATTCCATTAACCGCTGCATAGGGGGGTGATTTTATTGTGGGTACTTGTGTTTGGGTAAAAGTTTATTTTTCAAAATGTGGTTCACCGACCTTACATTTTTATATGCTTATTTCAGATAAAATATAGAATACACTTAAAGCAAATTGTATAAACCTTTGTGGATAAGATTATGGTTGCACGATAGGAAACAGACAGTTGTAGTAAATGAAGTGCATTCACAGTATGGAAAAGCTACCAGTATAGTACCCCAGGGATCTGCACTTGGACCAGTGCTTTTTAGTATATTTATTGGTATCATTGTAAATGGCACTGAAGGGAAAGTATGCCTTATTGCAGATGACACAAAGGTATGCACAGACACACAAGACGGGGTAAAACAAATGATAGAGGATCTAGGTAGACTTGAGGAATGGTCAAGAATATGGCAACTACAAGTTAAAATCATGCACTTGGGTGTCAAAAACTGAGAAGGAAAGGGATCTAGGGGTCACTTTCTGGTGATGTACAGGCAGGTAAGCAGTGTAACAAAGCAATAAGGAAGGCTAGTCGGATTCTTGGTTGCACAAAGAAAGAATTAGTAGCAGGAAAGTAATAATGCCACTGTATAGGCCATTGGTACGCCCTCATTTGAAATACTGTGTTCAGTTCTGGAGGCCAGGAGAACATTCTTTAAAGGAAGAGATGTATTAGAACACGAGGACATACGCTGAAACTGGAGGGAGGTAGTTTCAGGGGAATATTTTAGGAAAGGGTAGTGGAAAAGTGGAATAGCCTCCCATCAGAGGTGGTAGAGGCTAATACAGTAGAGCAATTTAACCATGCTTGAGTTAGGAACATGAATATCCTTACACAGAGCTAAGATCATACAGGGGTTTGTACTACCTGAGGTTATGTATTTGGACGATGGGAACCGGTACGTATGTAGATATGAACCAGATAACCTACACTCCGTATCCAAGGTGTAGGGCTTTCAAATTCTTTCAACCAAGAGAAACGGGGGACTGACACAAAAGAATCGTCACTATAACTTGTGGTAGACTAAGTAACCAATTTATTAGGATAAAATGTGATACTGGCCTATACGGCTGTAAACTCTAGCGACAGTCACAATACAATATGATTGAGTATTTCAACCCGAAATTGAGGAACAGGTTTATGAGTTTATTATACTGCTCCGGATTGTGTCGTCACTTCACTTCAGAAGCGGGTACCTATTTTGCTAGAGGTAGAAAACATAAACATCCTAGATACAACCTTTACTAATATGCATTCTATTTCCAGGTTATCAATCATGTAAATACTAACACCTATCCTACAACTTAATAGAAGATAATACCATATCCCTTATACAAGAAAACACCTAGGAAGTATCGGCTTTCACAGGATATACCCTGTAATGATAAATACCGTAACTCAGTTCAACTAAGATGGTGCATCTGGAAGTCAGGCTAGCTTCTAATTCTCACTATTGTCTAGTGAAGCGGTGACTTATAAGTGTTGTCTCCTAATGAACACTGTATCCTATTCCTAGGAAATAGCTGGTGCACTATTGAGCTCTTGAATGGTGCAAACCCGGGTTTGTTAGTGCAGCTCTGGTTGCCTGACTTTCTCGTCCTCTGATCTTCACAGACCAAACTAGAGTAGCTATGTGATATTTTATCTTAGCACCCTCTGAGTTGGAAAATTAAGATTTCATAAAATGGGTATCATTCTGAACTTGGTGCAGTCTCTTCGGACCTTAATACAGGGGCATGTAGCAAGTTCCTCCACTCTCTGCCAGCTGATGGTGTCTAGCCTATATCTCCAATACTCTGTGCTAAATATTGTCCTTCAGTTGAGGGCTGATAGTATTTGGCTGATTGGCGGCTCCAACTGACTTTTAGCCCAACAACAATATGCTCTATGGTGGAGGCGAATGCAGGCTAATTACTCTCCAGTATATGTGACAACGGTGGATGAGAGGCTATGATTCTACAGCTATTCTCTTCTACCATTAATTGGAGGGATGTGATTACAGGTATTTTTCCTCCATACACTGCCCAAAATGATCAAAGTCGGTTTAGTGAGAAACCGGTATAGGATGTTATGATAACAAGGGGTATTGTAGTGCTCTTTAATACTCAGGCAGATCTATTAGAATAATACTGCAGTCTCTGACATAACAGAAGTACATACTGTTCTGTGGCTGGAGTAAATTCTATAAGGTGGATGGCTGTTTGACTATTGTCCTCCTTACTTCAGCTGTTTTATAATGCAATAGGCTGTACCTTATCCTGGAGCTGCTTTTTAGCTGCGCCTCCTCCTGTCACTCCGGCTGATAACACCTCTCCTGGGGCCGACTTGCTGCAGTGTATTCCGCCCACCTGTTGCTATAGGCGCTGGTCAGGCCCGCCTCCTACTGACACTCCTGGAGGCCTCACCTCCGCTGCTGTCTCTCTATGTGCAGGGAAGCGCCACCCCTCTCTGCTTACCAGAAGGGCCGATCCGCCTCCCTCTGCTGTCGCCGGAGTCTCGGTAAACCTCCTGCTCCTCCTGCGTGTGTCGTTCACCGGAGCTGGGAGATCACAGGTGCGTCTTCTCTTTTATGTTAGTCACCGGAGCCGGGGACTCACAGCCGCCTCTCTTCTTCGCCGTCACCCGCTCACTACGCAGCTCTCCCTCGACCGTTGTAACCGCCCGCCGCGCGTCCGTCCTCTCTTCTTGTCCCTGCTCGTGGCGCTGGGGTATTCAGTGTCCTCAATCTGTTGAGTGTCCAGCTCCAACCCCCCTCCATGAGGGGAATGCTTTATTAATTAAAATTACTGCTGTACGGAGTTCACTGTTTTCCCTCTATGAGGGATCCCACAACCATTGTCTTCCCTACAGCCAGCTTCATTTTTATCCCCATATAAATATATATATTTCTCTAACGTCCTAAGTGGATGCTGGGACTCCGTAAGGACCATGGGGAATAGCGGCTCCGCAGGAGACTGGGCACAACTAAGAAAGCTTTAGGACTAACTGGTGTGCACTGGCTCCTCCCACTATGACCCTCCTCCAGACCTCAGTTAGAATCTTGTGCCCGGCAAAGCTGGATGCACACTAGGGGCTCTTCTGAGCTCCTAGAGAGAAAGTATATTTTAGATTTTTTATTTTACAGTGAGATCTGCTGGCAACAGACTCACTGCAGCGAGGGACTAAGGGGAGAAGAAGCGAACCTACCTAACTGGTGGTAGCTTGGGCTTCTTAGGCTACTGGACACCATTAGCTCCAGAGGGATCGACCGCATGGAACCGGCCATTGATGTTCGGTCCCGGAGCCGAGCCGCCGGCCCCCTTACAGAGCCAGAAGCAAGAAGAGTCCGGAAAATCGGCGGCAGAAGACATCAGTCTTCACCAAGGTAGCGCACAGCACTGCAGCTGTGCGCCATTGCTCCTCATACACACTTCACACTCCGGTCACTGAGGGTGCAGGGCGCTGGGGGGGGGGGGGCGCCCTGAGCAGCAATAAAAACACCTTGGCTGGCAAATATATCACAATATATAGCCCCAGAGGCTATATATGTGATAAATACCCCTGCCAGAATCCATTAAAAAGCGGGAGAAAAGTCAGTCGAAAAAGGGGCGGAGCTATCTCCCTCAGCACACTGGCGCCATTTCTCCCTCACAGCTCCGCTGGAAGGAAGCTCCCTGGCTCTCCCCTGCAGTCTACACTACAGAAAGGGTAAAAAAAGAGAGGGGGGGCACTAAATTTAGGCGCAATATACATATAGCAGCTATAAGGGGATATAATTTAGTTAATCCCTGTATTATATAGCGCTCTGGTGTGTGCTGGCATACTCTCTCTCTGTCTCCCCAAAGGGCTTTGTGGGGTCCTGTCTTCTGTCAGAGCATTCCCTCTGTGTGTGCGGTGTGTCGGTACAGCTGTGTCGACATGTTTGATGAGGAGGCTTATGTGGAGGAGGAGCAGGTGCCTATAAATGTGTTGTCACCCCCTGCGGGGCAGACACCTGAGTGGATGGACTTGTGGAAGGAATTACGTGAAAGTGTCGACTCCTTACATAAAAAATTTGACGACGTGCCAAATGCGGGACAGCCGGCTTCTCAGCTCGTGCCTGCCCAGACGTCTCAAAGGCCATCAGGGGCTCTAAAACGCCCGCTACCTCAGATGGCAGACACAGATGTCGACATGGATACTGATACCAGTGTCGACGACGAAGAGACTAATGTTATGTCCAGTAGGGCCACTCGTTACATGATTGAGGCAATGAAAAATGTTTTACACATTTCTGATGTGACCCCAGGTACCACAAAAAAGGGTATTATGTTTGGAGAGAAAAAACTCCCAGTAGTTTTTCCCCCTTCTGAAGAATTAAATGAAGTGTGTGAAGTAGCGTGGGCTTGCCCAGATAAGAAATTGGTAATTTCTAAAAAGTTACTAATGGCGTACCCTTTCCCGCCAGAGGATAGGTCACGTTGGGAAACACTCCCTAAGGTGGATAAAGCGCTTACACGCTTATCAAAAAAGGTGGCACTACCGTCTCCGGATACGGCCGCCCTGAAGGAGCCTGCTGATAGGAAGCAGGAGGCTCTCCTGAAGGCTATATATACACACACTGGTATTATACTGAGACCAGCTATTGCTTCAGCATGGATGTGCAGTGCTGCTGCTGCATGGTCAGATTCCCTGTCAGAAAACATTGACACCCTAGACAGGGACACTATATTGCTAAACATAGAGCATGTTAAAGACGCTGTCTTATACATGAGAGATGCACAGAGGGATATTTTCCGGCTGGCATCTAAAATAAGTGCACTGTCCATTTCTGCCAGGAGAGGGTTATGGACTCGGCAGTGGACAGGTGATGCAGATTCTAAAAGGCACATGGAAGTTTTGCCTTATAAGGGTGAGGAGTTGTTCGGGGATGGTCTTTCAGACCTACTGTCCACAGCAACGGCTGGGAAGTCAGCATTTTTACCACATGTCCCCTCACAACCAAAGAAAGTACCATATTATCAGGTACAGTCCTTTCGTCCCCAAAAGAGCAGGCGGGGTAGAGGCGCGTCCTTTCTGCCCAGAGGCAGAGGTAGGGGAAAAAAGCTGCAGCATACAGCCAGTTCCCAGGAACAAAAGTCCTCCCCCGCTTCTTCTTCTAAGTCCGCCGCATGACGCTGGGGCTCAACAGGCGGAGCCAGGTACGGTTGGGGCCCGTCTTAAAAACTTCAGCAATCAGTGGGCTCGCTCACAAGTAGATCCCTGGATCCTTCAAGTGGTATCTCAGGGGTACAGGCTGGAATTCGAGACATTTCCCCCCCCCGCCGTTTCCTCAAATCTGCCTTGCCAACAACTCCCTCAGGCAGGGAGGCTGTGATAGAGGCAATTCACAAGCTGTATTCCCAGCAGGTGATAGTCAAGGTGCCCCTACTTCAACAAGGACGGGGTTACTATTCCACAATGTTTGTGGTACCGAAACCGGACGGTTCGGTGAGACCCATTTTAAATTTGAAATCCTTGAACACACATAAAAAAATTCAAGTTCAAGATGGAATCGCTCAGGGCGGTTATTGCAAGCCTGGAAGAGGGGGATTACATGGTATCACTGGACATCAAGGATGCTTACCTGCATGTCCCCATTTACCATCCTCACCAGGAGTACCTCAGATTTGTGGTACAGGATTGTCATTACCAATTCCAGACGTTGCCGTTTGGCCTGTCCACGCCACCGAGGGTATTTACCAAGGTGATGGCCGAAATGATGATACTCCTTCGAAAAAAGGGAGTTTTAATTATCCCATACTTGGACGATCTCCTGATAAAGGCGAGGTCCAGGGAGCAGTTGTTGGTCGGGGTAGCACTATTTCGGGAGGTGCTACAACTGCACAGTTGGATTCTAAATATTCCAAAGTCACAGCTGGTCCCTACGACACGTCTACTGTTCCTGGGGATGGTTCTGGACACAGTCCAGAAAAAAGTGTTTCTCCCAGAGGAAAAAGCCAAGGAGCTGTCATCTCTAGTCAGAGGCCTCCTGAAACCAAAACAGGTGTCGGTGCGTCACTGCACGCGAGTCCTGGGAAAGATGGTAGCTTCCTACGAAGCAATTCCATTCGACAGGTTCCATGCCAGAACTTTTCAGTGGGACCTGTTGGACCAATGGTCCGGATCGCATCTTCAAATGCATCGGCTGATAACCCTGTCTCCACGGACCAGGGTGTCTCTGCTGTGGTGGCTGCAGAGTGCTCATCTCAGAGAGGGCCGCAGATTCGGCATACAGGACTGGGTCCTGGTGACCACAGATGCCAGCCTTCGAGGCCGGGGGGCAGTCACACAGGGAAGAAACTTCCAAGGACTATGGTCAAGTCAGGAGATTTCCCTACACATAAATGTTCTGGAACTAAGGGCAATTTACAATGCCCTAAGTCAGGCAAAACCCCTGCTTCAAAACCAGCCGGTACTGATCCAGTCAGACAACATCACGGCGGTCGCCCATGTAAACCGACAGGGCGGCACGAGAAGCAGGACGGCGATGACAGAAGCCACAAGGATTCTCCGATGGGCGGAAAATCACGTGTTAGCACTGTCAGCAGTGTTCATTCCGGGAGTGGACAACTGGGAAGCAGACTTCCTCAGCAGGCACGACCTCCACCCGGGAGAGTGGGGACTTCATCTAGAAGTCTTCCAACTGATTGTAAACCGTTGGGAAAGGCCACAGGTGGACATGATGGCATCCTGCCTAAACAAAAAGCTAAAAAAGTATTGCGCCAGGTCAAGAGACCCGCAGGCGATAGCTGTGGACGCTCTAGTGACACCGTGGGTGTACCGGTCGGTTTATGTGTTCCCTCCTCTTCCTCTCATACCAAAGGTACTGAGGATAATAAGGAGAAGAGGAGTAAGAACTATACTCATTGTTCCGGATTGGCCAAGAAGAGCTTGGTACCCGGAACTTCAAGAAATGATGTCAGAGGACCCATGGCCTCTGCCGCTCAGACAGGACCTGCTGCAGCAAGGGCCCTGTCTGTTCCAAGACTTACCGCGGCTGCGTTTGACGGCATGGGGGTTGAATACCGGATCCTGAAGGAAAAGGGCATTCCGGAGGAAGTCATTCCTACGCTGATTAAAGCTAGGAAAGAAGTAACCGCAAACCATTATCACCACATATGGCGAAAATATGTTGCGTGGTATGAGGCCAGGAAGGCCCCAACGGAAGAATTTCAGCTGGGTCGTTTCCTGCACTTTCTACAGTCAGGGGTGACTATGGGCCTAAAATTGGGTTCCATTAAGGTCCAGATTTCGGCTCTTTTGATTTTCTTCCAGAAAGAACTGGCTTCACTACCTGAAGTTCAAACTTTTGTTAAGGGAGTGCTGCATATTCAGCCCCCTTTTGTGCCTCCAGTGGCACCTTGGGATCTCAACGGGGTGTTGGATTTCCTAAAGTCACATTGGTTTGAGCCACTTAAGACCGTGGATTTGAAGTATCTCACATGGAAAGTGGTCATGTTGTTGGCCTTGGCTTCGGCCAGGCGTGTATCAGAATTGGCGGCTTTGTCATGTAAAAGCCCTTATCTGATTTTCCATATGGATAGGGCAGAATTGAGGACTCGTCCTCAGTTTCTCCCTAAGGTGGTATCCGCTTTTCACTTGAACCAACCTATTGTGCCTGCGGCTACTAGGGACTTGGAGGACTCCAAGTTACTGGACGTAGTCAGGGCCTTGAAAATTTATGTTTCCAGGACAGCTGGAGTCAGGAAGACTGACTCGCTATTTATCCTGTATGCACCCAACAAACTGGGTGCTCCTGCTTCGAAGCAGACTATTGCTCGCTGGATTTGTAGCACAATTCAGCTTGCGCATTCTGCGGCTGGCCTGCCGCAGCCTAAATCTGTGAAAGCCCATTCCACGAGGAAGGTGGGCTCTTCTTGGGCGGCTGCCCGAGGGGTCTCGGCTTTACAACTTTGCCGAGCTGCTACTTGGTCAGGGGCAAACACGTTTGCAAAATTCTACAAATTTGATACCCTGGCTGAGGAGGACCTTGAGTTCTCTCATTCGGTGCTGCAGAGTCATCCGCACTCTCCCGCCCGTTTGGGAGCTTTGGTATAATCCCCATGGTCCTTACGGAGTCCCAGCATCCACTTAGGACGTTAGAGAAAATAAGATTTTACTCACTGGTAAATCTATTTCTCGTAGTCCGTAGTGGATGCTGGGCGCCCGTCCCAAGTGCGGACTGTCTGCAATGCTTGTATATAGTTATTGTTACCTAAAGGGTTATTGTTGAGCCATCTGTTGAGAGGCTCTGTTATGTTCATACTGTTAACTGGGTATAATATCACGAGTTATACGGTGTGATTGGTGTGGCTGGTATGAGTCTTACCCGGGATTCAAAATCCTTCCTTATTGTGTCAGCTCTTCCGGGCACAGTATCCTAACTGAGGTCTGGAGGAGGGTCATAGTGGGAGGAGCCAGTGCACACCAGTTAGTCCTAAAGCTTTCTTAGTTGTGCCCAGTCTCCTGCGGAGCCGCTATTCCCCATGGTCCTTACGGAGTCCCAGCATCCACTACGGACTACGAGAAATAGATTTACCGGTGAGTAAAATCTTATTTTAACTGTACCTATTTACATTTTAGGGTGTTACATATATCCCCTTTTGAAATATGCGTGTCCTCACGCATCCCAGGAGCCTTCTTCTAACAACTTTACACTGATACAGAAATATCCCTATAACAGTTATGTTCGGTATCTCAAGGGTAGGACACCCTTGGTGCTGCGCTCCGACCTCCTAACGGTTAATTCAGCAATATTTTCGTCTGACTGGTCAACCATTCTACAGGGAATAACCTCGTTATCTACCGTTCGGTCTACTAGAGGTGTGGGAATTGTACCTCTAGCGAGGCTCAAAGGGATGGGTCCGCACATGTACATCAGTAAATCTATGGGATCTTTAAAAGGGGTATCCCCAGAGAATCTCCGTTCCTCATTCTCACATGTGCCCTCGGATAGCAAGTCTGGAACCTCTGTAGTACATAACTTCAACTGTTCCCGAGATACTGTGCTGACAGGTCCACCATGGACTTTCTGAATCTGATAAGTATAAAATTTATCAGTAGGAACGCCAAGCACAACATATGGGATTCTTTCCCAGAGGGTATCCAATTTGTTGGATCGGTGATTCTTTCTTCTCCAGACTTTGTCCCCTATTTGCAGAGGGATGGCTCTAGCTCCCTCATTATAATTCTTTTCTTGAAGTTGACGCACCGTTTCCATACGTTTCTGTAGGATATCTCTCGCAACAGCCATGCGGTCTTGGTGTTCGCTCACCCAATTGGTTTGGAAGGTGTCCGTCTCAGTCACTCCAGGAGGCAACTCCAAATCTTTCGGGAGTTTTCCGTGCCTTCCGAACATTAAATAAAAGGGTGTAAATCCTGTGGAACAATGTTCAGTGTTATTGTATAAAGTAGCTGGGGCATTGCACAGCCCGAAGGGCATTCAATCAAATTCGAAGAGGCCCATTGGGGTCGTAAAGGCAGTCTTTTCTCGGTCTCCTGGGGCCATCGGGATTTGCCAGTACCCACTGGTCAAATCAAGAGTAGAAAAAAATCTTGCCGTTTTTAACGCAGCCAGAGATTCCTCTATCCGGGGTAGTGGGTACGCGTCTTTATGTGTGACTGCGTTTAGTTTCCGGTAGTCGACACAGAATCGTAAGCTACCATCCTTTCTCTAACGTCCTAGTGGATGCTGGGGACTCCGTAAGGACCATGGGGAATAGCGGGCTCCGCAGGAGACTGGGCACTCTAAAGAAAGATTTAGTACTATCTGGTGTGCACTGGCTCCTCCCTCTATGCCCCTCCTCCAGACCTCAGTTAGAATCTGTGCCCGGACAGAGCTGGGTGCTTTTAGTGAGCTCTCCTGAGCTTGCTAATAAGAAAGTATTTTAGTTAGGTTTTTTTTTTTTTCAGAGAGCTTCTGCTGGCAACAGACTCTGCTACGTGGGACTGAGGGGAGAGAAGCAAACCTACTAACTGCGGCTAGGTTGCGCTTCTTAGGCTACTGGACACCATTAGCTCCAGAGGGATCGAACACAGGACCTGTCCTTGTCGTCCGTTCCCGGAGCCGCGCCGCCGTCCCCCTCGCAGAGCCAGAAGACAGAAGCCGGCAGAAGCGGAGAAGACATCGAAATCAGCGGCAGAAGACTCCTGTCTTCACATGAGGTAGCGCACAGCACTGCAGCTGTGCGCCATTGCGCCCACACTAACCCACACACTCCGGTCACTGTAGGGCGCAGGGGGGGGGCGCCCTGGGCAGCAATTGATACCTCCTGGCGAAAGCTGCATATAGACAGTGGGACACTGTTATATGTATGAGCCCCCGCCATTTATTTTACAAAAAATCACGGGACAGAAGCCCGCCGCTGAGGGGGCGGGGCCTTCTTCCTCAGCACTCACCAGCGCCATTTTCCTTCCACAGCTCCGCTGAGAGGAAGCTCCCCAGGCTCTCCCCTGCAGAATCACGGTAGAAGGGTAAAAAAGAGAGGGGGGGGGGGGCACATAAATTTAGGCGCATTAATCATAATACAGCAGCTACTGGGTAAACACTAAGTTACTGTGTGATCCCTGGGTTATATAGCGCTGGGGTGTGTGCTGGCATACTCTCTCTCTGTCTCTCCAAAAGGCCTTGTGGGGGTCCTGTCCTCATTTAGAGCTTCCCCTGTGTGTGTGGTGTGTCGGTACGCGTGTGTTGACATGTTTGACGAAGAGGGCTATGTGGAGGCAGAGCAAGTGCAGTTGACTGACGTGTCGCCGCCGACGGTGCCGACACCTGATTGGATGGATATGTGGAAGGTGTTAAATGATAATGTAAACTCCTTACATAAAAGGTTGGATAAAGCTGATACCTCGGGCCAGTCAGGGTCTCAACCCATGCCTGATCCTACAGCGCAGAGGCCCTCAGGGTCTCAAAAGCGCCCACTATCCAAAATGGTTGACACAGATGTCGACACGGATTCTGACTCCAGTGTCGACGACGATGATGCAAAATTGCAACCGAAAATGACAAAAGCTATACCTTACATGATTATAGCGATGAAGGGTGTTTTACACATATCAGAGGTAAACCCTGTCCCTGACAAGAGGGTTTATATGTATGGGGAGAAAAAGCAAGAGGTGACTTTTCCCCCTTAACATGAGTTAAATGAGTTATGTGAAAGAGCGTGGGATTCCCCAGATAAGAAAGTCCTGATTTCCAAAAGGTTACTTATGGCGTACCCTTTCCCGCCAGAGGACAGGGTGCGCTGGGAATCCTCACCTAGTGTAGATAAAGCTCTGACACGCTTATCTAAAAAGGTGGCCCTGCCGTCACAGGATACGACCGCCCTAAAGGATCCTGCAGATAGGAAGCAGAAAAGTATCCTGAAATCTGTTTATACACATTCAGGGACTCTACTGAGGCCGGCAATTGCGTCGGCGTGGATGTGTAGTGCTGTAGCAGCGTGGACAGATAATCTGTCTGAGGAAATGGATACCTTGGACAGGGATACCATTATGCTGACCCTGGGGCATATAAAAGACACTGTCCTATATATGAGGGATGCCCAGAGGGACATTTGCCTACTGGGCTCTAGAATTAATGCAATGTCAATTTCTGCCAGGAGGGCCCTGTGGACTCGGCAGTGGACAGGTGATGCAGACTCCAAAAAACACATGGAGGTGTTACCTTACAAGGGTGAGGAATTGTTTGGGGACGGTTTCTCGGACCTGGTTTCCACAGCTAGTGCTGGGAAGTCAAACTTTTTGCCATATATTCCCTCACAACCTAAGAAAGCACAGTATTACCAAATGCAGTCCTTTCGCGCACAAAGAAGCAAGAAGGTCAGAGGTGCTTCCTTTCTTGCTAGAGGCAGGGGTAGAGGAAAAAAGCTGCACCTTACAGCTAGTTCCCAGGAACAGAAGTCCTTCCCGGCTTCCACTAAATCCACCGCATGACGCTCGGGCTCCACGGGTGGGGCCAGGAGCGGTGGGGGCGCTCACAGGTGGATCCCTGGGCTATACAGATTGTGTCTCAGGGATACAAGCTGGAATTCGAGGTGATGCCCCCTCAACGTTACCTAAAATCGGCCCTGCCTGCTTCCCCCATAGAAAGGGAAGTAGTGGTAGCGGCAATTGACAAGCTATTTCTCCAGCAGGTGGTGGTAAAGGTTCCCCTTCTTCAACAGGGAAAGGGATACTATTCCACAATGTTTGTGGTACCGAAACCGGACAGTTCGGTCAGACCTATATTAAATTTAAAGTCCCTGAACATTTATCTGAAAAGATTCAAGTTCAAAATGGAATCGCTCAGAGCGGTCATTGCAAGCCTGGAAGAGGGGGATTTTATGGTGTCTCTGGACATCAAGGATGCTTACTTGCATGTCCCCATTTATCCGCCTCATCAGGAGTACCTCAGATTTGTGGTACAGGACTGTCATTACCAATTCCAGACGTTGCCGTTTGGGCTCGCCACGGCACCGAGAATATTTACCAAGGTAATGGCAGAAATGATGGTGATCCTGAGAAAGCAAGGAGTCACAGTTATCCCATACTTGGACGATCTCCTCATAAAGGCGAGGTTGAGGGAGCAGTTGCAGATCAGCGTAGCGCACTCTCAGGAAGTGTTGCAACAGCATGGCTGGATTCTGAATATCCCAAAGTCGCAGCTGATTCCTACGACGCGTCTGCCCTTTCTGGGCATGATTCTGGACACAGACCAGAAGAAGATGTTTCTCCCGCCGGAGAAGGCGCAAGAGCTTGTGACTCTAGTCAGAGACCTCTTAAAACCGAAACAGGTGTCGGTGCATCACTGCACGCGAGTCCTGGGAAAGATGGTGGCATCGTACAAAGCCATTCCCTTCGGCAGGTTCCATGCGAGGATCTTTCAATGGGATCTGTTGGACAAATGGTCCAAATCGCACCTTCAGATGCATCGGCTGATCACCTTGTCCCCCAGGGCCAGGGTGTCTCTTCTGTGGTGGCTACAGAGTGCTTACCTTCTCGAGGGCCGCAGGTTCGGCATACAGGACTGGGTCCTGGCGACCACGGATGCGAGCCTCCGAGGGTGGGGGGCAGTCACAGGAGGCTTGTC
Source organism: Pseudophryne corroboree (assembly GCF_028390025.1). NCBI lineage: Eukaryota > Metazoa > Chordata > Amphibia > Anura > Myobatrachidae > Pseudophryne > Pseudophryne corroboree. Next base: position 111,293,781 of record NC_086452.1, on the reverse strand, counting down.
TGCACGTAAATATCCTGGAACTAAGGGCCATATTCAACGCCCTGAGTCAAGCGGAGCCCCTACTTCGCAACCAACCGGTGCTGATTCAGTCAGACAACATCACCGCGGTGGCTCATGTAAACCGCCAGGGCGGCACAAGAAGCAGAGTCGCGATGGCGGAAGCCACCAGGATTCTTCGGTGGGCGGAGAATCACGTACAAGCACTGTCAGCAGTGTTCATTCCGGGGGTGGACAACTGGGAAGCAGACTTCCTCAGCAGGCACGACCTTCACCCGGGACAGTGGGGACTTCATCACGAAGTCTTCATTCAGATTACAAATCGATGGGAACTGCCACAGGTAGACATGATGGCGTCCCGTCTCAACAAAAAGCTACAACGGTATTGCGCCAGGTCAAGAGACCCTCAGGCGATAGCTGTGGACGCCCTGGTAACACCGTGGGTGTTCCAGTCGGTCTATGTGTTTCCTCCTCTTCCTCTCATACCCAAGGTGCTGAGAATCGTAAGAAGAAGAGGAGTGAGAACAATACTCATTGTTCCGGATTGGCCAAGAAGGCCTTGGTACCCGGAACTGCAAGAAATGCTCACAGAGGACCCATGACCTCTGCCTCTCAGACAGGACCTGTTGCAACAGGGGCCCTGCCTGTTCCAAGACTTACCGCGGCTGCGTTTGACGGCATGGCGGTTGAACGCCGGATCCTAGCGGAAAAAGGCATTCCGGAGGAAGTTATTCCTACGCTGATAAAGGCTAGGAATGACGTGACAGCAAAGCATTATCACTGCATATGGCGAAAATATGTTGCTTGGTGTGAGGCCAGGAAGGCCCCTACAGAGGAATTCCAACTGGGCAGATTTCTGCACTTTCTACAGTCTGGAGTGACTATGGGCTTGAAGTTGGAATCCATAAAGGTCCAGATTTCGGCCCTATCCATTTTCTTTCAAAAGGAACTGACGTCTCTTCCTGAAGTTCAGACGTTTGTTAAGGGAGTGCTGCATATTCAGCCCCCTTTTGTGCCACCAGTGGCACCTTGAGATCTCAACGTGGTGTTGGGTTTCCTAAAATCCCACTGGTTTGAACCACTTAAGACCGTGGAGCTAAAGTATCTCACGTGGAAGGTGGTCATGCTATTGGCCTTAGCTTCGGCTAGGCGTGTGTCAGAATTGGCGGCTTTGTCTTGTAAAAGCCCCTATCTGGTTTTTCATATGGACAGGGCAGAATTGCGGACTCGTCCCCAATTTCTGCCAAAGGTCGTGTCATCTTTTCATTTGAACCAACCTATTGTAGTGCCTGCGGCTACTCGTGACTTGGAGGATTCCAGGTTACTAGATGTAGTCAGGGCCTTGAAGATTTATGTAGCCAGAACGGCTGGAGTCAGGAAAACTGACTCGCTGTTTATCCTATATCCCCCCAACAAGTTGGGGGCTCCTGCTTCAAAGCAAACCGTTGCCCACTGGATCTGTAACACGATTCAGCAGGCTCATTCTGCGGCTGTATTGCCGCATCCAAAATCAGTGAAAGCCCATTCCACAAGGAAGGTGGGCTCTTCTTGGGCGGCTGCCCGAGGGGTCTCGGCTTTACAGCTTTGCCGAGCTGCTACTTGGTCGGGTTCAAACACATTTGCAAAATTCTACAAGTTTGATACCCTGGCTGAGGAGGACCTTGAGTTTGCCCATTCGGTGCTACAGAGTCATCCGCACTCTCCCGCCCGTTTGGGAGCTTTGGTATAATCCCCATGGTCCTTACGGAGTCCCCAGCATCCACTAGGACGTTAGAGAAAATAAGATTTTACTCACCGGTAAATCTATTTCTCGTAGTCCGTATTGGATGCTGGGCGCCCGTCCTTAGTGCGGACTTTCTGCAGTACGTGTACATAGTTATTGCTTAATAATGGGTTATGTTATGTTGGCATCCATTGTTGATGCCCTGTTGTTGTTCATACTGTTGACTGGATAAGTGTATCAGAAGTTATACGGTGTGATTGGTGTGGCTGGTATGAGTCTTACCCGGGATTCCAAAATCTTTTCCTTATAATGTCTGCTCTTCCGGGCACAATTTCCTTAACTGAGGTCTAGAGGAGGGGCATAGAGGGAGGAGCCAGTGCACACCAGATAGTACTAAATCTTTCTTTAGAGTGCCCAGTCTCCTGCGGAGCCCGCTATTCCCCATGGTCCTTACGGAGTCCCCAGCATCCACTACGGACTACGAGAAATAGAAATAGATTTACCGGTGAGTAAAATCTTATTTTTTCTTTACAATCACTATGGGAGCTGCCCAGGGACTGTGGCTTTCATGAATTACCCCCGATTCCTTCATTTCGGTGAGCATCTTCCGTACTGGTTGGTACAGGGTCGGAGGCAATGGCCGGTGTCTTTCTTTAATGGGTGGGTTAGTCCCGGTGGGGATATGATGGTAAATATTTTCCGCTTTGCCAAAGTCTGCTGAATGCTGGCTAAAGGTCCCCACATGTTTTCGTACAATATGAAGAACTCCTTCTCGCTGCTCTAACGAGGTATCGGCATCACCAATCTGCATTTCTGTCCACCACGGTGTCTCGCAGCACATCGTATCTTGATGGATCACCGGTATACTGTCAGTAAAAACATCCTGGAAATTAATATGAATGATCCGGGCCACTGGACAATTTCTGAACAGCCTTATAGGATAGCTATGGGGGTTCAGGATACGCACTGGTACTCTGCCATGTTCAACTTTCACTAGGGTTCTAGCTACAGCAAAAGGGTACTTCCCTTCCTTGTCACAAGATTCAAGCATGGCCTCGTAGTCATGACCGCCGGGCCCAATCCTTGCTTTGCACCAGATGACATGTTCCGAGTTGGGTCGCAACAGTACAGGCCTACGATCAGTGAGTCTGGCCTTTCCTACTTCCCCCCCATTCATTGACAAACTTCATTTGTCCTACAAGCAGCCGCATCGTTTGCTGTATAGTTTTCCGTTCTTCCGGTGTTGCTGACCGCATTTCACGTCGGAGTGCCTCTACAAGCTCATCGGAACAGTTTCTAAGGACGTTCATTCCTAAAATAACTAGAGGCAAGTGATCACTTGATGTGGAGGTAATCAGACATCCTTGTCTCTCAAGTTTGGCTTTGCCAATGCATAAATCAGCCTCCCAATAACCTCTATATAGAATTTGTTGGCCATTGCTGGCTAGAAGTTGCAGCCAATGTGTGGGCGGGGCCATAATTTCTTGTTCATTCCAGTATTTCAAAAATTCATTTAGTCGAATGGTGGTTACTTGTGATCCAGTGTCCAGAAGAGCCGGAATAACAATCCCATTAATACTGATTTTCAAGTGGGGACACTCTCCAACGTAGCGAGGCCACCACTCGGGTGATGGTGGACCTACTGGGGCGGCTCCTCCCGAGGATCGGTCCGTTGCCTCGCCGTTTAAATTGTCACTGCTACAATTTCTTTCAATATGCCCGCTTTGTTGACACCGCCTACAAATGGGTCTTCCTTGGTCATCGAACTTATCCATTGTCCGTCGACCAGACTCACGGGGAAAATCCCAACGTACCCTGCTTCTCCCGCCCCGGTCTTGTCGCCATTCTCTACGACGGGCTCCAGCTTGTTCCTGTCGGATTTCTTTTACCTACCTTCCCAGCTCGGACATGTTTTGGACTAGTTCAGTGATCTTATCAGTAAGAAGTCCCATGGGATCCTGTCCAGACTGTGCTTGTTGGGCCACTGTTCCTTTGGATAGCATGTATTCCACTTTCATAACTTGTCCTATATTTCCTGAGTTTCCCTCCTCCAGAGTGTCAGTCGGTTTCCTCTTCTGCATCGATAGTTGGATTAAGGCCAAGAATTTGTAACACCTCCTCCTTGAATTCCGAAAATGAGTACTTTGGATGCTGACGCCTCCACATCCGGAGTTGGGTGCGCATGGTTTCCTCACGGGCCCCCTCAATAAACAAATTAATAAGCGTTTCGTCCTCCTGTACTTCTCCGCTTGAATCTTGGCCTTTATGGCTCGCATAGCTTCCTGAAGCCCCAGAGCAAAATCTCTCATGGACTCCCGAGGTCGCTGTTTTCGCGCATAGAGGCGGCCCTTAAGTTCAGCGATTGTTCGCGAATCGTAGATACTGGCTAATTTCTTAAAGATGTTGTTTACTGTTCGTCTCTCTTCATCTGACCATGCTTTCACCTCACGGCATGCGGATCCTTTCAACTGGACAACTACTATTTCTACTTGTTGAGCGTCCTTTAGTGGATATAACCGGAACATAGCTTGCATCCTATCTTTAAATTCTTTAAATGTACTGGTGCCTGATGTGCGATTATCTCCGGAAAACGTTGGTAGCCACGGCGCGCCAAAATAGTATGGCATCGTGATGGGCGATGATGCGGCTTCCATTGTAGATGTTGCTCTCCTATGGGGTGATGGGTTTATTGCCGGTAACCATCTTCGGCCTGATGCTGATGTAGGAGTCTGAGGATTGGACATTATCGATCCTGTTCGCGGACGCCAAAAATTGTACTACCTGAGGTTATGTATTTGGACGATGGGAGCCGGTACGTATGTAGATATGAACCAGATAACCTACACTCCGTATCCAAGGTGTAGGGCTTTCAAATTCTTTCAACCAGGAGAAACGGGTGACTGACACAAAAGAATCGTCACTATAACTTGTGGTAGACTAAGTAACCAATTTATTAGGATAAAATGCGATACTGGCCTATACGGCTGTAAACTCTAGCGACAGTCGCAATACAATATGATTATGAGTATTTCAACCCGAAATTGAGGAACAGGTTTACGAGTTTATTATACTGCTCCGGATTGTGTCATCACTTCACTTCAGAAGCGGGTACCTATTTTGCTAGAGGTAGAAAACATAAACATCCTAGATACAACCTTTACTAATATGCATTCTATTTCCAGGTTATCAATCATGTAAATACTAACACCTATCCTACAACTTAATAGAAGATAATACCATATCCCTTATACAAGAAAACACCTAGGAAGTATCGGCTTTCACAGGATATACCCTGTAATGATAAATACCGTAACTCAGTTCAACTAAGATGGTGCATCTGGAAGTCAGGCTAGCTTCTAATTCTCACTATTGTCTAGTGAAGCGGTGACTTATAAGTGTTGTCTCCTAATGAACACTGTATCCTATTCCTAGGAAATAGCTGGTGCACTATTGAGCTCTTGAATGGTGCAAACCCGGGTTTGTTAGTGCAGCTCTGGTTGCCTGACTTTCTCGTCCTCTGATCTTCACAGACCAAACTAGAGTAGCTATGTGATATTTTATCTTAGCACCCTCTGAGTTGGAAAATTAAGATTTCATAAAATGGGTATCATTCTGAACTTGGTGCAGTCTCTTCGGACCTTAATACAGGGGCATGTAGCAAGTTCCTCCACTCTCTGCCAGCTGATGGTGTCTAGCCTATATCTCCAATACTCTGTGCTAAATATTGTCCTTCAATTGAGGGCTGATAGTATTTGGCTGATTGGCGGCTTCTACTGACTTTTAGCCCAACATCAATATGCTCTATGGTGGAGGCGGATGCAGGCTAATTACTCTCCGGTATATGTGACAACGGTAGATGAGAGGCTATGATTCTACAGCTATTCTCTTCTACCATTAATTGGAGGGATGTGATTACAGGTATTTTTCCTCCATACACTGCCCAAAATGATCAAAGTCGGTTTAGTGAGAAACCGGTATAGGATGTTATGATAACAAGGGGTATTGTAGTGCTCTTTAATACTCAGGCAGATCTATTAGAATAATACTGCAGTCTCTGACATAACAGAAGTACATACTGTTCTGTGGCTGGAGTAAATTCTATAAGGTGGATGGCTGTTCGACTATTGTCCTCCTTACTTCAGCTGTTATAATGCAATAGGCTGTACCTTATCCTGGAGCTGCTTTTTAGCTGCGCCTCCTCCTGTCACTCCGGCTGATAACACCTCCCCTGGGGCCGACTTGCAGTGTATTCCGCCCACCTGTTGCTATAGGCGCTGGTCAGGCCCGCCTCCTACTGACACTCCTGAAGGCCTCACCTCCGCTGCTGTCTCTCTATGTGCAGGGAAGCGCCACCCCTCTCTGCTTACCAGAAGGGCCGATCCGCCTCCCGCTGCTGTCGCCGGAGTCTCGGCAAACCTCCTGCTCCTCCTGCGTGTGTCGTTCACCGGAGCTGGGAGATCACAGGTGCGTCTTCTCTTTTATGTCCGTCACCGGAGCCGGGGACTCACAGCCGCCTCTCTTCTTCGCCGTCACCCGCTCACTACGCAGCTCTCCCTCGACCGTTGTAACCGCCCGGCCCCGCGTCCGTCCTTTTCTTGTCCCTGCTTGTGCCGCTGCTCGTGGCGCTGGGGAATTCAGTGTCCTCAATCTGTTGAGTGTCCAGCTCCAACCCCCCTCCATGAGGGGAATGCTTTATTAATTAAAATTACTGCTGTACGGAGTTCACTGTTGTTTTCTCTCTATGAGGGATCCCACAACCATTGTCTTCCCTTCAGCCAGCTACATTTTTATCCCCATATAAATATATATATTTAACTGTACCTATTTACATTTTATGGTGTTACAGGTTCAGGTTGCCATAAAGGTGAAGCCTTTATGGGCCAAGTGGTTCTTATCTGCTTTCAAATTCTATGTTTTATATAATGTCAGAATCTGTGACTGTGGTACAGAAATGTCAAGTCTCCTGTTAATCCAGCTGGTTTTGTCTGCAGACATACACAGGAAGCTCGTGATATTGAGAAGGCCGCCAAGGATGCAAATGACACGGCAAATGAAGCCTACCGCCTGTTACTAAAGACTCTGGCTGCAGAGAACCAGACAGCCTCCGATATAGAAGAACTGAATAAGAAGTAAGTGACTAAGACACTTACGTCCATAAAGGATTGAAGCCTTCTGCAGCGTTCTTCAGAGCTCAGAGGTCAATGCATAAAAATTAAAAATCTGTGCTGTTTTCATAAGGTATAACCAGGCGAAGGAACTGTCCCGGGAGCTGGAGAAGCAGGCCAGCAAGGTGCACGCAGAGGCCGAGGAGGCAGGAAACCGGGCGCTCCAGATCTATGCCAATCTCACCAATGCTCCTAAAATAGACACCACAGCTTTACAGGTAAGGGGAGGTCTGAGGCTGTTATTGCCTGAAGCTTAGGTGGTGGGTACAGTAAGGAGAGGTCAGAAGTACAAATGATTTGTAATAATGAAGTTAATGATCAGTCTCCGACAGGGATCGTTTGCTTCTGTGGGAATTTATAAAGAGTGTTTTTCCCTTTTATAACTGCTGAATGAATGCTCAGAGTAGAATTAATGGATCAGTGATTTCACTGCGTAGTACTATGGAAATGTGCAGCAATAGACTGTTAATGTGTAACAACACTGGTACAGGTAAGCATGTGACACACAGCAAGCTTTACATATGTTTATCAGACCCAGTACAGAGTGGCAGATTATTATTTGTGCTTGCAGCGATGACTGCTGTGGTTTCAAACACAGATGTAAATGAGCAAAAATAAACGTAGAGTCATTCAATAGCAGTGTGCAAAAAGGGAATTACTTTGCATTAGCAGTGGAACATACCCTCAGTAGCGATGTGGGGGGGTATGGTAACATAGCCCAACACTGACACACAGTATAAATGTTCTACCCTTTCCCCCAGAATGAGGCTGGAAAGATCCAGAAGGAGGCAGAAGAGTTGGATCTGCTGATAGACAGAAAGCTGCGAGACTATGATGACCTGCGTGAGGACATGAGAGGTCGGGAGATGGAGGTCAAACGTTTGCTTGACAAAGGCAAGAGTGAACAGCAGGTGGGTCCGTTCCCCATATCTCACTGGGGCATCCTGTTCCAGCCACATACACTCCGAATCTACAATGTAAGAAGCTTTTACATCCTAAGGGGTAGATTTACGAACACTTCTAAAAATGAAGTGGTGATGTTGCTCATAGCAGCCAATTAAGTTCTAGTTATCATTTGTAGCCTAACAAAATAACAGAATTGATAGGTTGCTATAGGCAACACCTCCATTTGTCTGTTTTAGAAGCTTTAGTAAAACTTCACCTAAATGTGCTGTTGCAGTTCTGCCAACAGTGTGTCTTACAAGTTTCTGCACATGGACAAAGTGTTCATTTAAACCATGTCTGTGTTTCAACCAAAGGTTGTCCCACATCAACCAATCATTGCACAAATGCTTGTTGTTCAAGCCCATAAAACAGTTATCAGGTATTCCAGCCTAAAATGTTTGTTTTCTGCCTCTGGCCCTCATTGGTTGGTGAAGCACAGGTCTTTGATGTTCTGTGGTGCGGCCTTTTATTCATCAGAACTTCCGTTTTCCAAGTTCTACAAGGTGGCTGTTTATGTCTTCAGATGAGGCTGCCTTTGGCATGAAAGTCCTCCAGGTGGCTGTTACTACTGTGGTAACTCTCTTGTCTTGTGACGTTTGGTGCATCCCATCGTCTGTAGAGGAATAAAAGGCATCCTAGGATAGCAGACACTTTTGATAGAGCCGTGGTTCCATGAGATGGAATATAACCCATTGTCTCTGCCCCTACAGTATTGGATTATGGGATTTTAGTTCAAGATAAAGAGAAAAGAAACACTCCAGCCTCCAGTGGTATCTCGCTTACTGCTGGTGATAGTTGGTGGCAGCGGGACAGTAGAGAAACATTCACACACAGGACAAATTTGCCGTGGGCTTGTACACAGAGTTGCATCCTATCCTGATGCTGGGATCTGTCAGATCTAAGGCTAAAGCTGGTGCTGATGGCTGTGGTCACAAGTGAAGTTTAGGGCAGTACGGATGGTGTAATGGTTAGCATTACTGCCTCACAGCGCTGAGGTCATGGGTTTAATACCCACCATGGCACTAACTGTGTGGAGTTTGTATATTCTCCCCGTACTTGCGTGGGTTTCCTTCGGGTACTCCGGTTTCGTCCCACAATCCCAAAAATATACTGGTAGGTTAATTGGCTCCGAACAAAATTAACCCTAGCGTGACTGTGTGTGCGTGTACATGTGGTAGGGATTATAGATTGTAAGCTCCACTGGGGCAGGGACTGATGTGAATGGCCAAATATTCTCTGTAAAACGCTGCGGAATATGTGTGCGCTATATAAATAACTGGTAATAAATAATAAATAAAGTGATGGGCACAGCGCATTCGCATAGATGCCTTCAGCTCTGAATACCGGCGGATGTTTGCAAGGAGATGCTGGAATTGTGATTGCTTTATGTGCAATAGATTACCAGTCAAATCATTTGAACAGTTAAAAATACTTAATTGTACATTATGATGGCTACCTACAGTAACAATATTGTGAGAAATAGCTTGCATAGGTTTTTGTTTTTTTTGGAGGGTGACTAAAGTATTTGAAGAAGCAGCTCTAATCATTCTATATTGTGTTGGGCACATTGTCATTTTTTTATATTTAGAGACCAGATGCGTGTTAGCAAATGTCCCCTGAAATTCTTTTCTCAAATTTTTCTGGAATTGCAAATATGCAAACGACTACACTGCAAAGCTAGTTCCCTTCCATCAACACACACCACAGCCTGTTATTGCTATCAGTTTATTTGTTTTAAGCTGACGTGAAGGTTTATTTGCCTCTGTATTCTCTATCTAGACGGCGGACCAGCTGCTGGCCCGGGCAGATGCTGCAAAAGCCCAAGCGGAGGAGGCTGCCAAGAAGGGTCGTACCACACTGCAGGAGGCCAATGACATACTGAACAACCTGAGAGGTAATATTGCAGAACCTGTGCATCTATTTGGCTGGTTGGTGGGATAGCAGCAGAACATTCCTGAACTGGGTAATCTGGTTATGCGACCTCTGCCCTCCCTACCCTGGTTATAGAAAGGTCAGAGCCAACATGCTGTAAACCATTACCTTATCTCTCTCCTTCAGATTTTGACAAGCGAGTGAATGATAATAAAACTGCAGCTGAAGCTGCCTTGCGGAAGATCCCCATCATCGCCCAAACCATTGCTGAAGCCAACAATAAGACTCGCCAAGCTGAAAGCGCCCTGGGCAATGCCAATGCTGACGCCAAAGGGGCTAAGAGCAAAGCCGAGGAAGCAGAGCAAATTGCAAATACCGTCCAGAAGGTAGGCAGTGGGTACTGCACGTGTGACAAGTGGTCCTCTACTAGTGTGTGTCGTGTGGCATACCTGCTGTAGAAACCAGAAAAACTCTCCCCAACTGACTGTAAATATAAAGACATGGATAAAACTGGAATCCCGACCGCTGGCAGGGGGGCGAGCGGAACGAAGCCCCTTGCAGGCTCGCCACGCTGCAGGCTTGCTTCGCTCACCACAGGTTCTATTGCCGCTCCATGTGTTTCGTGAACACCCAGGAGTGGGAATAGCTGTGGTGGCGCGGTCGGGATATTTTGACCGTCGGTACTCCGACCGCCGGGATTCCAACTACATCCCGGATAAGACGCACTGAAAGTATTTTAGCAAATGATGTGGAACATTTACAAGGCAATAAATGTAATGTTTTGAAATTTTAAAGCCGTTTTAAAAACTGTTAAGCAATCGTGCAAAGCAAATGCCAAAAGACCAAGGGATAGATTTTACTAAAGTTTCTAAAAAAGAAAAGTGGTGGCATAGCAGCCAGTAAGATTCTAGGATGAAACAGAGAAATGATAGCTTGAATCGGATTGGTTGTTTTGGGCAACCCACCACTTTTCATTTTTAGAACCTTTTAGTAAATGTACCTCCGAAATTGGTTCCACTCGTTATATCTTGCATTCTTTAAGGTGGATCAGATACAAAATACTCAGAAAGGAACACATGGACGGGTTAGTAAGTTGTCTAGTCTCCACATTGTAGCCTTCTGCTTGCGTGTTCCCCAGGATGAAAGTGAAGGTCTCCTGACTCTGCACACATCTGTTATATTTAGTATTTCTCAGAAATGTCAGGCTCTTCCATCTAGTCATTATCAGCTTAGGAGCTGCATCTGTTATGTTCAAAGCTAAAAGACAGCACTTATGTAATTGCATGCTTGAAGACAAAATCTCAACAAAAAAGGGAAAACATTAGCCAGGTTTGAGACGTTGAGTTTGCAGCATCAAAAGCCTAAATTAGAGAGAAGATTGATAAGCATTGCAAAATTGAGGCAGTCATTCTTAACGGTCAGAATGTAGCAAACCATATGGATTCTGGATCTGAGCAGTTAGTGTGGAGATGTACTAAGCCTTGAAAAGTAATAAATTTCACGGTGATAAAGTACCAGCCAATCAGCTCCTAAGTGCCATGTTACAGGATGACAGGAGCTGATTGGCTGGTACTTTATCATTGTGCAATTTATCAGTTTTTAAATCTTAGTAAATCTGGCCCATAATTTATTATAAAAAAATGTGTTAATAACTTATTGGTTAAACCAGTGGTTCCCAAACTGTGTGCCTAGGCACCCTGGGGTGCTTCAGGACAGTAGCCGTGGTGCCTTGGATTTGTGGTCCAAGACCAATTCAAACTATTTTTGGTCAAAGTAATAGACAAAACCAGTGCTTGTGGCCGCCAATTATACAATATGAGGACAAACAGAAGCAAATATTGTCCTGCACAACACTTAAGAAACTAAGGGGTATATGCAATTGCCGGCGAATTGCGGCAATTTTTCGCCCGTTTTTTAATTCGACACAGTTCGACCGTCTAATTCCGGCAGGTGGGTGCCGGAATTCTACATATTCAATAAAAAACGGATTCGACAGTCCCGCTGTCGAAAAACGGCCGATTTGACGGATTTTGATTAGATTTTTAAAAATGTTTAAAAAAACGGGGAAAAACCAAAAAAAAAATTGCGTGGGGTCCCCCCTCCTAAGCATAACCAGCCTCGGGCTCTTTGAGCCGGTCCTGGTTGCCAAAATACGGGGAAAAAAATGACAGGGGATCCCCCGTATTTTAACAACCAGCACCGGGCTCTGGTCCTTGTGCAAAAAATACGGGGGACAAAAAGAGTAGGGGTCCCACGTATTTTTTGTACCAGCACCGGGCTCCACTAGCTGGACAGATAATGCCGCAGCCGGGGGTCACTTTTATACAGCGCCCTGCGGCCGTGGCATTAAATACCCAACTAGTCACCCCTGGCCGGGGTACCCTGGAGGAGTGGAGACCCCTTCAATCAAGGGGTCCCCCCCCCCAGCCACCCAAGGGCCAGGGGGTGAAGCCCGAGGCTGTGTGTCGTCTCCCCCCCCCCCCCCCAATCCAAGGGCCAAGGTGGGAACTTTGCGGTCAGCGGTGAGGTCACCCGCGGTCAGCGGCTGACCACGGGTAACCCCACCGCTGACCGCAAAGTTCCCACCATTGAAACTAATGGAGGGAGCTGTGCGATGCGCTGTCTGCCAGCTCAGACGCGCATACAGCCAATCAGGAGAGTGCCACGAAGTGGCGCTTCCTGATTGGCTGAAGGGACCTTTCTGTGACAGGAGTCACGGGGGGTCTCTGCATTCGGGGAAAGGGGTCCCATGTGTAAACATGGGACCCCTTTCAGTCCGTGTGGTTCGGGTTAATGCGGTTTGTTTTTTTGCCAAGTACGTGGATTATAATAAAAGACCAGGACACTAGATCAGGTGAGTATAATTTTATTTTCAGGTACCCCGGACGTCGACATTGGAGACGAGGCCAGAGTCGGCGTGTCAACATAGGTAAGTATGTGTGTCAGCATGTATGTAATAAAGTTATACTTTCACGGTGTCTGTCCTGTTTTTATTTGGGTATTTTTTTTTGCAGTAGAACTACAGGTACCAGCGGGCCCGTTTTCCCCCCGCATGCTGGTACTTGTGGTTCTCCAAGTACCGGCTTGCGGGGGAGGCTTGCTGGGACTTGTCGTTCTTCTGCAAAAAACAATATTCTTACATTTTACTCAAGGCTATCAGCCCCCCATCCGCAGCCCTTGGATGGGGGGGACAGCCTCGGGCTTCACCCTTGGGTGGCTGGGGGGGGGGACCCCTTGATTGAAGGGGTCCCCACTCCTCCAGGGTACCCCGGCCAGGGGTGACTAGTTGAATATTTAATGCCACGGCCGCAGGGCGCTGGCATTATCTGTCCAGCTAGTGGAGCCCGGTGCTGGTACAAAAAATACGGGGGATCCCCTGTCATTTTTCTCTGACGTCCTAGTGGATGCTGGGACTCCGTAAGGACCATGGGGAATAGACTGCTCCGCAGGAGACTGGGCACATCTAAAGAAAGATTTAGGACTATCTGGTGTGCACTGGCTCCTCCCCCTATGACCCTCCTCCAAGCCTCTGTTAGATTTCTGTGCCCGGCTGAGCTGGATGCACACTAGGGGCTCTCCTGAGCTCCTAGAAGAAAGTATAGTTTAGTTTTTTTTATTTTCAGTGAGACCTGCTGGCAACAGGCTCACTGCAACGAGGGACTAAGGGGAGAAGAAGCGAACCTACCTAAGTGGTGGTAGCTTGGGCTTCTTAGGCTACTGGACACCATTAGCTCCAGAGGGATCGAACACAGGACCCGACCTCGTCGTCCGTTCCCGGAGCCGCGCCGCCGTCCCCCTTACAGAGCCAGAAACAAGAAGGTGGTCAGGAAAATCGGCGGCTGAAGACTTCTTCTCCTCATGCACACCACACACTGCGGTCACTGATGGGCGCTGGGGGTGGGCGCCCTGAGCAGCAATAAATAACACCTTGGCTGGCAAAACTAACACCATATATAGCCCCAGAGGCTATATAGGTGTATATTAACCCCTGCCAGAAATGATAAAATAGCGGGAGAAAGCCCGCCGAAAAAGGGGCGGAGCCAACTCCCTCAGCACACTGGCGCCATTATTTCCTCACAGCTTCGCTGGAAGGAAGCTCCCTGGCTCTCCCCTGCAGTCCTGCACTACAGAAAGGGTAAAAAAGAGAGGGGGGGCACAATTTAGGCGCAGTATATATATTATAGGCAGCTATAGGGGAAAACACTCTGTATAGTGATATCCCTGTGTTATATAGCGCCCTGGTGTGTGCTGGCATACTCTCCCTCTGTCTCCCCAAAGGGCTTTGTGGGGTCCTGTCCTCTGTAAGAGCATTCCCTGTGTGTCTGCTGTGTGTCTGTACTGCTGTGTCGACATGTATGATGAGGATAATGATGTGGAGGCGGAGCAAATGCCTGTGAATGTGATGTCACCCCCTGCGGGGTCGACACCAGTGTGGATGGACTTATGGAAGGAATTACGTGACAGTGTCAGCTCCTTACATAAAAGGTTTGACGACATAGGACAGCCGGCTACTCAGCTTGTGCCTGTCCAAGCGTCTCAAATGTCATCAGGGGCTATAAAACGCCCGCTACCTCAGATGACAGATACAGATGTCGACACGGATACCGACTCCAGTGTCGACGATGATGAGACGAGTGTACCCTCCAATAGATCCACCCGTTATATGATTGAGGCTATGAAAAATGTATTACACATTTCTGATGATACCCCAGGTACCACAAAAAAGGGTATTATGTTTGGTGAGAAAAAACTACCAGTAGTTTTTCCTGCATCGGACGAATTAAATGAGGTGTGTGAGGAAGCGTGGACTTCCCCAGATAAGAAATTGATCATTTCTAAACGGTTAATGGCTGCGTACCCTTTCCCGCCAGCGGATAGGTCACGCTGGGAAACACCCCCTAGGGTAGATAAAGCGCTGACACGCTTATCAAAGAAGGTGGCACTACCGTCTCCGGATACGGCCGCCCTAAAAGAACCTGCTGATAGAAAGCAGGAAAGTACCCTAAAAGCTATATACACACACACTGGCATTATATTGAGACCCGCTATTGCATCAGCTTGGATGTGCAGTGCTGCTGCTGCGTGGTCAGACTCCCTGTCGGAAAACATTGATACCATGGATAGGGACAATATTTCTTTTTCATCCACTAGGGGTCACTGGAGTACTCTTGGGATATGGACGGCTTCCACAGGAAGTAGGCACTGAATAAATTAATTTTGAAACTACACCTCCCCTCCATATCCCTGAGTACCTCAGTGTTTTTTCTGTGCTCGACACAGTTAGTAGGCTTGTGGCTTTGCTGCCACAGAGGTCCACATTTCATGGAATTTTTTTCTAAGTTTTTCTTTTTTCAACGATTTACCACATCCCTTCCCCCCTTCCAATAGGCGTGGGTCCGGGATAGTGAAGGCTGCTTTAGCAGCTGTGGGTGTCGGACCTCTCTAAAAAGAGCTCCCTCACTACCACGTGCATGACTAAAACCTGCAGTAAAGGCTGGACGGAACTTACAGAGAAGGCCCGTCATAGCCCTCACCACAGGGTCCAGGTATGTTGAACGGGGCGGTCAGCTCACGCTGCCGCCCCACTGTATGGGATACTGTGTGTGTGTGTGTGTGGTCCCCCGCCGCTCTGAGCTGCGTCAGCCACATGGTTTTATGCATAGGCCGCTCCATGAGTAACTTTGCTGCCACAGTGATGTTCCCTGCACACAGAAATGTCAGGGTCACTGGATAAAAGATCATGATTCAACTCTTATTGATAAAGGGAATACAGCAGCGCTGCATATGTATTACAAGAGGCTATGAAGTCTTTGTTAAAACAGGGCAACATAAGATGTTTATTAAATCTGCCTACATAATTATAAGTCGGCACTTTGTGTTATACTGTGAGCATGGGGACATATTAACCATGCTTCCTGTTGTTTTCCTGTTGTATTTCTAGAATTTCCTGTGTTACATCTCTCCCCCATTGAAGGCGCAGGGGTGTTAAGGGGAATTTGGGATCAGGCATATTGCTGGCGTGCACTGCACTTGGCCAGATATATATTTATAGAGACACCTTAGTGCTATTTACTAAGTCATGCAAGTTGTCTGTCTTTGGGTTTTGTTGTTTTTTTTTTTTTTGTATTGTCTGTCTGCATTAGTGAGACACCTGCAATTACTAATAAGCAGTTTCCCTGCCATGTCTAAAACATGGGTATACACTTACTAATTATTTATTTCATAAACTGTTTATAATGATCCTAGAGACTGCAAATCTGAATCATGGCTGTGGCAGCCAAATACTGGCTTTGTTCACTGTTATAAAGTAAGATATGTTATATCAATTGGTCAGCACATGGTGCTTATAAAACAGTATTTGTGGAGCACTGCAAAGCCTGCAGCAGCTTTGGCTTAATTCACTTGGCCACACCACACTGGATACGCCCAATCTCATCTGATTTTGGAAGCTAAGCAGTGTTGGGCCTGATTAGCCACCTGGGAGTACAAGGTGCTGTAGGTATTTTTAATCTACAGCCTCACTACTCTGGATACGCCCAAATTCATCTGAGCTTGGAAGCTAAGCAGGGTTGCATAGTGTTTTGCCATCTGGGGGAAACTGGTGATCCAACTAGATTGCATACCAATACATGCTAGTTCAAAAAAAAAAAAAAAAAAATACAAAAAAAAAAATAGCTCAGTTGGGGCTTACACTATCAATATAAACCTACCATAGGTTTTACAGTCAGGATAGCTCTCCATAGGCTGCTCCCAAGAGCGCGCTCCCGGCGCCGGCCACTAGAGAGGGCCCATTAACTAAGCTGTGGTTAAGCAGCAGTCATCTCAGGTTTTAAGCCTGTGTGAGGTCACATTTAGTTTCAGACTTCTAAATAAATGTATTATACCTCTGTATCAGGATATATCTGGATATTTGTATAGGTATATAATATATATGTGTATGTATGCATATATGGAATATATATATAATATATTAAGGTCTGAGTATGTGTGAATATACATTGTTGTATGTATGTGTAGATATATATATATATATATATATATATATATATATATATATATATAAAATATGCTGACATTAAAAATCTATTTTGCAGTAAGCAAGACTAATTGGTCAGCACACAGTGCTTATTAAACAGTATCTGTTGAGCACATCAAACATGGTGAGTTCAGGCCTCACCTGCAGCAGCTTTGCTTATTGTTTTTACAGGTGGCTCTGTAGCCAAGTGGTTAAGCTTTCTGGCCACAGTGAACATTGTGTTTGCATGGACACTGGTTCAGATCCTGGTTTAACAGGTGTTAAAAAAAAAAAAAAAAAAAACATAAAAGAAAAAAAAAAAAAGACATGGTTGGACACCTTTTTCTTTTAATGTTACTTCCTGGTTCTTTCCCGGAAGTTGCTGCCCTACAACACTTAGACTCTGGAGGAGCGGGGTGTTGTTAGGAGTTTAATTTATTAATTGTTTTTTGTACAGCATGACTCTACAGGAAGATTCACTATTGCTGGTAACCACATGCACGGTAATGCAGGTTAATTCACACGTTACTTCCGTGGTGTACTTACTGGTTGAGTACATGATCACTAAGTCTAATGCATAGTCAAACAAGCAGCTTCGCTGCAAAGTCGGTCACACAGAGTGGCGGACAAATACGAATCTGGGCCAGTGGCGCAATGTATAACGCATCTGACTATAGATAACAAGATTGTAGGTTCGTCTCCTACCTGGCTCGTTTAAGTTGTCGTGATCGTATAGTGGTTAGTGCTCTGCATAAAAACTGCACAGACAGACCCTTACTGGTCCTCTTTTGGGGGAATGCGGGAGCATGTACTGCCTGAGAAAAAAAAAAAGAAAAAGAAAAAAAAATTTTTTTTTTTTTATTTTCTTTTACTGTTTTCAGTTAGATTGTTGTGGTCGATTTGCCGCCAGGCCAGTACGTCAGGTTCTCAGCGAAGGCTGAGTGATTTCCAATGAAAGACAATTACAATTATTGGGTGTTTTACTACATATCGGAGTGTACCCTACACAGCAGTAGGGCTGTTGTTTCGCCCTGCTTTGGTAAGGGCTTGAGGTAACAAGGCTGTAGTGGCAGGGCATTCCAGTTCAGGTTTGCCCTAAATAAAGACCACCTTACACTTCTTGCTGCCTACAGCTTCTTTGGACGTTGGCAGTTGGTTCTTGCGTTTCTAGCTTCGCTAGTAGCGCATAACGTCCACTTTGGCTACGTTCCTAACAGGCGGAGTCGGATTCCAAACGAGATAGATCGCAGACCAAGTGGGGGGGGAAATCTGATTTCCTGCCATTGTCTACGCGAATTTCTGAATGATTCCGTCTCAACGACTTCAATTCCTAGGTATGATTCTCAATACGGTAAATCAAAGAATTTACATACCCGAACAGAAAGTACAGGTCATTCGTCATCTGGTACAATTAGTGCTCAAGCCACGCACAGTCTCGGTTCTTTTGTGCATTCGCCTATTAGACACAATGGTGGCGGCTTTCGAAGCGCTTCAGTTCGGAGGACTTCACTCACGTCCTTTTCAATTGGATGTGTTCGCACAGTGGTCGGGCTCGCATCTGCAGATTTACCGCAGAGTGAGGTTGTCTCCAAGGGCCAGAGAGTCTCTACTCTGGTGGCTCAGAGTAAAGAATCTAACCGCAGGGAAAAGGTTCGGTGCCTGGAATTGGATAATTCTCACGGCGGACGCAAGTCTCAGAGGTTGTGGAGCTGTGGTTCAAAATGATCAGCTCCAGGGTCTCTGGGCGGATCACGAAAGATTGCTGTCTATAAATGTCCTGGAACCCCGGGCAATGTACAATGCGCTATGACAAGCAGTGCACAGGCTGCAGGCTCAGGCTGTTCAGGTGCAGTCAGACAATGCGACGGCGGTCGCATACATCAACAAACAAGGAGGCACGAAAAGCCGTATGGCAATGCGGGAAGTACAGATGTGTCCACATACAGCTTTGCTATATCCCGTCATGTATGGCACAGTTTTGCATGCTATATACTCAGATTTAGTCATGCCTTGTGTTTCTTTTTTTTTCTTAATTTGCTTCCTTAATATGTTGCTTTATACATATTCTTTTATAGCAAACAAAAATTTTAAAATTCATCCACTCGCTTCTCATGAAAAACAGCTTAGCTGTGTTTTGCATGTTGTGCCAAATTTGTAAAAAAAAAAAAAAAAAAGCAAGGGTGTAAGTAGTCACATCTGTAGCTTGAATCCTCTATTGGGCCGAGTATCACCAAATGATATTGTCGGCAGTAGTCATTCCGGGAGTGGACAACTGGGAGGCGGATTATCTCAGCCGTCTGAATTTTTATCCAGGAGAATGGGCATTAAATCCAGAGGTATTTCACATGCTGGTCCAGAAGTGGAGTTACCCGCAGGTGGACCTGATGGCATCTCGCCACAATCATCAAACGCCCCAGGGCGTGTCCAGAACGAGAGATCCAAAGGCAGTGGCGGTGGATGCTCTCACAATCGCGTGGCCATACAGTCTCGTGTATCTATTTCCACCGTTTCCGCTGCTCCCTCTGTGGCTAAAACGGAGAGTTCGTCACAGTTATACTAGTGACGCCTCTTTGGCCTCCGGAGAACTTGGTTCTCGGATCTCCGCGGTCTACTCGCAATCGGTCTTTGGCCGCTCCCACTACGTTCGGACCTGTTACAGCAGGGTCCATTCCTTTTACCCGATTTAGCACGACCGCGTTTGACGAGGTGGCTGTTGAGACAGCCCTCTTAAGAAGAGAGGGCATTCCAGAATCGGTTATTCCAACCATGTTACGAGCTAGGAAGCCGGTTACGGCAGCTCATTATTACAGAATTTGGCGTGCCTATGTAGGTTGGTGTGAAGCTCTGAAGTTTCCGACATCATCTTTGAAGTTATCCCGTCTTTTGTTATTTCTACAGATGGGGTTAGATAGAGGTCTGAGTTTATCCACACTAAAAGTGCAGATATCGGCGTCGTCCATTTATTTTCATAGTAGATTGGCCCTATTGCCGTCGGTTCACACCTTTTATGCAGGGTGTCCTCAGAGTTCAGCCTCCATTCACTCTTCCTACTGCGCCATAAGACTTGAATCTGGTTTTTAGATTTCTTAGTCTTTTTATTATGAACCCTTACAACAAGTTGATATTACATTTCTCACTTGGGAAAATAATTTTTCTTTTAGCCTTAGCGTCAGCAAGGCATGTTTCAGATTTGGGTGCTTTGTCGTGCAAACCACCGTATTTAGTGTTTCATGATGACAGGGCGGAATTCCGGACGAATTCCGCTTTTCTACCAAAGGTAGTGTCATCTTTTCACATCAATCAACCAATAGTAGTTCCCGTGTTAACAGGAGACTCTGGTAGGTTGGATGTGGTACGCGCATTACGCATTTATGTATCCCGAACGTCGACCGTTCGTAAGACGGATACGTTGTTTGCTCTCTATGATGCTGCCAAGATGGGTTGGCCAGCTTCTAGGCAGACCTTATCCAGTTGGATTAAAGTGACCATACGTCAGGCTTACCTTCATGCTGGGTTGCAGCCGCCTACATCGGTGACAGCTCATTCCACACGTGCTGTGGGAACATCATGGTCAGCGAGTCGTGGAGCTTCTATGACACAGCTTTGTCGGGCGGCTACATGGTCTTCGGTGCACACGTTTGTGCGCCTCTACAAGTTTGATACGTTTGCGGCATCAGCATCTAGCTTTGGCCGCCTAGTGTTACAGGTGCCAAACAGCTCTCCCGCCCAAGGGGGAAGCTTTGGTACGTCCCAAGAGTACTCCAGTGACCCCTAGTGGATGAAAAAGAAAATAGGATTTTGGTACTTACCAGGTAAATCCTTTTCTTTGAATCCATAGGGGGCACTGGACGCCCACCCAGAGCAGTTTACCTAGTTTGGGGTAGGTTCAGTAGATCTTATGGTAACACACTTTCACCGACTGGTTCAGATTAACAAGTTATGGTGTCAACTGTTTAGTTGTCAGTAATGTTGTGTCAACTTTATTGTTGTCCGTTATGTTCTATGTAATTCTACACTGTCAACCTCTCTATCGCTCCTGTTCGGCTCCGTAAAAAAACACTGAGGTACTCAGGGATATGGAGGGGAGGTGTAGTTTCAAAATTAATTTATTCAGTGCCTACTTCCTGTGGAAGCCGTCCATATCCCAAGAGTACTCCAGTGCCCCCTATGGATTCAAAGAAAAGGATTTACCTGGTAAGTACCAAAATCCTATTTTTGCTAACGATTGACCATATAAAAGACGCGGTCTTATACATGCGTGATGCACAGAGGGATATTTGCCGGCTGGCATCAAAAATAAGCGCTATGTCCATTGCCGCCAGACGGGGGTTATGGACTAGGCAATGGTCAGGTGATGCCGACTCCAAGCGGCACATGGAAGTTTTACCCTATAAAGGGGTGGAACTTTTTGGGGACGATCTTTCAGACCTCGTTTCCACAGCTACTGCTGGGAAATCGACTTTTTTGCCACAGGCTACCCCACAGCAAAAGAAAGCACCGTATTATCAGGTACAGTCCTTTCGGTCCCAGAAAAATAAGCGGGCTAGAGGCTCATCCTTTCTGCCGAGGGGCAGAGGAAGGGGGGAAAGGCTGCAGCACACAGCTAGTTCCCAGGAGCAGAAGTCCTCCTCTGCGTCCGGTAAGTCCACAGCATGACGCTGGGGCTGTTCAGGCGGAATCGGGAATGGTGGGGGCACGTCTCAGGTTTTTCAGCACACAGTGGGCTCTCTCACAGGTGGATCCCTGGGTCCTTCAAGTGGTATCTCAGGGGTACAGGCTGGAATCCGAGACGTCTCCCCCCCGCCGTTTCCTAAAATCTGCCTTGCCGGCAACTCCCTCTGCCAGGGAGGCAGTGTTGGTGGCTATTCAAAAACTGTATTCACAGAAAGTGATTGTCAAGGTACCCCTCCTTCAGCAAGGAAAAGGTTACTACTCCACAATGTTTGTGGTACCGAAACCGGACGGTTCGGTGAGACCCATCTTAAATTTAAAAGCCTTGAACACTTATATCAAAAGGTTCAAGTTCAAGATGGAATCGCTCAGGGCGGTTATTGCGAGCCTGGAGGAGGGGGATTACATGGTATCCCTGGACATCAAGGATGCGTACCTGCATGTCCCCATTTACCCTCCGCACCAGGAGTACCTCAGATTTGTGGTACAGGACTGTCACTATCAGTTCCAGACGCTGCCGTTTGGGTTATCCACGGCACCGAGGGTCTTTACCAAGGTAATGGCCGAAATGATGATACTCCTTCGCAAGAAGGGAGTTTTAATTATCCCGTACTTGGACGATCTCCTGATAAAGGCGAGGTCCAAAGAACAGTTGATAGTGGGGTTGGCACTTTCTCAGGAAGTGCTACAACAGCACGGCTGGATTCTAAACATTCCAAAGTCACAGCTGGTCCCGACGACTCGTCTTCTGTTCTTGGGAATGATTCTGGACACAGACCAGAAAAAAGTGTTTCTTCCACTGGAAAAAGCCGAGGAATTGTCATCTCTGGTCAGAGACATCCTAAAACCAGGAAAAGTGTCGGTACATCAATGCACACGAGTCCTGGGAAAAATGGTAGCTTCGTACGAAGCAATTCCATTCGGAAGGTTCCACGCAAGGACGTTCCAGTGGGACCTGTTGGACAAATGGTCCGGGTCCCATCTCTAGATGCAACAGCGGATAACCCTATCGACCAGAACCAGGGTGTCGCTGCTGTGGTGGCTGCAGAGGGCTCATCTACTAGAGGGCCGCAGATTCGGAATACAGGACTGGGTCCTGGTGACCACGGATGCCAGCCTTCGGGGCTGGGGGGCAGTCACAAAGGGAAGAAATTTCCAAGGACTGTGGTCAGATCAGGAGATTTCTCTTCACATAAATATCCTGGAGCTAAGGGCCATTTACAATGCCCTAAGCCAGGCAAGACCCCTGCTTCAAAACCAGCCGGTACTGATCCAGTCAGACAACATCACGGCGGTCGCCCATGTAAACAGACAGGGCGGCACGAGAAGCAGGATGGCGATGGCAGAAGCCACAAGGATTCTCAGATGGGCAGAGAATCATGTGTTAGCACTGACGGCAGTGTTCATTCCGGGAGTGGACAACTGGGAAGCAGACTTCCTCAGCAGGCACGACCTCCACCCGGGAGAATGGGGACTTCATCCAGAAGTCTTCCAAATGCTGGTCAACCGGTGGGAAAAACCACAGGTAGACATGATGGCGTCCCGCCTCAACAAGAAGTTGACAAGATATTGCGCCCGGTCAAGAGACCCTCAGGCGATAGCGGTGGACGCTCTAGTGACACCATGGGTGTATCAGTCGGTTTATGTGTTTCCTCCTCTACCTCTCATACCCAAGGTACTGAGAATAATAAGAAGGCGAGGAGTGAAAACCATACTCGTGGTTCCGGATTGGCCAAGAAGAGCTTGGTACCCGGAACTTCAAGAGATGCTTACAGAGGACCCTTGACCTCTGCCGCTCAGACAAGACCTGCTGCAGCAGGGACCCTGTCTGTCCCAAGACTTACCGCGCCTGCGTTTGACGGCATGGCGGTTGAACACCGGATCCTGAAGGAAAAGGGTATTCCGGAGGAAGTCATCCCTACCCTGATCAAAGCCAGGAAGGATGTCACCGCAAGACATTATCACCACATTTGGCGAAAATATGTTGCTTGGTGTGAGGCCATGAAGGCCCCGACGGAGGAATTTCAATTGGGTCGATTCCTGCATTTCCTGCAAGCAGGGGTGACGTTGGGCCTCAAATTGGGGTCCATAAAGGTCCAGATTTCGGCTCTGTCGATTTTTCTTCCAAAAAGAACTGGCTTCACTGCCTGAAGTTCAGACTTTTGTCAAAGGAGTACTGCATATTCAGCCTCCTTTTGTGCCCCCAGTGGCACCTTGGGATCTCAATGTGGTTTTGGCATTCCTGAAATCACATTGGTTCGAACCACTTAAGACTGTAGATTTAAAATATCTCACGTGGAAAGTGGTCATGCTGCTGGCCCTGGCGTCGGCCAGGAGGGTTTCAGAATTGGCGGCTTTGTCTTGTAAAAGCCCTTATCTGATTTTCCATATGGATAGGGCAGAATTGAGGACTCGTCCTCAGTTTCTCCCAAAGGTGGTCTCAGCTTTTCACTTGAACCAACCTATTGTGGTGCCTGCGGCTACTGGGGACTTGGAGGATTCCAAGTTGCTGGACGTAGTCAGGGCCCTTAAAATTTATATTTCCAGGACGGCTGGAGTCAGAAAGACTGACTCGCTGTTTATCCTGTATGCACCCACCAAGCTGGGTGCTCCTGCTTCTAAGCAGTCTATTGCGTGCTGGATTTGTAGCACTATTCAGCTGGCGCATTCTGCGGTGGGCTTACCGCAGCCTAAATCTGTAAAAGCCCATTCCACACGGAAGGTGGGCTCATCTTGGGCGGCTGCCCGAGAGGTCTCGGCTTTACAACTTTGCCGAGCAGCTACTTGGTCGGGGGCAAACACGTTTGCAAAATTCTACAAATTTGATACCCTGGCTGAGGAGGACCTGGAATTCTCTCATTCGGTGCTGCAGAGTCATCCGCACTCTCCCGCCCGTTTGGGAGCTTTGGTATAATCCCCATGGTCCTTACGGAGTCCCCAGCATCTACTAGGACGTCAGAGAAAATAAGAATTTACTCACCGGTAATTCTATTTCTCGTAGTCCGTAGTGGATGCTGGGCGCCCATCCCAAGTGCGGATTGTCTGCAATACCTGTACATAGTTATTGTTACAAAAATCGGGTTTTGTTGTGAGCCATCTCTTCAGAGGCTCCATTTGTTATCATACTGTTAACCAGGGTTCCTATCACGTGTTATATGGTGTGATTGGTGTGGCTGGTATGAGTCTTACCCGGGATTCAAAAATCCTTATTGTGTCAGCTCTTCCGGGCACAGTTCCTAACTGAGGCTTGGAGGAGGGTCATAGGGGGAGGAGCCAGTGCACACCAGATAGTCCTAAATCTTTCTTTAGATGTGCCCAGTCTCCTGCGGAGCAGTCTATTCCCCATGGTCCTTACGGAGTCCCCAGCATCCACTACGGACTACGAGAAATAGAATTACCGGTGAGTAAATTCTTATTTTTTCCCGTATTTTGGCAACCAGGACCGGCTCAAAGAGCCCGAGGCTGGTTATGCTTAGGAGGGGGGACCCCACGCATTTTTTTTTTTCAGATTTTTACCATTCCATTAAAAAAAAATGACAAAAATAATATTTTTAAAAATATATAAATAATACTTGTGCCTCCAAAATAGACAAACCAAGTACCTAATCCCTTCTAATATAAATAGATATGCTATTACCAATAAAAAAAACACCAAAAAAAACATGTTTTTAAAAAAATGTATTAGATTCCGCCAGCAAAGTGTGGCGGATTGAAAATGACGAATTTACGGTCTAAAAGCACTGTTGTCGAATTTACAATCTTCAATTGAATATACTTTTGTCGAATTGCCGCATTTGTACCATTGCAGAAATGTCGAATTTCAAAAAGTCGAATTTGGAAAGTCCGTTTTTTTGACGAAAAGTACTGAATTGCATTGTCGAATTAATTTTTTTTTGGCGAAAATGTCCCGTTTTTCGACATTTTCGGGAATTCGACCGCAATTGCATATAACCCTAAGGATGACACAGAAACATAAATTACTTATTGTTTTCTAAAATTCTCAAAGAAACGGTTAGCCTAGGGGGTGCCGTGAAAAATTCTGATACTCTAGGGCGCCATGATTAAAAAAAAGTTTGTGAACCACTGGGTTAAACCATATCTAGACAATAAAGTAATGGAAATCGGTTCCAGACATTTGGGTGTCCCAAATTAGGAAACATGCATGTGAGATCTCTGATTAAGTGCGGGGTGCTAGACTGAACACCACATGTGGGAGAAATGTATCCATTCTTCTAAAGAGGACAAGTGTGGTTGTGGCCCATAGCAATCCATTAGATTCTAGCTATCATTTATTTAGTATCTGAGCAGCATGGGTGGTGTAATGGTTAGCATTGCTGCCTCATGGCATTGAGGTCATGCGTACAGTGTGTGGAGTTTGCATATTCTCACTGGGCTTTTTTGTGGGTTTTCTCCGAGTACTCTGTTTTTTTTCTCTCCCACAATTCTAAAACCTACTGGTAGGTTGATGGGCTCCCAACAACAACAAAAAAACCTGTGTGTGTGTGTGTACATGTGATAGGGGATATAGGGGTGTATTCAATAACTGTCGTAATCTGCCGTCTTGTCAGAAAGACGGCAGCTTCCGACAGAAATAGGTTGATGGGGTTCCAACCTATTCAATAGGGGCTGATTTTTTTCCAACAAGTCAGGAATTTCAGACTTGTCGGAAAACACGACGATCGGCGGAATAGACGCCGATCCACGTGCTTCTGTCGGAAATGGGGCCAAATCCGACAGGTTTTGGCCCCCTTTCCGACAAACTGAATCCGACTTGAAAACTAGTTGGATTGAAGAGAGGAGACAAGTGCGATCGACGGCCAGCAGGGGGAGCTGGCTGCATGGGGACATGTCTGCGGCGGCGTGGGGAGGCGCTGCAGGGAGAGAGGTGCTTGGCCGTCTCCCGGCCAGACACCTCTCTTCCTGCAGCGCCTTCCCACGCCACCGCAGACATGTCCTCCCTCAGCTAGCCCCTCCCGCCGATCTCTGCTCCGCCTGCAGGCACCCCTCTCCCTGTAGCATGTCCCCCGAAGCCAGCCCCTCCCACTCACGGCCGCCGATCTCTGCTCCCCTGGCCGCTGCTGTCAGAGCAGTCGCTGACAGGACCCTGTGTATGCCCAAATCCGACAGTCTGATTTGGCCGTCCATTGAATAGGAGTTGTCGGATCCATTCCGACAACTGCATGTCGGAATGGATCCGACTCTTATTGAATATACCCCATAGACTCCAAGCTCCACTGGGGCAGCGACTGGTGTAAATGGTCATATATTATCTGTAATACGCTGCAGAATATGTGTGTGCTATATAAATAAATGGTAATAATAAATAGTACATTCTAAAAAATGTCTAGATTGTGATTGCAACCCACTTGTCCTCTGTAGAAGGCATGATAAATCTCCCCCATAATCCTTACATCAGGGGCTACTTTGCATGGTCCTGATTTGGAACTCATGAGCTCATTTTAACCCTATAGTCTTCCTCAGAGCTTTGAGCATTAAATTTGCATCAGGTAGTGGAGGTGACATTATGGAAATGTAGTCAGGTCCCGGGGTTCCAAAAGTATGACGTAGCAGAAAATAAAGGGAATATCACAACTCCCTAATTTCACTATGATACGATCTTGCAGTCTAGTTTACCCCTGTACTAAACAAGCACCTTCCCCAATATCTGGTAAAGTTAGATTACATTTTCTCTATCGTCCTAAGTGGATGCTGGGGTTCCTGAAAGGACCATGGGGAATAGCGGCTCCGCAGGAGACAGGGCACAAAAGTAAAGCTTTTACAGGTCAGGTGGTGTGCACTGGCTCCTCCCCCCATGACCCTCCTCCAGACTCCAGTTAGATTTTTGTGCCCGGCCGAGAAGGGTGCAATTCTAGGTGGCTCTCATAAAGAGCTGCTTAGAGAGTTTAGCTTAGGTTTTTTATTTTACAGTGATTCCTGCTGGCAACAGGATCACTGCAACGAGGGACAGAGGGGAGAAGAAGTGAACTCACCTGCGTGCAGGATGGATTGGCTTCTTGGCTACTGGACATGAAGCTCCAGAGGGACGATCACAGGTACAGCCTGGATGGTCACCGGAGCCACGCCGCCGGCCCCCTCACAGATGCTGAAGCAAGAAGAGGTCCAGAATCGGCGGCTGAAGACTCCTGCAGTCTTCTTAAGGTAGCGCACAGCACTGCAGCTGTGCGCCATTTTCCTCTCAGCACACTTCACACGGCAGTCACTGAGGGTGCAGGGCGCTGGGGGGGGGGGCGCCCTGGGAGGCAAATGAAAACCTTTAAAAAGGCTAAAAATACCTCACATATAGCCCCAGAGGCTATATGGAGATATTTACCCCTGCCTAAATGTACTAAATAGCGGGAGACGAGCCCGCCGAAAAAGGGGCGGGGCCTATCTCCTCAGCACACGGCGCCATTTTCTGTCACAGCTCCGCTGGTCAGGAAGGCTCCCAGGTCTCTCCCCTGCACTGCACTACAGAAACAGGGTATAACAGAGAGGGGGGGCAAAATAAATGGCAATATATTAATATAAAAGCAGCTATAAGGGAGCACTTAATCATAAGGCTATCCCTGTCATATATAGCGCTTTTTGGTGTGTGCTGGCAGACTCTCCCTCTGTCTCCCCAAAGGGCTAGTGGGTCCTGTCTTCGTATAGAGCATTCCCTGTGTGTCTGCTGTGTGTCGGTACGTGTGTGTCGACATGTATGAGGACGTTATTGGTGTGGAGGCGGAGCAATTGCCAAATATGAGGATGTCACCTCCTAGGGGGTCGACACCAGAATGGATGCCTTTATTTGTGGAATTACGGGATAGCGTCAACTCGCTTAAGCAGTCGTTTGCCGACATGAGGCGGCCGGACACTCAATTAGTGCCTGTCCAGGCGCCTCAAACACCGTCAGGGGCTGTAAAACGCCCCTTGCCTCAGTCGGTCGACACAGACCCAGACACAGGCACTGATTCCGGTGGTGAAGGTGACGAATCAACCGTATTTTCCAGTAGGGCCACACGTTATATGATTTTGGCAATAAAGGAGATGTTACATTTAGCTGATACTACAGGTACCACTAAACAGGGTATTATGTGGGGTGTGAAAAAACTACCAGTAGTTTTTACCGAATCAGAAGAATTAAATGACGTGTGTGATGAAGCGTGGGGTGCCCCGATAAAAAACTGCTAATTTCAAAGAAGTTATTGGCTTTATACCCTTTCCCGCCAGAGGTTAGGGAGCGCTGGGAAACACCTCCTAGGGTGGACAAAGCGCTAACACGCTTATCAAAACAAGTGGCGTTACCCTCTCCTGAGACGGCCGCACTTAAAGATCCATCAGATAGGAGGATGGAAAATATCCAAAAAGGTATATACACACATGCAGGTGTTATACTACGACCAGCTATTGCGACTGCCTGGATGTGCAGTGCTGGGGTAGTTTGGTCAGAGTCCCTGATCGAAAATATTGATACCCTGGACAGGGACAATATTTTACTGTCGTTAGAACAAATAAAGGATGCATTTCTTTATATGCGTGATGCACAGAGAGATATCTGCACACTGGCATCACGGGTAAGTGCTATGTCCATTTCGGCCAGAAGAGCTTTATGGACACGACAGTGGACAGGCGATGCGTAGAGGAGTTATTTGGGGTCGGTCTATCGGATTTGGTGGCCACGGCTACGGCCGGGAAATCCACCTTTCTACCTCAAGTCACTCCCCAACAGAAAAAGGCACCGACCTTTCAACCGCAGCCCTTTCGTTCCTTTAAAAATAAGAGAGCAAAGGGCTATTCATATCTGCCACGAGGCAGAGGACGAGGGAAGAGACAGCAACAGGCAGCTCCTTCCCAGGAACCGAAGCCCTCCCCGGCTTCTACAAAAGCCTCAGCATGACGCTGGGGCTTCGCAAGCGGACTCGGGGGCGGTAGGCGGTCGTCTCAAGAATTACAGCGCGCAGTGGGCTCACTCGCAGGTAAATCCCTGGATCCTGCAGATAATATCTCAGGGGTACAGGTTGAAATTAGAGACAGAGCCACCTCGCCGTTTCCTGAAGTCTGCTTTACCAACGTCCCCCTCAGAAAGGGAGACGGTTTTGGAAGCCATTCACAAGCTGTATTCTCAGCAGGTGATAGTCAAGGTACCTCTTCTACAACAAGGGAAGGGGTATTATTCCACTCTTTTTGTGGTACCGAAGCCGGATGGCTCGGTAAGGCCTATTCTAAATCTGAAGTCCTTGAACCTGTACATAAAGAAGTTCAAGTTCAAGATGGAGTCACTCAGAGCAGTGATAGCGAACCTGGAAGAAGGGGACTTTATGGTATCCTTGGACATCAAGGATGCGTATCTCCACGTTCCAATTACCCCTCACACCAGGGGTACCTCAGGTTCGTTGTACAAAACTGTCACTATCAGTTTCAGACGCTGCCGTTTGGTTTGTCCACGGCACCTCGGGTCTTTACAAAGGTAATGGCCGAGATAATATTTCTTCTTCGAAGAAAAGGCGTATTAATTATCCCATACTTGGACGATCTCCTAATAAGGGCAAGGTCCAGAGAACAGCTAGAGATGGGTTTAGCACTATCTCAAGAGGTGCTAAAGCAGCACGGATGGATTCTGAATATTCCAAAATCCCAATTAATGCCGACAACTCGTCTGCTGTTCCTGGGGATGATTCTGGACACAGTTCAGAAAAAGGTTTTTCTTCCCGAAGAAAAAGCCAAGGAGTTATCTGACCTGGTCAGGAACCTCCTAAAACCAGGAAAGGTGTCTGTACATCAATGCACAAGAGTCCTGGGAAAAAATGGTAGCTTCTTACGAAGCAATCCCTTTCGGCAGATTCCATGCAAAGGGATCTGTTGGACAAATGGTCAGGGTCGCATCTTCAGATGCACCTGCGGATAACCCTGTCGCCGAGGACAAGGGTATCCCTTCTGTGGTGGTTGCAGGAGGCTCATCTATTGGAGGGCCGCAGATTCGGCATGCAGGATTGGATCCTGGTGACCACGGATGCCAGCCTGAGAGGCTGGGGAGCAGTCACACAGGGAAGAAATTTCCAGGGAGTGTGGTCGAGCCTGAAAAAGTCTCTTCACATAAGCATTCTGGAACTAAGAGCAATCTACAATGCTCTAAGCCAGGCGGAACCTCTGCTTCAAGGAAGACCGGTGTTGATCCAGTCGGACAACATCACGGCAGTCGCCCATGTAAACAGACAGGGCGGCACAAGAAGCAGGAGGGCAATGGCAGAAGCTGCCAGGATCCTTCGCTGGGCGGAGAATCACGTGATAGCACTGTCAGCAGTATTCATCCCGGGCGTGGACAACTGGGAAGCAGACTTCCTCAGCAGACACGACCTTCACCCGGGAGAGTGGGGACTTCATCCAGAAGTTTTCCACATGCTATTAAACCGTTGGGTAAAACCAATGGTGGACATGATGGCGTCTCGCCTCAACAAAACACTGGACAGGTATTGCGCCAGGTCAAGAGATCCGCAGGCAATAGCTGTGGACGCGCTGGTAACACCTTGGGTGTACCAGTCGGTATATGTGTTTCCTCCTCTGCCTCTCATACCAAAGGTATTGAGGATTATACGGCAAAGAGGAGTAAGACTAGTGGCTCCGGACTGGCCAAGAAGGACTTGGTACCCGGAACTTCAAGAGATGGTCACTGACGATCCGTGGCCTCTACTTCTGAGAAGGGACCTGCTTCAGCAGGGTCCTTGTCTTTTTCAAGACTTACCGCGGCTGCGTTTGACGGCATGGCGTTTGAATGCCAGATCATAAAAGGAAAAGGCATTCCAGAAGAAGTCATTCCTACCTTGATAAAGGCAAGGAAGGAAGTCACCGCGAAGCATTATCGCCGTATTCGGCGAAAATATGTTGCGTGGTGCGAGCAGCGGAGTGCTCCGATGGAGGAATTTCAACTGGGTCGTTTTCCTACATTTCCTGCAACCAGGATTGTCTATGGGTCTCAAATTGGGATCTATTAAGGTTCAAATTTCGGCCCTATCAATATTCTTCCAAAAAGAATTGGCCTCAGTCCCTGAGGTCCAGATTTTTATCTAAGGAGTACTGCATATACAGCCTCCTGTGGTGCCTAAGGTGGCACCGTGGGATCTAAATGTAGTTTTAGATTTCCTCAAATCCAATTGGTTTGAACCACTAAAGAATGTGGATTTGAAATATCTCACATGGAAAGTGACTATGTTACTGGCCCTGGCTTCGGCCGGGAGAGTATCTGAACTGGCGGCTTTGTTTTATAAAAGCCCTTATTTAATTTTCCATTCGACATAGGGCAGAGCTGAGGACGCGTCCGCATTTTCTCCCTAAGGTGGTATCAGCGTTTCACCTGAACCAGCCTATTGTAGTGCCTGCGGCTACAGACGACTTGAAGGACTCCAAGTTGTTGGACGTTGTCAGACCCTTAAAAATATACATTTAAAGGACGGCTGGAGTCAGAAAATCTGACTCGCTGTTTATACTGTATGCACCCAACAAGTTGGGTGCACCTGCTTCTAAGCAGTCGATTGCTCGTTGGATTTGTAACAAAATTCAACTTGTACATTCTGTGGCAGGCCTGCCACAGCCTAAATCTGTTAAGGCCCATTCCGCAAGGAAGGTGGGCTCATCTTGGGCGGCTGCCCGAGGGGTCTCGGCATTACAACTCTGCCGAGCAGCTACGTGGTCAGGGGAGAACACGTTTGTAAATTTTTACAAATTTGATACCCTGGCAAAGGAGGACCTGGAGTTCTCTCATTCGGTGCTGCAGAGTCATCCGCACTCTCCCGCCCGTTTGGGAGCTTTGGTATAATCCCCATGGTCCTTTCAGGAACCCCAGCATCCACTTAGGACGATAGAGAAAATAAGAATTTACTTACCGATAATTCTATTTCTCGGAGTCCGTAGTGGATGCTGGGCGCCCATCCCAAGTGCGGATTATCTGCAATACTTGTACATAGTTATTGTTAACTAATTCGGGTTATTGTTTAGGAAGCCATCTTTCAGAGGCTCCTCTGTTATCATACTGTTAACTGGGTTTAGATCACAAGTTGTACGGTGTGATTGGTGTGGCTGGTATGAGTCTTACCCGGGATTCAAAATCCTCCCTTATTGTGTACGCTCGTCCGGGCACAGTACCTAACTGGAGTCTGGAGGAGGGTCATGGGGGGAGGAGCCAGTGCACACCACCTGACCTGTAAAAGCTTTACTTTTGTGCCCTGTCTCCTGCGGAGCCGCTATTCCCCATGGTCCTTTCAGGAACCCCAGCATCCACTACGGACTCCGAGAAATAGAATTATCGGTAAGTAAATTCTTATTTTAGTAGTGCTGAACGTTGTCAGATGGTTACAGTTTTCCTTTTGCTGAGAAACTGAAGTTCATAAGGAAATTTGTAATCAATAGTTAATAGTTTTTTTTAGTTTTTTTTATTTTGTTTTCTCAAGTGTTCTGCTTTTGTCATTTATTTTTATAAGAACCTTTTATTTTGCTTTTCATTGTATTGGATCAACATAGACTAGTTGTAGATGCAGTTGTATGATCTGCCCATCACCTGCTTAATGGAGAGTGTCAGGGCTGCTTATAATGTACGAAATATGAGTCTATGAAGTCTGTTTTTTTTGGGGGGTTTTTTAATGCACAGAATGCTGCAGCAGCCAGAACCGATGCGGACAAGACGTTTAAGGATGTTACTAGCTTAGACGGAGAGCTGCAGGATATGCTGCGGCAGCTGCAAGATGCCGAGGACCAGCTGCAAAAGAAGCAGTCAGAAGCAGACAGTGACATGATGATGGCTAATATGGTGAGCACTGTGTTGAAAGATAGGCCATAGGGGGCGGTATGTGCAATATGCCTGCAGTATATAATGACCCGTTTCTCCTTCAGGCCACCGATGCAGCCCAAGATGCAGAAGACAATGCCAGGAAAGCAAAGAACTCAGTCAACGGTGTTCTCGTGGTCATCAATGACCTGCTCAACCAGCTTGGTAATGAACTGTCACTTGTGTGATTGTGTGTGTGTCTCTATGTATATGGGTATATAATGTACAGACTTCTCTAAATATATAAATATATATTATATATATATATATATATATATATATATATATATATATATATATATATATATATATATATATTCTTATCACAATAAAAGAAAACTGTAAAATTGGCCTGGCCAACCTATGGCAACCCAGCTGTTGTGAAACTACAAGTCCCAGCAAGCCCTGCCACAGTTTTGCTATTATGGAATTTTTAAACTGTGGCAGGGCATGCTGGGATGTGTAGTTTCACAGCAGCTGATGAGACGCAGGTTGGCCAGGCCTGCTGTAAAATGAGAACCGTTTACAAGAGAAACACTGATACCTAATTTGGTTATTTGTGATAGTAAATGGTGTCTTTCAGTAAAGTCTGTTTATAATGGACTTTTCATTTAAAAAAAAAAAAAAACTCGATCTACTGCACCAAACACTTCACTATGCAAAATAGTCAATCTCAGCTGCAAAGCGAAGGAAGGTGAATACACAAATCTGTTAAAGCACCATAAAGTGAACCATTAAAAAGAAAAAAGGGGTCCATGCATGGAAAATGTGACACTAATGTACAACATTCAGAGAGGATGAGACTTGTGTTCATCCTGCACAGAATCTATAATGTTGTGTTTGTGTTGTACAACAGGGAAGCTGGATTCTGTGGATGTAGGAAAGCTGACTGAGCTTGAAAGGACACTAGACAATGCAAAAACCCAGCTCCGTGACAGCGATCTAGACCGCAAGGTGGCGCAGTTGGAGGAATCTGCACGACTGCAGGACACAGCTCTTCTCTCCTACCAGCAGGACATTGACCAGATATTGAAAGACATCGATAATCTTGAGGACATTAAAAACACTCTTCCTCCTGGTTGCTATAACACCCCCATCATTGAGAAACCCTAAAGCCTTTGGGAAGAAAGGGAGGAGATTAGCCACACTTCTTTCCTCACCAACCTCCACGTTTGGCTGTGAAGTGCCTTATTACTCACCCACCCCAGACTGTATGTCCTACACACCATTCACTCCATGCCCCCCAAATATTGAACTTTAATGGGGGCTGTAATTGGAAATTTATTATTTCACCTGAACTCTCTACCGCCATACTGTGTGTACAAGAGGCAACCTCCTGAATTTGCTGTTCGTCCTACTGCAGAGAGAAATTGAAGGTTTCTTGTGTTGATGAGAGGAACAGCAGTTTGGCGCCTCTCCACATGGCAAAATAAGACCACTGCGACATCCCATGTAGTGCCTCTGCAGTGTTAGCCAAGGGACAGTTTCTAGCGAGGGTTAACCGCTTCAGTATGCAATTCATTCAAGTGCTCTGTGGCACCGAAGTGGTTAATAAAGCTATGCTTTCAACCTTCTAGAAAATTAGGGCCTATCGCCCCACAAGTCTGCGGAATAAATATTTTCCTTGTATACACTCCTCTTGCCTTCCATTCCCTTTGACTAACCAACCGCCCAGCTTCCTGCCCTGTAGTGTAACCACACAGCCAGTATTAACCCCAACAGCACAGAGCCCTCACAACAATAAGGGTAGGGGCTTCTGTTGTTTTGCTGTATAGAAAGGGTCTTCTAATGCAGAGACTTCTGCTGTGAGCTGGTTTGTAGAACGGTAAGCTGCCCTGAAGTATTGCTGCAATTCTGGGATCAAAGGAGCTGGGACTGTCACTCAGATCACCACACTTAACAGTGTACATGACTGTCCTGGCATCTCAGAATTGTACAGTAAGCGAGAAATCCACTCCCCAAGTCCGCCTTTCACGGCACAGTAGCAAAGGGAACTTATGATGTCATCCGAATACTTTGGAAAGGTTTCACCCACCATAAAGATGAAGTCAGTTACTTACGGTAGCAAACGGCCAAATTCGAACCTTTGTTTAACCCCCATTAAAAGAAAATCCACTGGAATATTGTTTTTTAGAGCAGTAATATGTATAAAACTTTACTATAGTTTATATGTTGGCAGCATCAGAGGAGATGTTTATATCCTGTCCATAGTTATATATTTGAGATTTCTGCACTCTGTAGTATAGTAGATTATTATTTTTATTATTAATATGGCCACTTGCTGTTCAGAACAAAGGAGGATCTGTCTATTCACATACTACATGCCTTATCAGGTGCCATACCTAGGGTGTTGCAGGACATTTTTATTGCATGTCATTATTCCAAATGACCGTTTCCATGCCCAGCCAGCATGCACAGAACGTAGCTGAAGGTCACTCTGACACTTTATATAGGGGCAAGTAGGCCAAACTGCCAACCTAGTAATGACTTTTATTCCTTTTACACAATTATTTTAAACCATTTTCTGCAGAAAACTGAAACCATGCTTATGTATTACATTTAATATATTAATCCGTACTATAGCAAGTTAAGTCTTAGGAGTTATACATATGTCGTAAAATCAAGACTATGCATATTCCATTTTATTTGTCCATATCCTAAGAACCTTGGTAAGAAGAAGAAAAAAGGCACAGCCGAGACTGATTAGATACATGCCTATTCTAAAATGCTTAATGGAGATTATTTCATTAGTTTATTTTTTATGTCCTGTGCCAAGGGCTGTTTATTATTTTGATTGCAGTCACTTACCTGAAAGCATTGGAATGAGACAACCAGTCCGTACGGCTGTAACAAATCTTGGCCAACTACTTGTCAAGCTGTCATTTTCACCTCTTTGGGCATTTTACTCTAAAGCAGGCTTCCAGAGGGGGGTAACTTGCCGATAAGCAACTAGCATGATGTTGCACATAATGAACAGACATTTCAGTGACGTATGTTAGATTCGTAACTAATCTCCCTTAGGCGAATACCAGACAAGAGTTTTATCCGCCCACTTATTAGACACTTGGGAAATGGGTGCTTGTTCATGCTTTGCCTTAACATGACAGATTTTACACCCGTGCACCCATGGGTTCTGTACGTTCATGCAGTGTATCTGTACCCTGTGTAGCCGTAACGCTGAGTAGGCACGGATTTCCTATGTGTGGAGTAGGCAGGCAGACAATGCATCTGTGTGTGGTTAGCAAACCATACCTCTGTTACACCTGGTCTTTCTATACAGCAATCCCTCTTCTGAAGGACTCACTCCATACTGGCTCCCCGGTGCGTGTTGGGGAGAGACGTTGGAGGGTACACCCCTTTTTTGACACTGGTGCTATAAATGGTTTTTGAATTGCTTGATTCCTGTGAGTGTTTTATTTTATTTTTTTGTATCCAGATTATAACAAGTTGAATGTCTATATTGTTCCTGTCTTTATCTATCTTTGTAAACTCATTTCTGGAGGAGCTGGGGCCAGAAGGAGAAAGAGGGAAGTTCATTTATACCTGATGCTTCTTTCCAAGCTGTCCTTGTTTTCCTCTTCCTCCTGATCAACATTTCCTCTGGCTGACCGCTTCCCCGGGAGCATCACAATTACACACCCCTCTAGGAGGAAAGACCCTTCTATGGGGTTGCAGCACAAAGCTAAAGTTACCCCCTCACTCCCTAACTTGTCTGTCAGTCCTCTGTCTCATGACACCTTGTAGCAGCCTCTTATATTATCCACAGTTGAGGGCCCCTTCGTAACCGGAGAAGCATCAATCCCACTGTTGTGGAAGCTCCTATGGCCACAGAGGTGTGTACCCCTTTGCTCTCTTGGTTAGCAGTGTCTAATATTGGACTTTAATGGACAACAGACTGCTCTGGGGGGTGGTGCAGGGGGTCATCTGTGGTCATACTATTTTTTTTGTCCAGGGAAGAAAGGGGTTCAACAGAACACAACACCTTTTTTATGTATAAAACAGTATTTCTTATTTATAATAAATTGAATATTTGTAACCCCTTAGACTACGGTACTTGTGTTTTTTGTTTTTCCACTTTATATTCTATTGTAAGTTTGCACTCATGCTTGATATATTTTTATTTTATTTTTCTAGAAATGTTTTTTTAAAATACATGGATATTTAGCGCATGCGATACGTACATTTATTGACGCGCGTGAGTCGCCATATAATGCTGCCTGCTTGACCGTTGCCATATCCTGCAATGAGCTGCTGATCTTTACTGGACAAATGACTACAGAGAATGGCAACAAAAGCTCTCAACCAATCAGTAGCTCGGACAGTGTAACATGTCTACTTGTGTAGATGTAGGTGACAATACCGGCAGTTTACACGGATGCGGATTAAAATGTACCACATAAATGCACATCTATTTGTTATATCACAGGACCTTCATGAAAATCAGGATGATACTGTGTTATCAAATTTTCTCCAACACACATGCACCTATCCTGAAGTCACACCAAATAGCCCTGTTTGGAGCACCACAGGTTTACCCGCATTATGCAACATTTTCTTAAAATATGCTTCTTAATCTGCAACTTTATTCCTAATCCTAAATACCTAGTACACTGTAAGTGACTTCAGATGCAACATTCAGGAAAAAGTCTGCAATCTGGGCAAAAGACAGATAGCGCCACGCATCACCCTGCACATTATTATGCTTCATTTGCAACTATTTATCGATTCCTTTGCAACAAAATTACCAATCCTAACTACCTAGTACACAGAATTTGGACACAAAATTCAGGAATAAGTAAGGGAGAATGGGATTTGTTACCTGTGGTGGAGCATCCGGAGTCTCTCACCGCAAAAAAAGATGGGTGTTGGACAGTGGTTCCCAAACTGTGTGCCTAGGCTCCCTGCGGTGGCGCAAGACATTTGCAGGGGTGCCTCAGGTTGGTGGTCCAGGACAAAAACAAATTATTTATGGTCAAAGTGGTAGGCCAGTGGTTCCCAAACTGTGTGCCGTGGCTCCCTGGGGTGCCTCTGGACACTTGCAAGGGTGCCCTGGGTTGGTGGTCCAGGACCAATTCAAATTATTTATGGTCAATATAATAGGCAAAACTAGTGCTAGTAGCTGTCAGTCATAAAATGAGGACAAACAGAAGCAAATCTTGTCTCTCACCACACAACTGACACTAAGGATGACATATAAACGCGATCTACTTAATCATTAAGTCTTAATGTAATAATTCTTTCTAAATTTCTCAATAAAATTTTTGGCCTAGGGGTGCCGTGAAAAAAATTCTGATACTGTAGGGCGCCGTGAGTCAAAAAAGTTTGGAAACCACTGTGGTAGGCGAAACCAGTGCTGGTGGCTGCCAATCATAAAACGTGGACAATTACAACCACTTAATTCAACCTAAGGGTAACGGTATCCGGTTGATAGACAGTGTTTAGTTAGACAGTCAATAGATAGACACCATATGTTAGACAGACAGCAGGTCGACATGAAAAAGGTCGACCGGTTCAAAAGGTCGGCATGAAAATGGTTGACATAAAAAGATACACTTTTTTAATAAAAAAGTGCATGGTTTTTAGACTATATCATACTTTATCCATGTCGGCAGAGTT
Source organism: Pseudophryne corroboree (assembly GCF_028390025.1). Taxonomy (NCBI): domain Eukaryota; kingdom Metazoa; phylum Chordata; class Amphibia; order Anura; family Myobatrachidae; genus Pseudophryne; species Pseudophryne corroboree. Next base: position 111,254,980 of record NC_086452.1, on the reverse strand, counting down.
GGTTATAAAATCTTGTGGCGAGCGCATGCCTTTCTACAATTGGGGGCCCAGAAGACGAAACAATCCACACAAACCCAAAAAAATGCAAAAAACATGGTGTCTACCTTTTTTGTGTCGACCATTTTCATGTCGACCTTTTGACCCTGTCACTCTTTTGTATTGTCTACCTTTTTCATGTCGTTCTTTTGACCCTGACGACATAATGTCTGTCTAACATATGGTGTCTATTAACTGTCTAACTAGACACTGTCTATCTATCAACCCACACCCAGAGTAACAGGAAAGCACAGTTTACTTAATTTAATATATATTTCTCTGACGTCCTAGTGGATGCTGGGGACTCCGTAAGGACCATGGGGAATAGCGGCTCCGCAGGAGACTGGGCACAAAAGTAAAGCTTTAGAACTACCTGGTGTGCACTGGCTCCTCCCCCTATGACCCTCCTCCAAGCCTCAGTTAGATTTTTGTGCCCGAACGAGAAGGGTGCACACTAGGTGGCTCTCCTGAGCTGCTTAGTGAAAAGTTTAGTTTTAGGTTTTTTATGTTCAGTGAGACCTGCTGGCAACAGGCTCACTGCATCGAGGGACTAAGGGGAGAAGAAGCGAACTCACCTGCGTGCAGAGTGGATTGGGCTTCTTAGGCTACTGGACATTAGCTCCAGAGGGACCGATCACAGGCCCAGCCATGGATAGGTCCCAGAGCCGCGCCGCCGGCCCCCTTACAGAGCCAGAAGACAGAAGAGGTCCGGAAAATCGGCGGCAGAAGATGTCCTGTCTTCAACAAGGTAGCGCACAGCACTGCAGCTGTGCGCCATTGCTCTCAGCACACTTCACACTCTGGTCACTGAGGGTGCGGGGGGGGGGGGCGCCCTGAGACGCAATAAAAACACCTTGGATGGCAAAAAATGCATCACATATAGCTCCTGGGCTATATGGATGAATTTAACCCCTGCCAGAATACACAGAAAAACGGGAGATAGGCTCCGCCCCCTTCTCGGCGGCCTTATCTCCTCAGCACACTGGCGCCATTTTCCCTCACAGCTCCGTTGAGGGAAGCTCCCTGGCTCTCCCCTGCAGTCACTACACTACAGAAAGGGTTAAAAAAGAGAGGGGGGCACTAATTATGCGCAGTATTAAAAATACAGCAGCTATAAGGGGAAAAACACTTATATAAGGTTATCCCTGTATATATATAGCGCTCTGGTGTGTGCTGGCAAACTCTCCCTCTGTCTCCCCAAAGGGCTAGTGGGGTTCTGTCCTCTATCAGAGCATTCCCTGTGTGTGTGCTGTGTGTCGGTACGTTTGTGTCGACATGTATGAGGAGAAAAATGATGTGGAGACGGAGCAGATTGCCTGTAATAGTGATGTCACTCCCTAGGGGGTCGATACCTGAGTGGATGAACTGTTGGAAGGAATTACGTGACAGTGTCAGCTCTGTATAAAAGACAGTGGTTGACATGAGACAGCCGGCTACTCAGCTTGTGCCTGTCCAGACGTCTCATAGGCCGTCAGGGGCTCTAAAGCGCCCGTTACCTCAGATGGCAGATATAGACGCCGACACGAATACTGACTCCAGTGTCGACGGTGAAGAGACAAATGTGACTTCCAGTAGGGCCACACGTTACATGATTGAGGCAATGAAAAATGTTTTACACATTTCTGATAATACGGGTACCACCAAAAAGGGGTATTATGTTCGGTGAGGAAAAACTACCTGTAGTTTTCCTGAATCTGAGAAATTAAATGAGGTGTGTGATGATGCGTGGGTTTCCCCCGATAACAACTGATAATTTCTAAAATGTTATTGGCATTATATCCTTTCCCGCCAGAGGTTAGGGTGCGTTGGGAAACACCCCCTAGGGTGGATAAAGCGCTCACACGCTTGTAAGAACAAGGGCTCTACCCTCTCCTGAGATGGCCGCCCTTAAGGATCCTGCTGATAGAAAGCAGGAGGGTATCCTAAAATGTATTTACACACATACTGGTGTTATACTGCGACCAGCAATCGCCTCAGCCTGGATGTGCAGTGCTGGGTTGGCGTGGTCGGATTCCCTGACTGAAAATATTGATACCCTAGATAGGGACAGTATATTATTGCCTATAGAGCATTTAAAAGATGCATTTCTATATATGCGTGATGCACAGCGGAATATTTGCCGACTGGCATCAAGTCTAAGTGCGTTGTCCATTTCTGCCAGTAGAGGGTTATGGACACGACAGTGGTCAGGTGATGCGGATTCCAAACGGCATTTGGAGGGAAATCCACGTTTGTACCCCAGGTCGCCTCTCAACATAAGAAGACGCCGTATTATCAGGCGCAGTCTTTTCGTGGGCAAGCGGGCAAAAGGTTCCTCATTTCTGCCCCGTGACAGAGGGAGAGGAAAAAGGCTGCAGAAATCAGCCAGTTCCCAGGAACAGAAGCCCTCTCCCGCCTCTGCCAAGCCCTCAGTATGACGCTGGGGCTTTACAAGCAGAATCAGGCACGGTGGGGGCCCGTCTCAATGAATTTCAGCGCGCAGTGGGCTCACTCGCAAGTAGACCCCTGGATCCTTCAGGTGATATCTCAGGGGTACAAATTGGAATTCGAGACGTCTCCCCCTCGCCGTTTCCTAAAGTCGGCTTTACCGATGTCTCCTTCTGACAGGGAGGCAGTTTTGGAAGCCATTCACAAGCTGTATTCCCAGCAGGTGATAATCAAGGTACCCCTCCTGCAACAGGGAACGGGGTATTATTCCACACTGTTGTGGTACCGAAGCCGGACGGCTCGGTGAGACCGATTCTAAATCTAAAATCTTTGAACACTTACATACGGAGGTTCAAATTCAAGATTGAGTCACTCAGAGCAGTGATTGCGAACCTGGAAGAAGGGGACTACATGATGTCTCGGGACATCAAGGATGCTTACCTTCATGTCCCAATTTACCCTTCTCACCAAGGGTACCTCAGGTTTATGGTACAGAACTGTCACTATCAGTTTCAGACGCTGCCGTATGGATGGTCCACGGCACCCCGGGTCTTTACCAAGGTAATGGCCGAAATGATGATACTCCTTCGAAGGAAGGGAATTTTAGTTATCCCTTACTTGGACGATTCCCTGATAAGGGTAAGATCCAGGGAACAGTTGGAGGTCGGTGTAGCACTATCTCAGGTAGTGTTGCGGCAGCACGATTGGATTCTCAATATTCCAAAATCGCAGCTGATTCCGACGACTCGTCGTCTGTTCCTAGGGATGATCCTGGACACAGTCCAGAAAAAGGTGTTTCTCCCGGAGGAGAAAGTCAGGGAGTTATCCGAGCTAGTCGGGAACCTCCTATAACCGAGCCAAGTCTCAGTACATCAATGAAAGGGTTCTGGGAAAAATGGTGGCTTCCTACGAAGCAATCCCATTCGGCAGATTCCACGCAAGAACTTTCCAGTGGGACCTGCTGGACAAATGGTCCGGGTCGCATCTTCAGATGCATCAGCGGATAACCCTGTCACCAAGTACAAGGGTGTCTCTCCTGTGGTGGTTGCAGAGTGCTCATCTTCTAGAGGGCCGCAGATTCGACATTCAGGACTGGGTCCTGGTGACCACGGATGCCAGCCTGCGAGGCTGGGGAGCAGACACACAGGGAAGGAATTTCCAGAGCTTATGGTCAAGCCTGGAGACATCACTTCACATAAATATCCTGAAGCTAAGGGCCATTTACAATGCTCTAAGCTCAGCAAGACCTCTGCTTCAAGGTCACCCGGAGTTGATCCATTCGGACAACATCACGGCAGTCACCCACGTAAACAGACAGGGTGACACAAGAAGCAGGAGGGCAATGGCAGAAGCTGCAAGGATTCTTCGCTGGGTGGAAAATCATGTGATAGCACTGTCAGCAAGTGGGGACTTCACCCAGAAGTCTTCCACATGTTTATAAAACTCGACAAGTATTGCGCCGGGTCAAGGGACCCTCCGGCAATAGCTGTAGACGCTCTGGTAACACCATGGGTGTACCAGTCAGTGTATGTGTTCCCTCCTCTGCCTCTCATACCCAAGGTACTGATAATTATAAGATGGAGAGGAGTAAGCACTATATTCGGGCTCCGGATTGGCCAAGAAGGACTTGGTAACCGGAACTTCAAGAGATGCTCACGGAGGATCTGTGGCCTCTACCTCTAAGAAGGGACCTGCTCCAGCAAGGACCCTGTCTGTTCCAAGACTTACCGCGACTGCGTTTGACGGCATGGCGGTTGAACGCCGGATCCTGAAGGAGAAAGGCATTCCGGATGAAGTCATTCCTATCCTGATCAAAGCCAGGAAAGATATAACCGCAAAACATTATCACCGCATTTGGCGAAAATATGTTGCGTGGTGCGAGGCCAGTAAGGCCCCGACGGAGGAATTTTCAACTAGGTCGATTCCTACATTTCCTGCAAACAGGAGTGTCTATGGGCCTGAAATGGGGGTCCATTAAGGTTCAAATTTCGGCACTGTCAATTTTCTTCCAAAAAGAACTAGCTTCAGTCCCTGAAGTTCAGACGTTTGTGAAAGGGGTACTGTATATACAGCCTCCTTTTGTGCCTCCAGTGGCACCTTGGGATCTAAATGTAGTTTTTGGGTTCCAAAAGTCACATTGGTTTGAACCACTTAAATATGTGGAGTTAAAATATCTCACATGGAAAGTGGTCATGCTGTTGGCCCTGGCCTGGGCCAGGTGCGTGTCAGAATTGGCGGCTTTATCCTGTAAAAGCCCTCATCTGATTTTCCATTCGGACAGGGCGGAATTGAGGACTTGTCCTCAGTTTCTCCCTAAGGTGGTTTTCAGCGTTTCACCTGAATCAACCTATTGTGGTGCCTGCGGCTACTAGGGACTTGGAGGACTCCAAGTTGCTAGACGTTGTCAGGGCCCTGGAAATATAGGTTTCCAGGACGGCTGGAGTCAGAAAATCTGACTCGTTGTTTATTCTGTATGCACCCAACAAGCTGGGTGCTCCTGCTTCTAAGCAGACTATTGCTCGTTGGATTTGTAGTACAATTCAGCTTGCACATTCTGTGGCAGGCCTGCCACAGACAAAATCTGTAAAAGCCCATTCCACAAGGAAGGTGGGCTCATCTTGGGCGGCTGCCCGAGGGGTCTCGGCTTTACAACTTTGCCGAGCAGCTACTTGGTCAGGAGCAAATACGTTTGTAAAATTCTACAAATTTGATACCCTGGCTGAGGAGGACCTGGAGTTCTCTCATTTGGTGCTGCAGAGTCATCCGCACTCTCCCGCCCGTTTGGGAGCTTTGGTATAATCCCCATGGTCCTTACGGAGTCCCCAGCATCCACTAGGACGTCAGAGAAAATAAGAATTTACTTACCGATAATTCTATTTCTCGTAGTCCGTAGTGGATGCTGGGCGCCCATCCCAAGTGCGGATTGTCTGCAATACTGGTACATAGTTATTGTTACCAAAAAAATCGGGTTATTGCTGTAGTGAGCCATCTTTTCTAGAGGCTCCTCTGTTATCATGCTGTTAACTGGGTTTAGATCACAAGTTATATGGTGTGATTGGTGTGGCTGGTATGAGTCTTACCCGGGATTCAAAATCCTTCCTTATTGTGTACGCTCGTCCGGGCACAGTATCCTAACTGAGGCTTGGAGGAGGGTCATAGGGGGAGGAGCCAGTGCACACCAGGTAGTTCTAAAGCTTTACTTTTGTGCCCAGTCTCCTGCGGAGCCGCTATTCCCCATGGTCCTTACGGAGTCCCCAGCATCCACTATGGACTACGAGAAATAGAATTATCGGTAAGTAAATTCTTATTTTATTTATTTACTTTAATTTAGCAATAAAACTTCCGGCTTAGGTGTGCCTTGAAAAAATGCTGATACTCTAGGTTGCCGTGATTCAAGAAAGTCTGGGAACCACTGGTGTAGGAGGACACGTTTGAGGATATCTTCAAATAAAATGTATTTAAGTATCATTTTCACATGCTAACTGCTATCGGACCTGCTTTCTGCAGATTGAGGATTGGTTGCACAAGAAAATGTGTTTTGGGGTTTTCATGAGCCATTTAATGATGTGTAACAGTCAAAAGATTAAAGCTAGGTACACACTAGGCGATATTTTAAATGATACTGCTCATTTCTCTTACATCCTAGACCTAGAGGATACTGGGGTCTATTTAGTACCATGGGTATAGATGGGTCCACTAGGAGCCATGGGCACTTTAAGAATTTGATAATGTGGGCTGGCTCCTCCCTCTATGCCCCTCCTACCAGACTCAGTTTAGAAAATGTGCCCGGAGGATCTGGTCATGCTGAAGGAAGCTCCTGAAGAGTTTTCTACATTTATTTTATATGTTTGTTATTTTCAGGCAGGGCTGGTTGGAATCAGCCTGCCTGCTTCGTGGGACTTAGTGGGGAAGAACGGCCCAACCTCTTGAAGGGTTAATGGTCCCATTCCCCACTGACAGGACACTGAGCTCCTGAGGGACCTATTCGCAAGCCCCACCATGGCGAGCGTACATTCCCGCAGCATGTCGCCACCCCTAACAGAGCCTGAAGAGTGGTGAGTACTGAGCCAGCATCCCGGCTAGCGGAGCACCGGCCATTATGGCGGCATGAGGGTATGGAGACGTACAGCTTCTAAACGGGGCGGCATGCGTCTCCAGACACAGTGCACAACTGTATCCCCGTACACAGCTCCCACACTGGCACAACAGCCTTAAAGCGGTTTTCTCCATTTTAAGCACCAGATTCCTCAGCCAGTATAAAAAAAGCGGGAAGACTGCGCGCACTTGAAGGGGTGGGGCTTCACTATGAGTGGATCCCGCGCCATTTTCCCTCTGCAGTGGACACGGACGCTGACAGGACAGGGACGTGCAGCTCCTCCAATGTGACTCCAAATTACCTCAGCGGTACCAAGGGGTCATAGTGGGGGAGGGGGGGGGAGCGATTAATAGTGTACTAGGTCCCCTATCAGGGTACTTAGTCTGTGACCTGGCTAAGCTTGGCATTAGCAATAAGGGCGCGGTGGGGGCTGGCTCCAAACATTTCTGTGTCTCCCTTAAGGGCTCTTTGTGGTTTAATTGTGCTTAAACTTTCCTCTGTGTGTGTGCGCTGTCGCATTACATTGTCAGGCAAAGAGTGTGCGTCTTGTACCGCAGAGTGTTCCTCTTCACCAGGGGGCTCATTAATGGGTACTTGGGGTTCACAGACTGGCGGGGCTGAACCAGAACGGGTTAATTCTCTAAAGGGAATGATCTCAACTCTTTCTACAAAATTGTCCCACAATGAGAAAGAGACGCAATACTTAAAACAGACTGTGGATGAGTTTATGAACAGAGACTGTCCCCAAGACAGCGTCTCAATCCCCTCCCATTTGTCCGCAAAAGTGATCTCTGGCCCATATCCTGCAGTCTGACGCTGACAGTTCAGACATGGAGGAGGGGGAGGTGGACTCAGAAGGTGGGGGATGCAGCTCTGTCACAGGGAATAGAGGCTCTTCTAGAGGCTATCAGATGTTCTGCATGTTCCTGATAAGGTGTCAGAGGAGTGTGAGAAATCTTATTTCAATGTAAAAAAGAAGTCCTCAGTCACTTTTCCTGCTTCAAAGGAATTGAATACCCTGTTTGAAGAACCTTGGGTTAATCCTGATAAGAAGTTTCAGGTCTCTAAAAGGTTGCTCTCATCTTTTCCTTTTCCTCTGGAGGATAGGAAAAAATGGGAAAATCCACCGATACTGGACACATCAGTCTCTAGGCTGTCACGTAAAATCGTATTGCCTGTTCCCGATGCAGCCTCTCTGAAAGACACAGCTGATCGTAAAATTGAGACTACACTCAAATCATTGTACACAGCTGCTGGGGTGGCCCAAAGACCCACTATTGCATGTGCGTGGATCACTAAAGCCATTGCAAAATGGTCAGGTAACCTAATTGAGGGGTTAGACTCCTTATCCAGGGGGGATGTTGTCTTACTCCTGCAGCATATACAGGGCTCTGCGAACTTTATGGTGGAAGCCATCAAGTTGTTGAACCTGTACTTGCGAGTGTTCAAATTTAAGATGGAGTCTCTGAAAGCGGTGATCTCAGGGCTGGAGGAGGGGGAATTCCTAGTGTCTTTGGATATCAAGGATGCGTACCTTCACATTCCGATCTGGCCGCCTCATCAGGCCTATCTACGGTTTGCACTGCAGGACTGTCACTACCAGTTCCAGGCCCTGCCATTTGGCCTCTCCATGGCACTGAGGGTGTTCACCAAGGTGATGGTAGAGATGATGTTTCTACTCCGCAAACAGCGTGTGAACATAATTCCGTAACTGGACGATCTCCTGATAAAAGCACCGTCCAGGGAAAGCTTGCTGGACAGCATTGCCGTCTCAACCAAACTTCTCCAGGATCATGGGTGGATTCTGAATCTTCTGAAATCCCACCTAGAGCCAACACTGAGGCTCCCATTCCTGGGAATGATACTGGACACGGAGTCGCAGAAGGTGCTCCTTCCGTTGGAAAAGGCATTAGTAATCCAGTTGATGGTTCGGGATGTCCTGAAGCCAACCCCGATATCGGTGCGTCTATGCATTTTGCCTTCTGGGGAAAATGGTGGCCTCTTACGAGGCTCTTCAATACGGAAGGTTTCACGCAAATCAGGTTAAGTACGGGATTCTGGCACCTAAGACCGACACTTGGTGGATAAATATGCTAACTCTCTTCTTCCACCCATCCGCTCCCCCAACCCTAACCCCTTTCTTCCCACAGCCTAACCTCGCTCCCCACAGCCTAAGCCTAACCCTCCCCAGCATACTTACATTCGGGATGTTGACTGTTGGGATTTGGGTGCTGGGATTGTAAGCCTTGGGATGCCAACTACATACCAATAAAATCATTGACTACCTTAGTTGGTGCAGCCCCTGTGGAATGTTGGGGACAAAGCCTGACTGAAGTTGGTCCATTAAGTTGTACATGTTATAAAAAAAAAAAGTGTGTTAGGTCGGTTGTAGGCAAGCCTTGGGGGGAATGGTAATTTGAAAGCGTTACGATCAGAATTGAGTTTTTTCAGCATCACTGCATGCTTGACTAGTGATGGAAATATGAGAGAGAAATTTCAGATTTTAGTTAAGGTTGGGATGAGTACTGAAGTTCTAGTGAATTGTGATGGTATAGTTTCAAGAGTAGAGGAAGAAGACCAGAAGAGAGTGCATAGGTTCTCTTCATTTGTGGGATCAAATGAAGAGAAGGTGCCAGCTGGGGAAAAGCATGCCATTTCAAGTTGGATCTTCTCAATCTTGTCATTACATAGAAACATAGAAGTTGATGGCAGAAAAGGCCCATCTACATCTAGTCTTTTTCTCTTCACCTTTTGAGAACCTCAATTCTACTTGAAATGGGAAGCTGCCCACTGATATCTGCCGTTGGGTGTCGGAGAGGTGAGAAGCGGGTTAAATGTTTTAAAAAGTTACTTGGTGTTAGAAGCTTGAGCAGAGATGAGAGATTGGAAATGTATTTGGCAGTGCCCAAACCTTTTGGACACCCCTGAGGATGTCATCACGTCCACAAGTGGTGGACAAGATGAAACTCATTGGGGAGTTTGTCGTCCAGAACCTACTGTATGGTGGCATCTGTCAATATCCATTGTACGCCATGTCCTAAAAAGGCTTTTCAGATAAACTGTTGATTCTTTTAATTAATGTAAGTTTGATTTTGCCATATTTTAATAAAATGACAACTATTTTATTGTGTGCTATTATGGAGATTTCTCACCCTTATTTTGAGCTACATTGTTATACTTGTACGAACCTGTAAGAAAAAAATCTGATTCAGGTAAGCCTAGAATATTAATTTTTTTATATGTGACCATTGATTTTTTTTCACATGAATTACAGTGGAGGATCTGCACATCATCCAAGATTTGTATTCTGGATTATTCACTAGCACCATGGTCTATAGATATAGACAAATGCTAGTAATTTGCCATGTCAAGGGGCCTCTTTTCTCTCACCCCATTCACCTACCACCTGTAAGGCCCATTTCAACTGTCTCCCAGACTCGCTGCGGCTTGCAGGGTCCCCTGCATGTGAGTCTCTACTGCGCATGGTTTTGATGTGATGCTGGTTAATCCCCATCGGAAGATATGATGTCTGAACCCATCCACCCTTTGATGACCGTCTTCTGATGTCCATCTCTATCCTGTAATATGTCTAATGCTGTATCCTGTTACACTGGTAACCCAGCGCTAACTTTCCTGATGGACGAGGTAAGAGGCTGCTCCTGACGGGTTGGCTTAAATTGTATAGATAGGTATACAGCAATTATTTAAATTAGCATCAAGAGAACTCTACCGAGAACTTCCTTCCGTCTCATTGTGGGTTTTATGTTTTGTTTTGCGTTTTCAACTCCAACCCCCCCCCCCTCCCACCGAGTCAAATACATTGAATCAAGGGGAGAGCGTGATAGAAAAGGTAAGTAAAAGTAATATACCACTACATCACCGAAACTGGGCAATATAATAGTTTCATGCTACATTAAAAATATTTTATTTGGAGTCACTTTAATAATTTATAACAATAAAGGGGACACAGTAATAATGTCTGCAAACTTACTTCCAGTAAATATAAGGGGCTTTCATTTATGAAACAGCGGCTTTTGTATGCTGCTGCTTCCTGGTTGTAGGTGAATAGTTAAAACCCCACTCGCTCAATATAAAGCTTTATAATGACTGTCAGTGCCGATTTACATTTTTACTTCCAACTCACCAAGAACCTGTAAGCGGCTGCTTGGTGAATAAAGCCCAAGAGGAGAAATATTCCAGTATCGCCACAAACTCCTAATTGGATGCTTACTATCGCATATTCCTTGCACATTAAACAATACAAAGCTCTGCAATATATACCAAGCTACAGTACATATGGGAACACACATTGCAGTGAGCAGAAGTTCCACCATAACCTTTTGGCTGAGTACTGTCTACAGGCCCAGTCTCACTCACTCACACACACCTCTCTTTCTCTGTTGTTTTTATTTTTTATAAAGAAATTCAGCACTTGTCCTAAGTGAACTGACCGGTGATATCGCTGTATGGTATTGTAGTGAGGCATCTATTACAATTAGCCATCTCCTGCTACAGTAGTGATCTGACGTGCTTCCTAGGACACCGCATCGGATCTTTCACCCACCATCAGGCACTTTGCCCATGGTGACATGAAAGCTGCCCATCGCAAAGGCCCGGAAATTTCTGTGCAACCACGGACATCCCTGGTGTCTTCCATCCCAATAAACAGTGGCATCACACCTCCGTTTTCACAGTTGGAGGTCCTTGCCACCCCTCCCCGCCCCAAATGACATCAGACTGTCAATCACTGATGTTGTCCCTCTGTCCTGCGCGTGCACAAATGACGGATTATCAGTACTTTAGCCAGACCTGCATGAGGTCCATTGTGACAGTGTCGCAATGTTATTAGATGGCTGCCGCCATTAGACTAGTTAGGGTGTCACACATGCAAAGAAATGGACCAGTGTCCCAGGCTGCACCCTAACTAGTCTAATGGCTGATCATCCTCTGGTAACAGAGATTTGCACAGTGGGTATGGGAGGAAGAGCACCCACTCAGGGTTCGGTAGGGAATGCCAGCGGCCAGAATATTGACCTTGCGGCATCCCGATGATCAGAATCCCAACAGGGTAAGGTAAGTATATTTACCTTCCCCACATAGCCCCCTACCCCTCCCTCCCAGCAGCCTAAACCTTTCCTACCCCCCCCCCCCCCTTCCCGCAGGCTAAAACCCTAACCCTTCATGGTGGTGCCTGAAACCCGCAGCCTAAACCTAACCCTCCCACCCCCACTGCAGCCTAATCCTCTGGGGGGGTGCCTAACCCTGACTCCCCCTCCTTGCAGACTAAACCTACCCCCCCAGGCCGCAGCCTATCCCTAACCTCCCCCCACACCACGGCTTACTTCTGCAGAGTCTCGGCGTACAATATCTTGGCGCAGGGCAGATGATCCTATTCCATACCATAGTGCTCTTTATTCACATTAGACCACACAGTAGAGCACCTTACACATATGACACACATTATTAATGTCCTTATAAACATAATGCACCTTACGCCAACCTGCATTAATGCCTTTATACACATAATGTCCCTTACACATATGCTGAAGATTAATGCCCTTATTCACATAATGTCCCTTATACATATGCTGCACATGAATGCCCTTATACACAAAATGACATATAGTGCCCCACATATGCCACACTTTATTAGTGTATTTATACACATGACACACGTAATGCCCCTTACACATGTCGAACACTATTGCACAATCAACCCACCCTCACACGGCCACCATCACTGTTACCTCTGCCTCTAACTTGGATACAGATGTGTCCTCATACATCGTGCCTTAATACGCCATGCAGCAGGAGATGCCTGGCGTAAGTCAGCTGACAGCTCTAGGCCAGTCATGCTAACGTTGGGTGCCTTTTTACTTAAAATGCATCTTATTTGCATTCCAGTGTGACTAGGATCAGAGCCGCAACTAGGGGGAGGGGGTGGGGGGGCAGGCGACCTGGGCGCTGGATTGGAGGGGGCGCCGAGACCCCCTAACATGCTCTCCCTATGCGGCAATGGTATCAGTTCAGAGCCGTCTGTGAGTAAACTGAAAATAAACTACAGCTCCCAGCAGCCCTCAGGAGCTGTAGTTTACTTTCAATATCCTCTCTGCAGTCAGTGGCGGACAATTGGTGCTTCTGCCTCCTCACAGTCCCGCTGCCCATCACCCACCCGAACGCCTCTCATTTCTCCCCACCCCACGCTGCCGACTCCCGCCTGAACATATTTCTTTTCAACCACCCGCTGCCCTTCTCCCGCCCAGAAACCTCTGATCTCTCCCCAGCTCCGCTGCCCGTCTCCTGCCTGAAGGCTTCTCCTCCCGCCTGTCTCCTGCCCGTGATGAGCAGGGTGCGAGGAGCATACAATAGGTGAGCTTTCTGGCAGAGAACATTGACGGGGCGTGCAGTCTGGCTCAGGACAGGTGGGCAAGAAGAGAACATAAGTTTCTTAGTATGTGTGTGTGCATATGGCTGTGTACGTATGTGGCTGTGTGTGTATGCGCGCGCATATGTGGCTCTGTATATATGGCTGTGTATATATGTGGCTGTGTGTGTGCATGTGTGGATTTGTATATGTGGCTGTGTGTGTGTGCGCGCACTTGTGTGTTTTTGCATATGTGGCTGTGTGTGCATATGGCTGTGTGTATGTGAGAATTTACATGTGTGACTGTGCATCTGCATATGCCGCTAAATGTAATATGGATCCAGCTTGTGAACCCACACCCACTATATAGTACTGTCCACTATTAAATCCACACTGTGCATTACAACATTTGGGGATATTTATCAAAACTGGCGCACAGGTTTAAGTAGAGTTGCCCTTAACAACAATGGAGAAAATGGTGTAATGTACTGTTTGCCTAATACAGACCTGATCGCTGTTGTGCAGCGGCCGATTACTAAATGACTGCGCATGCGTATGGATCGTAATGTGGAGACGCGATGCCAAACAGCTAAAAAAAAATCCTGTGTCCTTTTTAATCACTAGGCGAACGCATGCTGATCGACAGAAAGCGGACATTTGGTGGTAGTAACTGGACTTTTTCTGAGAGTATCAGGAATAACGCCTGCGCTCCCAAGCGTTTTCAGGGAGGGTGTATGACGTCAGCTCCGGCATGATCAGCCTGTTTGTATCGCACTGTAGGAGTAAGTCCTGGGCTGCACAGACTAGAAAAATCATTCGATGGTGAGTGAGTTGCGAACGGATTTGCAGATGTCCGCTGTGTGGCGAAGTTTTTGCAGAGCCAAGGATGCACCTGCCACCAACAGGAAAGCCGGAGAGCCGGACGGGAGGAGAGAGATCCTGCAGAATGGGAGGTATGTGTGCACCTACCACACACACATGCAGGTCCCTGCTAAAATTGCTAAGGCAATTTTTCATATCAAAAAGTTCTGAAATATATATATATATATATATATATATATATATATATAAAATACTTTTTATATATATATTTTCTCTAACGTCCTAGTGGATGCTGGGAACTCCGTAAGGACCATGGGGAATAGCGGGCTCCGAAGGAGGCTGGGCACTCTAGAAAGATTTAGGACTACGTGGTGTGCACTGGCTCCTCCCACTATGACCCTTCTCCAAGCCTCAGTTAGATTTCGTGCCCGGCCGAGGTTGGATGCACACTAGGGGCTCTCCTGAGCCCTTAGAAAGAAAGTATAATTTTAGGTTTTTTATTTTCAGTGAGACCTGCTGGCAACAGGCTCACTGCAGCGAGGGACTAAGGGGAGAAGAAGCGAACTCGCCTGCTTGCAGCCGGATTGGTCTTCTTAGGCTACTGGACACCATTAGCTCCAGAGGGATCGACCGCAGGCCCAGTCCTTGGTGTTCGGTCCCGGAGCCGCGCCGCCGTCCCCCTTACAGAGCCAGAAGCAAGAAGAGGTCCGGAAAATCGGCGGCAGAAGACATCAGTCTTCACCAAGGTAGCGCACAGCACTGCAGCTGTGCGCCATTGCTCCTCATGCACACTTCACACTCCGGTCACTGAGGGTGCAGGGCGCTTGGGGGGTGGCGCCCTGAGCTGCAATAAAAACACCTTGGCTGGCAAAAATACCACAATATATAGCCCTAGAGGCTATATATGTGGTAAATTCCCCTGCCAGAATCCAGAAAAAAGCGGGAGAATAGGCCGCGGAAAAGGGGCGGAGCTATCTCCCTCAGACACACTGGCGCCATTTCTCCTTCACAGATCCGCTGGAAGGAAGCTCCCTGGCTCTCCCCTGCAGTCTACACTTCAGAACAGGGTAAAAACAGAGAGGGGGGGCACTAAATTTGGGCGCAATACATATATAATATAAAAAGCAGCTATAGGGGACATAACTTAGTTAGTCCCTGCATTATATAGCGCTCTGGTGTGTGCTGGCATACTCTCACTCTGTCCCCCCAAAGGGCTTTTGTGGGTCCTGTCCTCATTCGGAGCATTCCTTGTGTGTGTGCGGTGTGTCGGTACGGCTGTGTCGACATGTTTGATGAGGATAATGATGTGGAGGCGGAGCAGATGCCTTTAGAAGGGATGTCACCCCCTGCGGGGCAGACACCTGAGTGGATGGGCTTATGGAAAGTAATGAGTGCACGTATAGACTCCTTATATAAGAAAATCGACGACATGCCAAATGTGGGACAGCCGACTTCTCAGCTCGTGCCTGCCCAGGCGTCGCATGGGTCGTCAGGGGCTCTAAAACGCCCGCTACCTCAAGCAGACCCAGATGTCGACACGGATACTGACACCAGTGTCGACGACGATGAGTCAAACCTGATGCCCACTAAGGCCATTCACTGTATGATTGAGGCAATGAAAGAGGTGTTAAACATTTCTGATATAACTACTGGTACCACTAAAAAGGGTATTATGTTTGGAGAGAAAAAACTACCCGTAGTTTTTCCCCCATCAGATGAATTAAATGAAGTGTGTGAAGAAGCGTGGGCTTTCCCTGATAAAAAATTGGTAATTCCTAAGAAGGTACTAATGGCGTTCCCTTTCCCGCCAGAGGATAGGTCACGTTGGGAAACACCCCCTAGAGTGGATAAAGCGCTCACACGTTTGTCTAAAAAGGTGGCACTACCGTCTCCGGATACGGCCGCCCTCAAGGAACCTGCTGATAGAAAGCAGGAGGCGATCCTGAAGTCTGTATATACACACACAGGCATTATACTTAGGCCAGCTATTGCGTCAGCTTGGATGTGCAGTGCTGCCGCTGCGTGGTCAGATAAACTGTCAGAAAATATTGACACATTAGACAGAGACACGATCCTGTTAACCATAGACCATATAAAAGACTCAGTCTTATATATGAGAGATGCACAAAGGGAAATCTACCGATTGGCATCTAAAGTAAGTGCATTGTCCATTTCTGCTAGGAGAGGCTTATGGACTCGCCAGTGGACAGGAGATGCAGATTCAAAAAAGCACATGGAAGTGTTACCATATAAGGGTGAGGAATTATTTGGGGATGGTCTCTCGGACCTAGTTTCCACAGCAACGTCTGGGAAGTCAGCATTTTTACCCCATGTCCCCTCACAGCCTAAGAAGGCGCCGTTTTATCAGGTTCAGTCCTTTCGGACCCAGAAAAACAGGCGTGGAAAAGGCGGGTCCTTTCTGTCCAGAGGCAGAGGTAGGGGAAAAAGACTGCAACAAACAGCAGGTTCCCAGGAGCAAAAGTCCTCCCCCGCTTCTACTTCCAAGTCCGCCGCATGACGGTGGGGCTCCACAGGCGGAGCCAGGTACGGTGGGGGGCCGCCTCAAGAATTTCAGCGATCAGTGGGCTCGCTCACAGGTGGATCCCTGGATCCTTCAAATAGTATCTCAGGGGTACAAACTGGAATTTGAGGCATCTCCACCCCACCGGTTCCTAAAATCTGCCTTGCCGATTGCTCCCTCAGACAGGGAGGCAGTGCTAGCGGCAATTCACAAGCTGTATTCCCAGCAGGTGATAATCAAGGTACCCCTACTTCAACAAGGCCGGGGTTACTATTCCACACTATTTGTGGTACCGAAACCGGACGGTTCGGTGAGACCCATTTTAAATTTCTAATCCTTGAACACATACATAAAAAAATTCAAGTTCAAGATGGAATCGCTCAGGGCGGTTATTGCGAGCCTGGACGAGGGGGATTACATGGTATCCCTGGACATCAAGGATGCTTACTTGCATGTCCCCATTTACCATCCTCACCAGGAGTACCTCAGATTTGTGGTACAGGATTGCCATTACCAATTCCAGACGCTGCCGTTTGGACTGTCCACGGCACCGAGGGTATTTACCAAGGTGATGGCGGAAATGATGATACTCCTTCGAAAAAAGGGAGTTTTAATTATCCCGTACTTGGACGATCTCCTAATAAAAGCGAGGTCCAAGGAACAGTTGTTGGTGGGAGTAGCACTATCTCAGGAGGTGCTGCACCAGCACGGCTGGATTCTGAATATCCCAAAGTCACAGCTGGTTCCGACGACACGACTACTGTTCCTGGGTATGATTCTGGATACAGTCCAGAAAAAAGTGTTTCTCCCGGAGGAGAAAGCCAGGGAGTTGTCATCTCTAGTCAGAGACCTCCTGAAACCAAAACAGGTATCAGTGCATCGCTGCACGCGGGTCCTGGGAAAGATGGTGGCTTCTTACGAAGCAATTCCCTTCGGCAGGTTCCATGCCAGAATCTTTCAGTGGGACCTGTTGGACCAGTGGTCCGGATCGCATCTTCAGATGCATCGCTTGATAACCCTGTCTCCAAGAACCAGGGTGTCGCTACTGTGGTGGCTGCAGAGTGCCCATCTTCTAGAGGGCCGCAGGTTCGGCATACAGGACTGGGTCCTGGTGACCACAGATGCCAGCCTTCGAGGCTGGGGGGCAGTCACACAGGGAAGAAACTTCCAAGGACTATGGTCGAGTCAGGAGACTTCCCTTCACATAAATATTCTGGAACTAAGGGCCATCTACAATGCCCTAAGTCAAGCAAAATCCCTGCTCCTACACCAGCCGGTGCTGATCCAGTCAGACAACATCACGGCAGTCGCCCATGTAAATCGACAGGGCGGCACAAGAAGCAGGATGGCGATGGCAGAAGCCACAAGAATTCTCCGATGGGCGGAGAATCATGTACTAGCACTGTCAGCAGTGTTCATTACGGGAGTGGACAACTGGGAAGCAGACTTCCTCAGCAGACACGACCTCCACCCGGGAGAGTGGGGACTTCATCCAGAAGTCTTCCAGATGCTGGTAAACCGTTGGGAAAAACCACAGGTGGACATGATGGCGTCCCGCCTCAACAAAAAGTTAAAAAGATATTGCGCCAGGTCAAGGGACCCTCAGGCGATAGCTGTGGACGCTCTAGTGACACCGTGGGTGTACCAGTCGGTTTATGTGTTCCCTCCTCTGCCTCTCATACTAAAGGTATTGAGAATAATAAGAAAGCGAGGAGTAAACACCATTCTCGTGGTTCCGGATTGGCCAAGACGAGCGTGGTACCCGGAACTTCAAGAGATGCTCTCAGAGGACCCGTGGCCTCTACCGCTCAGACAGGACCTGCTACAACAGGGGCCCTGTCTGTTCCAAGACTTACCGCGGCTGCGTTTGACGGCATGGCGGTTGAACACCGGATCCTAAAGGAAAAGGGTATTCCGGAAGAAGTCATTCCTACGCTTATTAAGGCCAGGAAAGATGTTACGGCAAAGCATTATCACCGCATATGGCGGAAATATGTTGCATGGTGCGAGGCCAAAAAGGCCCCAACAGAGGAATTTCAACTAGGTCGATTTCTGCATTTCCTGCAAGCAGGAGTGAATATGGGCCTAAAACTAGGCTCCATTAAAGTACAGATCTCGGCTCTGTCGATTTTCTTTCAAAAAGAACTAGCTTCAGTACCTGAAGTTCAGACATTTGTGAAAGGAGTGCTGCATATTCAGCCCCCATTTGTGCCTCCTGTGGCACCTTGGGATCTCAACGTGATGTTGAGTTTCTTAAAATCACATTGGTTTGAGCCACTAAAAACCGTGGATCTGAAATATCTCACGTGGAAAGTGGTCATGTTATTGGCCTTGGCTTCAGCCAGGAGAGTGTCAGAATTGGCGGCTTTATCATGTAAAAGCCCTTATCTGATTTTCCATATGGATAGGGCAGAATTGAGGACTCGTCCCCAGTTTCTCCCTAAGGTGGTGTCAGCGTTTCACCTGAACCAGCCTATTGTGGTGCCTGCGGCTACTAAGGATTTGGAGGACTCCAAGTTGCTAGACGTTGTCAGGGCCCTGAAAATATATGTTTCCAGGACGGCTGGAGTCAGAAAATCTGACTCGCTGTTTATCCTGTATGCACCCAACAAGCTGGGTGCTCCTGCTTCTAAGCAGTCTATTGCTCGCTGGATTTGTAGTACAATTCAGCTTGCACATTCTGTGGCAGGCATGCCACAGCCAAAATCTGTAAATGCCCATTCCACAAGGAAGGTGGGCTCATCTTGGGCGGCTGCCCGAGGCGTCTCGGCTTTACAACTTTGCCGAGCAGCTACTTGGTCAGGGGCAAACACATTTGCAAAATTCTACAAATTTGATACCCTGGCTGAGGAGGACCTGGAGTTCTCTCATTCGGTGCTACAGAGTCATCCGCACTCTCCCGCCCGTTTGGGAGCTTTGGTATAATCCCCATGGTCCTTACGGAGTTCCCAGCATCCACTAGGACGTTAGAGAAAATAAGAATTTACTCACCGGTAATTCTATTTCTCGCAGTCTGTAGTGGATGCTGGGCGCCCATCCCAAGTGCGGATTGTCTGCAATACTTGTAAATAGTTATTGTTAACTAAAGGGTTATTGTTGAGCCATCTGTTGAGAGGCTCAGTTGTTTTTCATACTGTCAAACTGGATATAGTATCACGAGTTGTACGGTGTGATTGGTGTGGCTGGTAAGAGTCTTACCCGGGATTCTAAATCCTTCCTTATTATGTCTGCTCGTCCGGGCATGGTGTCCTAACTGAGGCTTGGAGGAGGGTCATAGTGGGAGGAGCCAGTGCACACCAGGTAGTCCTAAATCTTTCTAGAGTGCCCAGCCTCCTTCGGAGCCCGCTATTCCCCATGGTCCTTACGGAGTTCCCAGCATCCACTACGGACTACGAGAAATAGAATTACCGGTGAGTAAATTCTTATTTATTTTCTTATTTATTTATTTTCATATATATATATATATATATAT
The DNA here is from genome assembly GCF_028390025.1 of Pseudophryne corroboree. NCBI lineage: Eukaryota > Metazoa > Chordata > Amphibia > Anura > Myobatrachidae > Pseudophryne > Pseudophryne corroboree. Next base: position 111,235,242 of record NC_086452.1, on the reverse strand, counting down.
ATATATATATATGCCAAGAAATTGAAGAAGCAGGGAGCGCCAATAGTGCATTAAAAGTGTAAAGCAATTTTATTTAAAAATCCAAGTCGGTGACAAGTAGGAACTCGTACCATAAAAGGCAGTCAAACCACCGCTCGTATAACCAGCATAAGATTTACCCCACTGTGCAAACCAGCATTCTCAGTTCAAGATCCAAACGTCAGACCACGCCCATACGCGTTTCGTCATTCGACTTCGTCAGTGGGCTTGGTCTGAAGTCACAGAGGCGTTGTTTAAATACACACATCAGTATTCTAATTGGCCCATGCAAATTACATTAAAATGAATTTCAGCATAACAAAAAATGCAACGACATCTCTCTAATGCACAGATAATTCAAAATAGTAAGTACTATGCTTCTACATAAAAATCATTATAACAGGAGTTCATCAAGGCATCAAATATCCAAATGAATAACAGTAAAATAAAATGCATTCAATTATACAAGTGAGCGCATCACTGTCAACGATGTTATCATACAAAATGACCCAACTAGCCATTCATCACCTATATACATTTCTAATAGATGATTCCGTATTGCTCATATCTCTTATATATAGCATTAAAACATATGCACCCACATTACGTCCGTCTTACGGTCTCCCCATTTTGGCTACAATACTTTTACCTTTATTATTCACAGCAGTCATATCAGCACTTAAAGTTGGATGTTTTTTAACATCCTTACGTTGCCTGTAACCTGAGTCTCGTCGCATGACCTATGCTGGACGATCAAACGGCGCCCATTCATGACGCGAGCAGGCGAAATGAATTGCTTTTCCATTTTTTCAAATGGCAGCTATTATACTCTAAATAATTGTTACTGTCTACCTATTTAAAGAATGTATACGTCTCTATTGATTTATTGGATGTATAGTCACTAGTATTAAGGACTAGGTCCAAGAACTCTATTTGTTCTTTCTGAAAATTCGATGTAAACCGGAGATTAAATTCATTTATATTAAGATATTGTATATTTTTGATTTTTAAATTTTTGTCTGTCGTTACGCAATTTTATAATAATAATTTTTTACAAGATTGCTTCTTAGTCTGGAGGATTTATGCCTATTAATTTTTTTCTATATTTAATATATATTCCCCTTATCCCCCACTCCATATTGCCGGTATAAAAATAGTTAGTTATTCTCCCTTCCTGTGATTAATACATAGCTTAAGCAAGTGCTATTTCTTTAACAAGATGATATGTCCGTACACCTGTTCATTTCGCCTGCTCGCGTCATAAATGGGCGCCGTTTGATCGTCCAGCATAGGTCATGCGACGAGACTCAGGTTACAGGCAACGTAAGGATGTTAAAAAACATCCAACTTTAAGTGCTGATATGACTGCTGTGAATAATAAAGGTAAAAGTATTGTAGCCAAAATGGGGAGACCGTAAGATGGACGTAATGTGGGTGCATATGTTTAATGCTATATATAAGAGATATGAGCAATACGGAATCATCTATTAGAAATGTATATAGGTGATGAATGGCTAGTTGGGTCATTTTGTATGATAACATCGTTGACAGTGATGCGCTCACTTGTATAATTGAATGCATTTTATTTTACTGTTATTTATTTGGATATTTGATGCCTTGATGAACTCCTGTTATAATGATTTTTATGTAGAAGCATAGTACTTACTATTTTGAATTATCTGTGCATTAGAGAGATGTCGTTGTTGCATTTTTTGTTATGCTGAAATTCATTTTAATGTAATTTGCATGGGCCAATTAGAATACTGATGTGTGTATTTAAACAACGCCTCTGTGACTTCAGACCAAGCCCACTGAAGTCGAATGACGAAACGCGTATGGGCGTGGTCTGACGTTTGGATCTTGAACTGAGAATGCTGGTTTGCACAGTGGGGTAAATCTTATGCTGGTTATACGAGCGGTGGTTTGACCGCCTTTTATGGTACGAGTTCCTACTTGTCACCGACTTGGATTTTTAAATAAAATTGCTTTACTCTTTTAATGCACTATTGGCGCTCCCTGCTTCTTCAATTTCTTGGCAGGATTATCACCCGTTCGGGATCGGGTAACATTGGGGAAGCGACAGCTGGAAGTCCCAGAAGTGCGCACTGACAAGTTTCTTCTACCAAATAATATTGGCTGTCAGTGATTTTGAGGAACATTGTTTCTTGTCCAGCCTTGGACTTGTAGTTCCACGGGACTTTTTTTTAAAAACTTTTACCTTGGTATTTGCGCTCATACTGCTTGTTCTCACATTATATATATATATATATATATAATTATTTATTTATTTTATTTTTTGGGGAGGGGAGGGGGAGCGGGCGCGCGCGCGCCAAATGGCTACCTTGCCCCGGGTGACAAAAATCCTAGTTTCGGCCCTGCTAGGATGCACAAGCAGCTTCTTCTGATTAAAATGGTACGCAGCATGCCTAGATTCAGTGTGACTGTGGCTATATCTGCATACGAAATGCTACATTACAGTGACTTCCATGAATACACTGTAACGTAGCATTTCGTATGCAGATACAGCTGCAGTCACACACAGAATATAGGCATGCCGCATATCATTTTAATCAGCAGTATCTGCTTGTGCCCCTAGGCATTTCAAATGTCTTAGGCATTTGCCTAGTTTGCCTATGCCTAGGTCCGGCTCTGCTACCGTTTAGATAGATATTTTGCATTTTAGGTTAAATAGTCCTTTGAATCTATGGTGGTACTTTTCTTTTCTTTTTTTTTGTGGGGGAGCAAAATATACCAAAGAAAACTGAGAACCCTGCCAATACTGTTTAAGTATTTAATACTGTGATGTGAACTGCAGCATTAGCTTGTCAAAAACCAAGTCCTATGACAAGTAGTGTAAGTTTCTTTCTACACATGCGTGCTAAAGCCACTGTGATGTAATTATATTACACAAAAGTGTGCTGCAGAAAATGGTAATGTATCAGCTTATCAGACATGGGATCTACTGTATATAGAATGCAGACCACTGATCGACACAGGAGTCCTGTACAAAGCTCAACATCTATCCTGTCTGTTACTTAACTTGCCTCCCCATCTCACCAAGGGGGAAGTCCTGAGTGAGTTGCTGCAGCACCATGAGAGGTCGGGATACTGTACTGCTAGAAGAGTGGGAATACAGAGCTGGTGTTAGTGCAAGAGTTGCAAAATGTTTAATGGGTGTGGGCACCCTGTAACCGCTCAGCCCAAGGGTTTATCACTTGAAGTCTGCACAATGTTCTCTGTATAGTAGTGACGGGCAGGTTTGAACAACACTCTCCTGCGATGAGTACAGAGTGTTTTTTTGCTGTAGTTTATTTATCTAGCGCAATTCTAAAAAGGCTGAAAATAGCTTATCTCATGTTTGAGCAGATCTTTTTAAGAGAACATACTGGTTAGGTTAACTGCTTGCTCAGTAAGCTGGACCTCCATAGATCCCAGAAATAACATAATCTGTATAGTGCTGTGTAACATTACAATATACTGTATAAAGGTAATACATTTACTGGGAAGGATATAGTGAAAGCATGGTGTATAATATCTGTGGACTCAGTCTGTAGCTACCTGGGTTATTGTTATGGGCTATTCCTATAGCTCCAGTGGAGGCGGTATTCGTGGAGTCTATGTGTGAGCGCCCTCTCTCGATGGCGTTTGACTTTGTTCCCTCTAGACTCTGGAACTGTGCTGATCTTCAAGATAATAGCACAGGCACCATTGTCCCTGTGATCTCAGTACTGCGCATGCACAGAAAAATGGTGGCCGTGCCATTTTCCCAATGATTTCTGCAGCACTGACTGAAAGAGTAAGTATCGTGAATGGTTTATATGTTTGTAAAAGGTATTTTATTGCTTTCCTAATATATTTCTGACCCGAATCCCAATTAATCTCATATAAAAGTAGCTATATGGATTAAAACCTCCAAAAGCTTATGTGTTCTTTGTGTATGGTGCAGGAGCATGTATATGCTATACATAGTTATATATTGCTTACCTCCTCAGTCACAATGTTGGTCTTTTCCAGAACTGATCATGCCCCTACTAATGTCAGTCATATCGACACCAGGACATGTTTACTAGACTATGGTATTGAGGGGACTGGGGAAAAGGCATTGTAGGGGGAAATGAAATCAAACAATGACACTACACTGGATGTCTGGGGGTGTCTGTATCAGGGCCGTTCCAATATATAGGCACTCTGGGTAGCTGCCAAGGTCCCCACAATTCTATGGCCCTCCGAGCTGGGGCAGGTGGTTGTCACACAGTCAGAATGGTGAGGCAGCATTCTTTACCTGTATCCCAGCCTGCAGCCAGGCAGTAAATGGTTGTTGCCTTGCTGATTGGTGGATGGCTGAAGCTATCCACAAATCAGAGTGCAGCATTCTCTTCCTGCCCCCTAGCCTGCAGCCAGACTGTGAATGGCTGTCAGCATGCTGACTGGTGGATGGCTGAAGCTATCCACCAATCATAGTGCTGGCAGCCAATCACTGTATGGAAGCATGAAGAGATGGCACAGGACTGCAGGAATGGCATGCTATGAGTTTTGATAATTGGTTCCTGTGAAAGGGTGTGTAGGTGCAACAGTGCTTTGCTTTGCCCGGGACCTATAATGCTGTTAAGATGGCCCTGTATGCAGACTTACTACCATCATCACAGAAACTAGATTAAAGGTCTAAAATAAAAAATATATACATTCATACCTTGATATTTACATTAAGCAATACAAATTAAAATAAAAAATATTGGGTTAGAGTTAGGGATGGCCATCGACCATTGATGATTCAAAATCATTGATGGTTTATGGCTGATGTAGAATACTTTTGCCATCGATGAGGGAGGACCAGATGGTATCCCTCCATTGATGGCAAGTCATAACCAAATATTTATTTTTATTAAGAGGTGCTGGGATACGGAGGATAGCTCCTCCCCGACACCTGCAAAGCCCCTCTCCCATGTTCTAATTGGCCCACGGTCCAATCAGTGAAAGAACAGGGATGACCATCGGTTTGTGGAAACCATTAATGGTCACCCGCTACATAGTTTGCAGCCATCAATGGAAACCACACTGATGACCATCCCTAGTCAGCAGGGGTGGGCTGGTACATGTTGATGGGGAGGATGATGGGGGGGGGCATTTGAGGGGCAGCACTGCTACCGGTGGTGGGGCACGGTACTTGCCATTACTTTATCCTAACTGTTCTGTGTATGTTTGCCTCCTATATTTTATTACTATATTAACTTTTGCAGAGAATTCTGTGAATTGTTTTACATGATTTCTATTGAGAGAGTACTGGAGAAGATATGTGTAGGTGACTGAGAGCTCCCTGCTGGGTTTTTATGACATATTTAAAAAGCTGAATACCATGGAATTGAAAGAATAATGCCAATCTTTGAAAGGCCGCACCTCTGGGCTTCCCCAGATTGATGCTGTGAAAATGTTGGTGCTGAGGAGAATAATCTGCCTCCTTCTCTGCCCTGACCCGCCTCTGATGCTGCCCTGCTCAGTACTGTAAATGCTGGGGCGAAAGGCCAAGCTCCGCCTGCTGTATGTTAAATTTGTTAGGTTTGCAGGGATAGGCTGACTCTATGTCAAAGGGCCCTAGGTGTCCTTGCTTAGCTTCAAAACTACAGTATGCCTCTGCCCCCACCCATGTGTGTGCCTGTGCCCCTACCCATGTGTGCATCTGCCCTTACCCATAGGTGCCTCTGCTCCTACCCGTATGCCCCTACCTGTGTGTGCCTCTGCCCCTACAGGTGTGTGCCTCTATCCTTACCCGTGTGTGCCTCTGCCCCTACCCGTGTATGCCTCTATCCTTACCCATGTATGCCTCTGACCCTACCCATTTGTGCCTCTGTGTACATTTTTTACATCACCCCCTTCCCACCCCCACCACTAGGGGTGTCTTACCCCCCACTGTATTTTTGTTCAGATTGTAAGTCATATGTGTACCAAGTTTGGTGTAAATTGCCCCTGGCATTCCAGAGTTATGCCTGAAAACGATGGATTTTTACATGTCACCCCCTTCCAACCCCCACCCATAGGGGTGCTAGGGGTGTAACTCCCACAGAAATGTTTTCCAGATTGTAAGACATATGTGTACCAAGTGTGGTGCAAATTGCTCCAGGCTTCCCAGAGTTATGCTGGAACATACACACGTCCATTTTTACAGATAGATAGATAGATAGATAGATAGATAGATAGATAGATAGATAGATAGATAGATAGATAGATAGATAGATAGATAGATAGATAGATATGAGGTGTTTTATTTTCCCTATTTATTTGGACCATACCTGATGTAGTTGCAATATAGTGATTAACACATGTTTGTGTCACAAGAACATGTTCTATTTTGATTGAAGTCCAGAAAATGGGGTACACTGACTGTCTGTGACCGAGAGACAATGACTATATGTCCTCGAGAGACTGACTGTACTCGTGAACCAAGAGAGACCAACTGTCTGTGAGACTGACTAACTATAACTGACTGGACTGAACTCAGAGACCACCCCCAAGATTGTTCTGCACACTGTTTTTCACTCAACAAGGTGGGAGCAATGTGTTTTATATTTTGTCCCGTATTTATTTTCCTGTGGGGTCAATGTGTGTTTTTTTTCTTGCGCAATGTTTTTCATCTGCGCATGCGTCCCGATGGTGTTCATACAGAGTCACAGTACAGATTCTCACACGCGCACAATGAAGTACTGATGAGCGGGTTCGGTTTCTCGGAAACCGAACCCCCCCGAACTTCACCCTTTTTACACGGGTCCGAGCCATACTCTGATTCTCCCGTATGGCTCGGTTAACCCGAGCGCGCCCGAACGTCATCATCCCGCTGTCGGATTCTCGCGAGATTCGGATTCTATATAAGCAGCCGCGCGTCGCCGCCATTTTCACTCGTGCATTGGAAATGTTAGGGAGAGGACGTGGCTGGCATCCTCTCCGTTATTGTTGAACTTGATTGGGGAGCAGCTGTATAATATAGGAGGAGTACAGTGCAGAGTTTTGCTGATCAGTGACCACCAGTTATCCGTTCTCTGCCTGAAAAAAACGCTCCATATCTGTGCTGTGTGCTGCATATATCTGTGCTCACACTGCTTAATTGTGGGGACTGGGGAGCAGCTGTATTATATAGCAGGAGTACAGTGCAGAGTTTTGCTGACAGTGACCACCAGTATACGTTGTCTGCCTGAAAAACACTCCATATCTGTGCTCAGTGTGCTGCTTTATTGTGGGGACTGGGGACCACCAGTATAATATTACATAGGAGGAGTACAGTGCAGAGTTTTGCTGACCAGTTTACACCAGTATATAATATATAGCATTACGGTAGAGTAGACCCCTGCTGTACCTACCTCTGTGTCGTCATTAAGTATACTATCCATCTACATTCTATACCTGTGGTGCATTTTAGTTTTGCAGTTTGCTGACACAGTGACCACCAGTATACTATATATAATAGCAGTACGGTACGGAAGGCCACTGCTGTACCTACCTCTGTGTCGTCATTAAGTATACTATCCATCTACATTCTATACCTGTGGTGCATTTTAGTTTTGCAGTTTGCTGACACAGTGACCACCAGTATACTATATATAATAGCAGTACGGTAGGCCACTGCTGTACCTACCTCTGTGTCGTCATTAAGTATACTATCCATCTACATTCTATACCTGTGGTGCATTTTAGATTTGCAGTTTGCTGACACAGTGACCACCAGTATACTATATATAGCAGTACGGAAGGCCACTGCAGTACCTACCTCTGTGTCGTCATTAAGTATACTATCCATCTACATTCTATACCTGTGGTGCATTTTAGTTTTGCAGTTTGCTGACACAGTGACCACCAGTATACTATATATAATAGCAGTACGGTACGGAAGGCCACTGCTGTACCTACCTCTGTGTCGTCATTAAGTATACTATCCATCTACATTCTATACCTGTGGTGCATTTTAGTTTTGCAGTTTGCTGACACAGTGACCACCAGTATACTATATATAGCAGTACGGAAGGCTACTGCTGTACCTACCTCTGTGTCGTCATTAAGTATACTATCCATCTACATTCTATACCTGTGGTGCATTTTAGTTTTGCAGTTTGCTGACACAATGACCACCAGTATACTATATATAATAGCAGTATGGTACGGAAGGCCACTGCTGCACCTACCTCTGTGTCGTCATTAAGTATACTATCCATCTACATTCTATACCTGTGGTGCATTTTAGTTTTGCAGTTTGCTGACACAGTGACCACCAGTATACTATATATAATAGCAGTACGGTACGGAAGGCCACTGCTGTACCTACCTCTGTGTCGTCATTAAGTATTCTATCCATCTACATTCTATACCTGTGGTGCATTTTAGTTTTGCAGTTTGCTGACACAGTGACCACCAGTATACTATATATAGCAGTACGGAAGGCCACTGCTGTACCTACCTCTGTGTCGTCATTAAGTATACTATCCATCTACATTCTATACCTGTGGTGCATTTTAGTTTTGCAGTTTGCTGACACAGTGACCACCAGTATACTATATATATAATAGCAGTATGGTACGGAAGGCCACTGCTGTACCTACCTCTGTGTCGTCATTAAGTATACTATCCATCTACATTCTATACCTGTGGTGCATTTTAGTTTTGCAGTTTGCTGACACAGTGACCACCAGTATATATAGCAGTATGGTACGGAAGACCACTGCTCTACCTACCTCTGTGTCGTCAAGTATACTATCCATCCATACCTGTGGTGCATTTCAGTTGTGCGCAGTATATATAGTAGTAGGCCATTGCTATTGATACTGGCATATAATTCCACACATTAAAAAATGGAGAACAAAAATGTGGAGGTTACAATAGGGAAAGATCAAGATCCACTTCCACCTCGTGCTGAAGCTGCTGCCACTAGTCATGGCCGAGACGATGAAATGCCATCAACGTCGTCTGCCAAGGCCGATGCCCAATGTCATAGTAGAGAGCATGTAAAATCCAAAAAAACAAAAGTTCAGTAAAATGACCCAAAAATCAAAATTAAAAGCGTCTGAGGAGAAGCGTAAACTTTCCAATATGCCATTTACGACACGGAGTGGCAAGGAACGGCTGAGGCCCTGGCCTATGTTCATGGCTAGTGGTTCAGATTCACATGAGGATGGAAGCACTCATCCTCTCGCTAGAAAAATGAAAAAAGACTTAAGCTGGCAAAAGCACAGCAAAGAACTGTGCGTTCTTCTAAATCACAAATACCCAAGGAGAGTCCAATTGTGTCGGTTGCGATGCCTGACCTTCCCAACACTGGACGGGAAGAGCTTGCGCCTTCCACCATTTGCATGCCCCCTGCAAGTGCTGGAAGGAGCACCCGCAGTCCAGTTCCTGATAGTCAAATTGAAGATGTCACTGTTGAAGTACACCAGGATGAGGATATGGGTGTTGCTGGCGCTGGGGAGGAAATTGACAAGGAGGATTCTGATGGTGAGGTGGTTTGTTTAAGTCAGGCACCCGGGGAGACACCTGTTGTCCGTGGGACGAATATGGCCATTGACATGCCTGGTCAAAATACAAAAAAAATTAGCTCTTCGGTGTGGAATTATTTCAACACAAATGCGGACAACAGGTGTCAAGCCGTGTGTTGCCTTTGTCAAGCTGTAATAAGTAGGGGTAAGGACGTTAACCACCTCGGAACATCCTCCCTTATACGTCACCTGCAGCGCATTCATCATAAGTCAGTGACAAGTTCAAAAACTTTGGGTGACAGCGGAAGCAGTCCACTGACCACTAAATCCCTTCCTCTTGTAACCAAGCTCCTACAAACCACACCACCAACTCCCTCAGTGTCAATTTCCTCCTTACCCAGGATAGCCAATAGTCCTGCAGGCCATGTCACTGGCAAGTCTGACGAGTCCTCTCCTGCCTGGGATTCCTCCGATGCATCCTTGAGTGTAACGCCTACTGCTGCTGGCGCTGCTGTTGTAGCTCCTGGGAGTCGATCGTCATCCCAGAGGGGAAGTCGGAAGACCACTTGTACTACTTCCAGTAAGCAATTGACTGTCCAACAGTCCTTTGCGAGGAAGATGAAATATCACAGCAGTCATCCTGCTGCAAAGCAGATAACTCAGGCCTTGGCAGCCTGGGCGGTGAGAAATGTGGTTCCGGTATCCACCGTTAATTCAGAGCCAACTAGAGACTTGATTGAGGTACTGTGTCCCCGGTACCAAATACCATCTAGGTTCCATTTCTCTAGGCAGGCGATACCGAAAATGTACACAGACCTCAGAAAAAGACTCACCAGTGTCCTAAAAAATGCAGTTGTACCCAATGTCCACTTAACCAAGGACATGTGGACAAGTGCAGCAGGGCAGACTCAGGACTATATGACTGTGACAGCCCACTGGGTAGATGTATTGCCTCCCGCAGCAAGAACAGCAGCGGCAGCACCAGTAGCAGCATCTCGCAAACGCCAACTCGTTCCTAGGCAGGCTACGCTTTGTATCACCGCTTTCCATAAGAGGCACACAGCTGACAACCTCTTACGGGAACTGAGGAAGATCATCGCAGAATGGCTTACCCCAATTGGACTCTCCTGGGGATTTGTGACATCGGACAACGCCAGCAATATTGTGCGTGCATTACATCTGGGCAAATTCCAGCACGTCCCATGTTTTGCACATACATTGAATTTGGTGGTGCAGAATTATTTAAAAAATTACAGGGGCGTGCAAGAGATGCTGTCGGTGGCCCGAAGAATTGCGGGCCACTTTCGGCATTCAGCCACCGCGTACAGAAGACTGGAGCACCACCAAACATTCCTGAACCTGCCCTGCCATCATCTGAAGCAAGAGGTGGTAACGAGGTGGAATTCAACCCTCTATATGCTTCAGAGGATGGAGGAGCAGCAAAAGGCCATTCAAGCCTATACATCTGCCCACGATATAGGCAAAGGAGGGGGAATGCACCTGACTCAAGCGCAGTGGAGAATGATTTCAACGTTGTGCAAGGTTCTGCAACCCTTTGAACTTGCCACACGTGAAGTCAGTTCAGACACTGCCAGCCTGAGTCAGGTCATTCCCCTCATCAGGCTTTTGCAGAAGAAGCTGGAGACATTGAAGGAGGAGCTAAAACAGAGCGATTCCGCTAGGCATGTGGGACTTGTGGATGGAGCCCTTAATTCGCTTAACCAGGATTCACGGGTGGTCAATCTGTTGAAATCAGAGCACTACATTTTGGCCACCGTGCTTGATCCTAGATTTAAAACCTACGTTGTATCTCTCTTTCCTGCAGACACAAGTCTGCAGAGGTTCAAAGACCTGCTGGTGAGAAAATTGTCAAGTCAAGCGGAACGTGACCCGTCAACATCTCCTCCTTCACATTCTCCCGCAACTGGGGGTGCGAGGAAAAGGCTAAGAATTCCGAGTCCACCCGCTGGCGGTGATGCAGAGCAGTCTGGAGCGAGTGCTGACATCTGGTCCGGACTGAAGGACCTGCCAACGATTACTGACATGTCGTCTACTGTCACTGCATATGATTCTCTCACCATTGAAAGAATGGTGGAGGATTATATTAGTGACCGCATCCAAGTAGGCACGTCAGACAGTCCGTACGTATACTGGCAGGAAAAAGAGGCAATTTGGAGGCCCTTGCCCAAACTGGCTTTATTCTACCTAAGTTGCCCTCCCTCCAGTGTGTACTCCGAAAGAGTGTTTAGTGCAGCCGCTCACCTTGTCAGCAATCGGCGTACGAGGTTACTTCCAGAAAATGTGGAGAAGATGATGTTCATCAAAATTAATTATAATCAATTCCTCCGTGGAGACATTCACCAGCAGCAATTGCCTCCACAAAGTACACAGGGACCTGAGATGGTGGATTCCAGTGGGGACGAATTAATAATCTGTGAGGAGGGGGATGTACACAGTGAAAGGGGTGAGGAATTGGAGGATGATGATGAGGTGGACATCTTGCCTCTGTAGAGACAGTTTGTGCAAGGAGAGATTGATTGCTTCTTTTTTTGGTGGGGGCCCAAACCAACCAGTCATTTCAGTCACAGTCGTGTGGCAGACCCTGTCGCTGAAATTATGGGTTTCGTTAAAGTGTGCATGTCCTGTTTATATACAACATAAGAGTGGGTGGGAGGGCCCAAGGACAATTCCATCTTGCACCTCTTTTTTCTTTTCTTTTTCTTTGCATCATGTGCTGTTTGGGGACAATTTTTTTGAAGTGCCATCCTGCCTGACACTGCAGTGCCACTCCTAGATGGGCCAGGTGTTTGTGTCGGCCACTTGTGTCGCTTAGCTTAGTCACACAGCGACCTTGGTGCGCCTCTGTTTTTTCTTTGCATCATGTGCTGTTTGGGGACAATTTTTTTGAAGTGCCATCCTGCCTGACACTGCAGTGCCACTCCTAGATGGGCCAGGTGTTTGTGTCGGCCACTTGTGTCGCTTAGCTTAGTCGCACAGCGACCTTGGTGCGCCTCTTTTTTTCTTTGCATCATGTGCTGTTTGGGGACAATTTTTTTGAAGTGCCATCCTGCCTGACACTGCAGTGCCACTCCTAGATGGGCCAGGTGTTTGTGTCGGCCACTTGTGTCGCTTAGCTTAGCCATCCAGCGACCTCGGTGCAAATTTTAGGACTAAAAATAATATTGTGAGGTGTGAGGTGTTCAGAATAGACTGGAAATGAGTGGAAATTATGGTTATTGAGGTTAATAAAACTATGGGATCAAAATGACCCCCAAATTCTATGATTTAAGCTGTTTTTTAGGGTTTTTGTAAAAAACACCCAAATCCAAAACACAACCGAATCCGGAAAAAAATTTTCGGTGAAGTTTTGCCAAAACGCATCCGAATCCAAAACACGGCCGCGGAACCGAATCCAAAACCAAAACACAAAACCCGAAAAATGTCCGGTGTACATCTCTACAATGAAGTGTATTAGAAATGTTTTTCTTTCCAGGGCAGTCACAGGGGTTTGGCTAATCAGATGCAGCTGTAACATAGTATGAGCATGTTATTGGAGTAACACCGGGTGTGTTGCTGATAGTGGTTTGCTTACTTAGACAGTGAATCACTCACATTGGAGGCCATACTCAGACAGATGAGCTGCACCTAGCATAGGGCTGATGAAAGCTCAATGGTGCGATTGATGGTGACGACATTGAGTGTGGCCATCTCAGGCCTAGCATATCCAGGGTACTATAGCGGCATTAGAATAAAGTCGCAGATACAACTGCTGCAAAAGACACAAGAAAGACCATGACTGCGCCCATCTCAGAATCAGGCCCTATGAGGAGGGAGTATTCCCACAACCCCCCACCCCCTTAACAGACCCCACCCCCTCAAAAGACCCTGCCTCCAATAGGGCTGCTTCCAGATTTCCATGGCTGATTTCCAAACCCAATCTGCCCCTGCTGGGGTCCCTGCCATTTGTGGGGCAAACTTCATATGAATATGTATGCAGAGGGAGAGAGGCTGCAGCTGGAACTTTCCATGATCCTGCCACATGCTGAGAGCCATCCGAGCGGGGTGTGGTATGCGTGAACGGCAAGCAGGAGACCGCCGGTCAGCATACCGACACTGGGATCCCGGCAGCAGAATCCCAGTGGGGAGTGGACACCCATGAGTGAGAATAGGCCCCGTTGGTAGGCATCGGTCTCATGACCGCCAGTCACAGAACTACATCCCATCCGAGCACATCTTCAACCAGGAGCAGCAGCTAGGAGCACTGCGTCCTCTCACAGCAAGTTAGCACCTTGATCCATGCATTGCTGTGTCCTCATCCCCCATCCTCCCCATCACCACATAACTGCTGCCCACTAGTCCTAAGGCTTGGAGGAGACCTTCTCTTCATCACTGCAGTCAGCCACCACCAGCCATAACGGCCATCAGATGCTGCTGCTCAATGGCTTGCGTGTCCATGCCAGGAGCAGCCTAGAGCACTCCACCCTGGATGGAGCTGTGCAGCCCTCGGCAGTCATTAACGCCTTTCCCCTTAGGCATTGTGCAGTCTTCTCCAAGCTAGAGGTGGTGCATCCTACAGCTGTGAGCTGATGCCGCCCTAGGACCATCAGTACCCCCTCTCTTATCTGTCACCCAGGTCCCACTTCTCTGGATTGTCTTATCGCCTCTGTCTCCCCCCAGCAGAAAGCCCAGGCTCTCTAAAGAGGTCTCTGTGTCTGGGTTGTTTGCTGCACCTTTACAGGAGATATGACATTCCCTATAGAGAACACAGGGAAGCAGGAGTTCTGGGACTACAAGGTGGGTTCTGCGCCACTGTGCAGGTAGGACCTGCGCTGCTGATGCTGCCTTATGGGGAAGGAGGCACACAGACACATAGCGGGCACAGCCAGGGGGAGCGGTGCTGACAAGTGGTGGGGGCCCCCCTGTCTTAAGTGCCCCGGGACCTCAAAGGCTTAATCTTGCCATGGTATAATCAATTGTACATACATCTTTCTCACACATTACAATAGATGACAAATTTTCTAGGTGTCTAATTACAGTTGTGTCCCCCCTCATCGTTGCTGTAGTCGCAGCATACAGGCATCTTTGTCTTTGGGTGTTTGCCAAATGGGCAAAGGTGTACCCAAAAAGCAGGACGGTGGGGGGTATGGACACATGATCACCAAAGGACCAATTACCATAAAGTTGTCTTCGCATGGTATTCTTTGTAAGGGTTAAGATAGATACTAAGGGGGAGATGTATTAAACATTCTAAAGGAGACCAGTGAAGAAGTTGCATATTGGCATATTTATAACATTTACTTTCATCAGACCTGCAGTTCAGAATGCCTGCAATATACGGAATAATATAATGAGTGGCAGCTATTATTATACATTTTATAGCCAGTCACTCTTCATATGGAGTTGAAGGACTCGTCCCACATAGCTGTGTACATAAGAACTGTTCCTTAGAAAACTATAGGAGTTGGAAGACAAGGTTATAAACTTTTACTTCTGCGTAATTAAACAATAATTCAATAATTATTTTTGTTGCTATGTAAGACAACAACACACTGGATGCTAAAGACTAGGCCTGGCAGTGACACTAAACTACCGCCCATTTCTTGTTTCCTTGTATATTTGCACTGCCCCAGGGCAGTCAGTCTGTGCAGAGAGGGAGTGCCTCACCGCAGACCAGTCTCCTATCCCTGCAGGCATGTTCTGTGGTTCAGCCAGGCGTCACTCCAGTGACCTCTGCAGCAATCATTACCTGAGGAGTCTGATTCACATGCTGTTTCCTGTCTCAGTCCCACACATCTCTATCACTCACTTTTTTATCTTACGTGCAGCTCTGGGGATGGGTTTCCCTGTACACATAATAGAATAACATATTCAGAATGTCTTCATTTCCTATACCTAGACAGTAAAGGCCCCCATCCACTAGTCAGATTTGGGCAGTTTTCTTCAGATTTCGATACATCTGACCGTCATATCTGAAGAAAAGTGTCACATTGGATGGCTATTCAGATCCAATGCTCACTCCCGTGTCAGATATGTCTGAACTACAGATCTCTGAGGCTGCCCCAACTATTTATCTGAATCTGAAGAAATCAGGTGCACATCGGATTGTTTTTTTAACTTCAGATGTATCTGATCAGATTCATCTGAAGCGTCACTTGACTGGCATCTCCCTAGCCACTCCCACCCACCAAGAGGGAGAACAGCTGCAGCATCAGATCAATCACATGTAGCATGTGTGCATCAGATATATCTGATGCGATCTGGCACATGATATATCGCATCAGATATATCTGAAGTGAATGTAATGAAAATTAAAGCAAGGGTCTGATCCGATTCCCGGGACGCTCCCGGGAGAGTTCAAGAGAAATCTGATGCTATCTGCAGTTCAGACAAGTTTGAGTAGTGGATGGCCACCTTAAGACTTCAGGTAGTTGTAGCCATACCTTCTCCAGGCTGGGTAAGAAATCCCGGATTCAGAATCCCGATCGTCAGGATACCACAGGCATTCCCAACCACAGTCCTCAAGACACACCAACAGTGCAGGTTTTAGTGATATCCAGGCTGCAGCACAGATGGTTAAATCAAAACAACTGAGCTACTAATTAAGTCACCTGTGCTGAAGCATGGATATCACTAAAACATGCACTGTTATACCCCTTTTCCACTAGCATTTTTAAACACGGTTAAATGCGCGGGGGCGCGCATTTACCCGTGTTTTTCCCTAGTGGAAACGGGTCCCCCGGCAAATTCCCGGATCAAGTGATCCGGGAATCCTACCCTGGTAGCTAGCCGGGTTGAACACGTGTTCAACCCGTAAGCTGTCTAGTGTGAACGGTAGCCGTGTCGAGGCGACACGGCTCCCGATCACAGTGCATAGGGAGGGCGGCGCTGGGAGAACATGTGATCTCCCAGCGCCGCCCCTGCCGCGTCACTAGCGCGTCACCAACCCGGCAATTGCCGGGTTGGTGAGCGCTGTCTGCAGGGGGCTGTAGCACGGGTCGCAGCCGTGTCAGGCGACACGGCTGCGACCCGTGCTACGCTAGTGGAAAAGGGGTATTAGTGTGCCTTGAGGACCGTGGTTGGGAATGCCTGGGATACCGACAGCGGGATCCTGACTGATCATGGCAAGCATTTTAATCTTAACCCTAATCACCCCCTTCTGCAGCCTAATCCTAGCCACCCCCCCCCCCCTACAGTACACCCACAGCCTAACATACCTCCCAACTGTTACGATTTTCGCGGGACAGTCCAGTTTTTTTGGGTCTGTCCCTCCCACAGGCCACAACGTCCCGCAGTGGGGGAGGGGGGGGGGGTAGTTGAGAGGCTCCTTATCACTTGCTGCTCTGCTCAGTTCAGAGTAGAGCAGCGGTGAATAGCCACTGTGCTCATGCGCACAGCGTCTATTCCAGTGGCGTAACTAGAAATTTTTCTCCCCCAAGCCAAAAAATTCTTCGGCGCCCCCCCCCTACATGCTCCATAATTGGGAGCAAGAAAGGGATAAATATGCGTGCGCCGAAGGCGCGCGCGCCAAAAAAGGGGCGTGGTTTTGTTGGAGTGGGCGTTGTTTCGCATAAAGGGGCGTGGCATTGCAGGAAAAGACTACCTTATACCCCAGTTTTGCAACCTGCACGCCCATACGTTGGCCACCACAGGAAAGAAAAATAATCCTGATTCATGCCCCTTACATTATTTGTCATTTTTCCTCCTTATAGTAATGCCCAGTATACATTATGCCACATACTGCAATGGCCCTTAGACATTATGCCGCACACAATAATGCACGACACAATATGCACACACTGTAATGCCCCCGACACATTATGCCACACACCGTAATGTCTGTGACACATTATGCCACACACCGTAATGCCTGTGACACATTATGACAGGAATCGCAATGCCCGTTATACATTATGCTACACACTGCAATGCCCCTGATACATTATAGCACATACAATGTCTGTGACACATTATGACACACACCGCAATGTCCGTGATACATTATGCCACACACTGCAATGCCCGATACATTATAGCACATACAATGCCTGTGACACATTATGCCACACACTGCAATGACCTTGAGACATTATACCACAATGCCCGTGATATAGTATACCATACACCGTAATGCCTGTGACACATACCGCAATGCCCTGCCCGTTATACCCTATGCCACACATCGCAATGCCCGT
This sequence comes from Pseudophryne corroboree, assembly GCF_028390025.1. Lineage (NCBI taxonomy): Eukaryota > Metazoa > Chordata > Amphibia > Anura > Myobatrachidae > Pseudophryne > Pseudophryne corroboree. Next base: position 111,217,583 of record NC_086452.1, on the reverse strand, counting down.
TATGTATTATGCCACACTGCAATGACCCTGAGACATTATACCACATATCACAATGCCCGCGATATAGTATACCATACACCGTAATGCCTGTGACACATTATGACACACACCGCAATGTCCGTGATACATTATGCCACACACCGTAATGCCCATTACACATTACGTCCTACAGTAAGGCTTCTAATTACTTTTCAATTACCTGCTCGTTGTCAGGGGTTTCATGCACTGGGTGTCATGCTCGTTGCCAGGGGTTTCATGCTCTTGGTTCCATGCACGGTGCCAGGGGTTTTCATGCTCAGGGTGTCATGCTCGTTGCCAGGGGTTTCATGAACTGGGTGTCATGCTCGTTGCTAGGAGGTAGTCCTTGTTGCTAGGGCTGTGCTCCCAGTGCCACATATGTCCCCAGTGCCAGATATTCCCCCCCAGTGCCATATATGCCCCAGTGCCAGATATCCCCCCCCCGTGCCAGATATTCCCCCAGTGCCAGATATTCCCCCCAGTGCCATATATGCCCCAGTGCCAGATATCCCCCCCCCCCAGTGCCATATATGCCCCCAGTGCCAGATATTCCCCCCAGTGCCATATATGCCCCCCGTGCCATATATGCCCCCAGTGCCAGATATTCCCCCCAGTGCCATATATGCCCCAGTGCCAGATATCCCCCCCCCAGTGCCAGATATGCCCCCCCCAGTGCCAGATATGCCCCCAGTGCCAGATATGCCCCCAGTGCCAGATATTCCCCCCAGTGCCAGATATTCCTCCCCCCCGTGCCATATATGCCCCCAGTGCCAGATATTTACCCCCCCCCCCCCGTCGCTTTTTGGAGGGACACGGAGGGCACACAGCTCGTCTCTCCTGTGTCCCTCCTGCTGCATCATCTCCGGCGGCCGCGGGTCTAATAGGGGGAAGTGCCGGTTCGTGAGCCAATTAGAGCTCACGGACGGCACTTCCCCCTATTAGACCCGCGGCCGCCGGAGATGATGCAGCAGGAGGGACACAGGGAGGCGCGCTGTGTGCCCTCCGTGTCCCTCCAACAAGCGGCGGAGGGAAGGAGACTGCAGACTGACATGCGGATGCTCGTCCGCATGTCAGTCTGCTGTAAATCAGTGGCGCCCCCGCAGCCCCTCGCCCCCAAGCCACCGCGAGGACTGCGGGGGCAGCAGTTACGCCACTGGTCTATTCCAGTGAGGCAGAGGGACTGGGGGCATGGCCAGCAGCTCACAGAGCACTGCCCATGCCCCCACTGTGACAAAAATTGGAGGCGTGGCTCGTGATCGCGTCATTGACGCGAGGCCATGCCTCTTCAATAGGCCACACACCCTTTTCTGTCCCTCCTTGAGAAATACGAAAGTTGGGAGGTATGGCCTAACCACTCCCTCCTGCATCCTAACCCTAACCCCCCCCCCTACACACACAGCCTAACTCTTCCTCTGGTGTGGTATGGCTGGGGAGGGGTGAGTATTCCTACTCTATGGGTGTCATGGACACCCACGAGTGGAAAAAGTCCCCGTTGGTCGGCATGCCGACCATCGGGATAGCGAGGGGGCGGGATGTTGGTGGAGGTCATGTGACCGTCGGTCTCCCGACCACCGGTCAAATGAATATCACCCTAACCCCGGCACTTACTGACCGCTTCCCCCTTCTCCATATCACAAAAGGTAGCAAATAATAGAGTCCGTGGAAAATATTCAATTCAGCACAAGGCCCGTAGATATTACTGTATAGACATTGCTTATGTTTGCTGGTACCTGTACCTCCACTTCAAACTCAGGGGCAGATGTACTAAGCCTTGGAGCATAGGCATATCTATAACGGGTGCAGGGTGTGCGGTGCACACAGGCCCCTGGAATCAGTGGGACCCACATTGAACACCTTGTACGGGTATACTTACTGTTCCGAAGTCCCACGGCAAGGGCTGGCTCTAGGCACGTTCGACACGTGCAGCCGCGCAGGGCGCCACCCTCAATGGGGCACACCAATTTTAAGCCTCTATTGTTTCCCAGTTGCCCTGCTGCAGCTACTCGTGGTGGTCACCGGTGGACAGGGGTTAAAGTGGGCCAGAACGGGGCGGAACCGCATCCTGTTCCGCCTCCACCAGCCCACTTTACCCGGCCGCAGGACTTTGTACAGGCAGTACTGACTGCTTATTCCCCGCTCTACACTGTGCTGCACAGTGCTGCCCTCCCACACTGACAGAGAGGGTGGGCGGTGAAAGGCAGTATCCTACCCCAGCCAGTCCCTCCCACAGCAAAGGCTCTTGCAGTGGGATTAAGTTGATGGACGGCAATGCAGGAATGCCGTTATTCCGCATTCGTCTATCGTGCGAGGACTGGTGGAGCAGGCGTCATGAGTGAAAAAAGTAAGTTAGAGGAAGGCACGCTGGATAGGGAGGGGGAGAGGAGTGGCGGCACACGATGGAAGACGTTCTGGTTGAGGGGGCACATGGAAGCCACGCTGGATGGTGGGGCGGTTGGCACATGAAGGCAGGAATGCTGGATGGGGCTTCACATTAGGGAAGACACTATGGATGGAGGTGTGGCACAAGAGGGTAGTCACACTAGATGAGAGGGGACATGTGAAGAAGATACACTGTATGGTAGGTCACATTAGGGAAGACACTGCATGAGAAATACACATAAGGGATAAGCGGTGTCAGGGAGAGAAGCTGTGTGAGAGGGATAAGTGGTGTTGGGGAGAAGCTGTGTGAGAGATAAGTGGTGTCAGGGAGAGAAGCTGTGTGAGGGATAAGTGGTGTCAGGGGGAGAAGCTGTGTCATGGGGAGAAGCTATGTGAGGGATAAGCGGTGTCAGGGGGAGAAGCTGTGTGAGGGATAAGCGGTGTCAGGGGGAGAAGCTGTGTGAGGGATAAGCGGTGTCAGGGGGAGAAGCTGTGTGAGGGATAAGTGGTGTCAGGGGGAGAAGCTATGTGAGGGACAAGTGGTGTCAAGGGGAGAAGCTGTGTGAGGGATAAGCGTTGTCAGGGGGAGAAGCTGTGTGAGGGATAAGCGGTGTCAGGGGGGAGAAGCTGTGTGAGGGATAAGCGGTGTCAGGGGGAGAAGCTGTGTGAGGGATAAGCGCCAGCAGTGGACTGATCTGGATGACAAGGCTGAACCTGACCAGGGAAACTGGCCAGTTCTCCCATAGCCCCATCTTCTCTGTCTTGTTCAAGTCAAATTACTTTCTAACAAATATTTAAAATGCCAGCTCTAATATATACTGCGGACGCCAGGCGCATCTTATTACCATGTGCTATGAATGTGCGCTGTACATCGCAAAACACTACATCCCATAAGAGAAAACAATACACCCACACATTGTCTGAGTTCCAAAGCTCATTGATGTATATATTTGTTATTAAAAGGATACGTATACAATATAGCATATGTACAGTATATATATATATATTACATGGTTACAATTTACACAGTAAGCAGTTATTACAAACTAATTCATTACAGACACGGCCAGCATACAATTACCCTCTCTCTCAATGCATTTTATGCACTAATCGCTCCAGTTCTTCAATCTTTACCTCTGCCTCAACATCAGCTAACAGCAGCAGAGTATCACCAACACACCATCTTGCTCCGGACGCAGGAGAGTAATAGAACAGGAAACTCTTCTGTGTGGGATCAGCTATACTCTGAGTCTGTTGGGGGTGTACAAATCTCTTGTTATTGGTCTAGGGGAAGGAACTTTCTCATTCATGATGATTCATTGGTCAGTGTGAGGGCTTTTGTTCAAGGTTGCTGGTCTCTGGTTTCCTGTCCATCACATGCTCCTTTGAATATATTCTTTTGCTCCAGTAAAAGTGACTTCATATTCCTACATTTAATCATATCTACTCACTGCAATGTGCTACAACCTAACCACAGGCACCAAATTGACACACACATTCTCCTGATCATCCTGACACCATGTGTGACATGCCCATCTTGCTCCGCTCCAACAATACACATACATGACGTTATATTCCATTATATAATTTGAAACCTTATGATGTCTGGTGCTTGATATGTTTAAATTTATGTGCTGTATGAAATATGTGTTGAATATATATTTGTGGCATGACTGTGTAAATGCGTATGTTACTTTATATTGCTGTGCTCGCTGTGCGTATTTGCAAGCATAGCGACCCATAATGTGTGGGGTTTGTATGTTCTCTCTATGTAATATTTTTGACTTCGACAGTCCACCCTTTGGCAGTAAACAATAACTGCCATAAATTATCAACATAAGAAAAAATATTTCAAACAATAATCGGTGACCTAGACACACGTATGTATTCATTTCGCAAATCAGACACTTGACTATATTTGGGGAAGACAGGGAGGAGGACGTGACATCCTCTATATGCAATCGGCGGCCACGGGACCACTGGTTGGGTGTGGGACAACATTCAACCTATAGAGTATGCTGGGACAGTGCTATGGCCTATGATGTCTGATTTGAATTAACATTTCACACATACATGTACCTACGTCTTTGTACACGGATGTTCGGATTCGATTGAGGTTCTGCTGGGCAGAGGAAGAAAACACAAACAAATCGTGAAAGAGATATATAAAATTTTCATGATTTACATTTCTATCATTCCCTGAACATTGTTTCCATTTCTGGAACGTATGCTAGGTCTGTTTCATCATTGAACAAGGGTTATAAGTAATGTCCTTCCTAGATAACATAAACCTTCGGAGTTCGGGGAGAGCCACTCATAAACCTTTCTTCCACATATATTAATGAGCTCTTTATCTGCTATGTGTGAATAGCCATTGTTTGATTTTTCCTGATTACCTCCCAATTTCCTGATTTCCTGAAATTGGTGAGATTTAAACATACCAAGGATTTATCTATGGTACTGGTGGATCTTAAGACTAGGGGGTCTAGTTATATTATATTCCTTGTCACCGGTTCCCTCTCCCTTCTGTGTAATTAAAGTACCTCAGCTAACTCTAAAAAAATGTGGCACTAATCCTGCATCATTTCGTCTTAGAGGTATCTGTGAGCACATCCAACATTCTGTTTGGTTTAAGACCTTACCCACTAGTGAGTGGTAATCACTCAAGGGATGTCTGTGAAATGCTGTCTTACTGCTAGACTGACATCTCTGGATGCACTCATCTTCAATTATGGGGTCACAATAACTACAAAATACAGTATTCCTCAGACAATAGCCTATCATGTTACCTCCGAACTCCGTAACTACTAGACCTTTCATTTTCTCTGGCTTTAACAAACTGATAGGCTAATCCTGGAATCCTATAAAGAAATCACTCCTTCCTCCAGAACCAGTTCCAGTCCCACACTCGACTCCTCATGAAAAACCTCGCAAAAATAGAATGTCCTGAAAAAAAAATGTTTGTCAGCGGGAAAAAAGAAAAAAAATAGAACAAAACAAATCTTGTCCATAGCAAATCAATTACAACGACTGGTCTTTCTGTAATCCTTTAGTACGCTCAGGTAGTGTTCAACAGTGCTGCCTCTCAGTCTTCACGGAACAGACTCTCTGGTGATACTTCTGCAATCTCACTCCATTTACGAGTTCCTTCCGGACTACCGACTTTCCTGCAATGGGAATCGTGGACCCAAGTCTCTCTCTCGGCTACTTTCACTGGGATAGTGCTGTCAGCAAAACTTGGTATGGTCCTTCCCACCTGTCTATTAGGCAACCTGAGCGTAAGAACAATCACACAGTCTCTTGGTTCACAATCAAGACAGTTAGTATTTGGCATACCAGGAATCAACAGTTTCAAGTTCTTTTGTCAAGTTCTCAAATGCTGGCTCATCTCGATAAGGTACTGTACTGTCACCTCATTGGTGTATTTCTGATCATTGCGCGGATCAATCATGACATGAGGTTGTCTTCCAAAAAAACAAAACAAAAACAAAACAAAAATTTCGAAGAGGGTGATTCCGTTAAGTGAAGATCTGGGAGTGGTTCCGATGCTACATAATACTAGTGGCAGTGTCTATGACCACAATAGTCCAGTATCACTTTGCTCCTACTTCTAGGGGTACCATATCTACACACAAATGTCTGCACAATTTTCTTTGCTGTAAACACAGCAGCATCCGTGGCAGCAGGAAATGCCTCTACCCAGTTTGAGAAAACATCAGTGCACACCAATACATAACAATAATTCCTAAAGGGTGTTAAGTGTACGAAGTCGATTTGTATTACCTGAAAAGTTCCATCTGCAGGAGGGATATGGGATGGCTCTGTTAGTACTACCTTACCAAATGTTCTTCCACATGCAAGTAAGACAGGTCATTGCTTTCCTGCTTGCCTGAGAAGAGAACCCTGGTACACGCCAGTAAGCTCTTACCAATTTGCACATACCTTCCTTACCCTAGGTGAGTCAGACCATATGCCGCCTCAGCTAGGCTTGGGAGATAAGTCCTGGAGGCCACTGGCTTACCTTGTCCATCTCTCCAGAGGGATTGGGAGGAGAAGTAAGAAGAAACTGAATTCTCTTAGAATCTGCAACAAAGTGTCTTGGATAACAATTTGTAACAAATGTCTATAACATCACATGCTGACAGCAGCTGATGTCTCTATTACTATGTGCTGATAGCAGCTGATACTTACTAATATTGAACAACAGCTAAGTGGATCTTTACCTATGTTAATAGATTATCAGTATTAGTATATGCTGGTGCTTTCAATTATATCATTTTGAAGGATTTATTTTAAATGCTTTAGACGTCAGCTGGAATAATTGAGCTATACTATCTTCACATTAAGCCGTTACAATGAGACATCTTGAGGAAATGATGAGACAGTGCTAGTAGTAACACTTAATATACCATATTGTAACAGACAATGTGGAAACATTTGTAAACAGATGATAGCTGCATGACTGAACACTGAAATAGTGTAATATAAGAATACCATACTGTAGCCATTATTACAAAGCAATACTTATTGGCAGCTACATTAATTAATAGAATACTAAATTCCTTGATAACATATGGATTTTGGGGATTATATATTTTATCAGTCCCCAAGGGGTATCTAATGCATCGGGCACTATCCTGCACTGCATGTTTAATCACACAGTGAAATTCATATAAACTAAAGGGACACAATATATGGGGTTGATGTACATCATGATTAGGAGTGCTATCTCCTCGAATAATAGCTTTACATCTTTGAATAAAATAAACAGAGAATGAACTCAAGTTATTGTGACATATTGCAGTTCATAGAACCTATTTAGGTCACATGTGGGTTATTAGAGATTGTAATCTGGGATTGCCATATTCCCTTAAATGACCCACACAGATATGAGGATTGCTATATTCCTTAAAAATCTGAATTGTAATATCTATAACCTATTTGGGTTGGAAATATACGTGGATTACTGGAGATTAAAAATTGGGACTGCTATATCCCTGAAAATAATCCACACGAAGTGGGGACTGCCATATCCCTTGGGTGAAGAAAATTCTTTCCCTGTTTTCCCCATATATATGCCCAGATAATTATGTGTGCTATAATCAATGTGGGATAATATATATTTTTGTGCCAAGATTATGCCATAGATCTTGATACCCATTTTTCAGCTGACCTTGATCTAGCAGTATATTATACATAAATATTTTTGGCTACAATTGGGGCTCATACACTATCCAATTAACTCTCTATTACATTTATATCTACTGACACTCACAGTCCCCATATCTGGGAGAAATTCTCAGGGGTTATTTTTGTGGAGTGAATGATGATATATATATAAGATAGTATTGACTCTGGAATTATTAGCCGGGAGAGTGCTAACTATCATTATTTGCTGTAACAGCCATTATCTAAACAGAATCATACTTATAATGGATTAAATATTGGTGATTTCTGAATGGGTATAAGAATCCTATAGGTGATATATATAAAACACACGCAGGACACGCTTTTTAAATTTCTTTATTCACCAGCTCCTATCTTGTAGGCTTCACATATATGTCAGTTTGTTTGATTTTAACTCTTATGTTTCACTGTAGTCTGGGTCAATGAAATTTCACATTTTAATATAAATTTAATAAAGGTTACATTTTATGATTAATTAATTATTTCTAGTGCGTCAACTATACAGTTTCTTCTTACTTCTCCTCCCAATCCTAGTGCATATATACTGTAATTGACAGCACCCCCTCATGTTACTGAGCATTATTTAAGATAAAATAAAAGGGGTTCCGTATAGTGATTGTATGGTGATGATTCACATACACTCACACCATTGAAAACATATAGTGAGTGTGCAGATACCCAACCCTTGTGTCCATCTCTCCAGAGTCCTGGGGACTCCTAACCATACCCCTTCGACTTCCAGACCTCCTTTTCCTGTAGGGAACACAAATTTGTATCTTAATTTAACTGTTGTGTGTTTGCAATGTAGAGTACCATGAGCATAACTCAAAAAAAAATTAAAAAAACATCTCTAGAGGAGAGAAAGAAATAGAAAATATCAGGTCTGCGTTCACCAACGGGCTGTCACTTACGTCTGGTCTCGTAGCAAAGGTCTGATTCAGATATTCCATACCATCATGCATATCAGTGTCTATACAAAATTTCCCTTCACCAGTATTCTCATCCTCCACCCTTTGTGCATGACAAGGCATACTGCAGTAATATACTGGTGCCGTTGATGAGACATACCTGGTTCGGGCAGAACTTTGATAGACCAATACGGCATGTGGTGTATGAACTGTCCAATCATGTACCAGTACTATGTCCCAGGTATTTGACCCTTGTCCTACACAACTGTAGTTTATCCCTTGATACCTGTTTGGAAGAGACAAAACAGAAACTGCTTCGTATTTGCCAGGGATGACTCAAATGAATCAGCACACAACAACAAGTCATCAACATATTGTATCAGCATCGACCCACTCTCAGGCTGAAAGAACTGTAAACAGTCAAGCAGGGCTTGGGAGACAATACTCAGGCTGTCATTCGAAATCTTGGGAGAATTGGGTCCATGTATTGTACCACCCTGTGTGAATGCAAAAGATGAAGAGGAAACTGTGGAGAAACAGAATAGAGGTTGGTGACAGATAAGTTTGTGGAGGTGGAGAGGATTTTTATTAAAATGACAATTGGATTGGGCACTACGGGGAATTGATTTACTTGGTCTACCCCCCTTAAAGCTTGTGCATGCTGTGTCACTACTGGGACTACCTCAGCCATCAATCCAGTGTCCTGTCCATCTTAAGTTCAAAGGGAACCCAGTATCTGTGAGATAATTTCCTCTACCTGTGATGGATATGAATCTAGAACAGTGGAATGCAACATTAGTCTTTGAGGGTATCTAACATACCTTGTACTTCCTGAGCGGGAGTACAATATATGTATTTCACATAGTCAGGGGCCCCTGCTGCTAGGAAAAAAAGGAAAGGGTTTAGCATCATAGAGGCCCAATCGTAACTTCAGCAGGTTTTGGCAAAGGGTAATGTTGCACTTCTCTCTTTCCTCCCATTTGCCGAATTAGTGTATACCAGTTATCTTATCCAGATGGAGAATTTTCTATTACTGCAAAAGAAAAAAAAATCAACAAGCTTGTAGGTCATGCAAAGTATTCATTCAATCCTTCTCATCCCGTATTAAGGGTCTGTACATGGTCCAACAAACATTTCCAAGTTCATCTTGACTAGGGGCATTACTAGAAATGAATACTTCTTATATGGTAACTAAAAGAAATACCCGGGGGTTACCCTATCTCTCTCCGCTTTCCTACTGGCAAATACTAATGTGCAACAGGTTTATTCTCCATTTATGACGTTACTTTCTTGATTTTTATTTTATTTTGGGTTTTACTATATATGTACTCGAATGATTCCATACTTACCAGTTCCACTGGTCTCAGCCACTTCCCCTGCAGGCTACTGCTCCTCTTTTACCAGTTGGATACTCCTCTGAGTGCATGAGAAATGGCTGAAACCAGTCAGGTCGCCTTCTCCTCCTAAATAAAACGTTGACATTCATTAGTATATATATTGGTTACATTCATATTTTTATTTTTATTATTTTTTATAGTTAGCATGCTGGCCGTAACTGCTTCCACATCTACATATGGTGGTGTACTTGCTTTCTCTTTTTTTCTACTTGTTTATTGTTGCTACTAGTTCAAACAGTTCCTATATTTCCGTTCTTGTCTTATATGACTTTGGTTAGACATATTACCTGCAATACCTCAGGATCAAACTCACCAACCCTAGGAAATGATGCCCTATCCCCCACAGTCATACATACCCATTAATCGCAAATAGCCTCCGAGTGTGGACCATATTTCCCACACATTATAAACCGAGCTGACCCTCTGGACCGTAGCTCTCCAGCCTGAACCCTGGCTGCCGAACGTCTCTCACTTGAGCACTTGGCTCCCATTGTGGGCCTTTTACCACAAACACCAAATACACAATGCAAGCAGATGGTGAAAGTTCTCAGAGCACCTTCACCCACTCTCGCCCACGCTGGCCAGTACTACGATACACTGTTAATAGTGGATCGTGATGTACCCAACTTCGGACTCCTATCAGACCTTACAGCACCGCAATTTCTTTCGGTGGAGGTTCTGTTGGAATATTTTCCTGAGAGAGGCAGAGAAAAATTCCTTTTTGGTATCTTTACACTGCAATTTTTGTAGGGTGAAAAACAGAAAACTTCAATAACTATTGATCACCCTTTCCAATGGACTTCCACCAGGGAGATTTCCTGACGTAATCAGCGAAAAACCCCTTGTTTACACATCTGCGTATGCTTTCCACAGCGCATATGACACAATAGTATCACATTGTGCTGTGTAGAACACACGAACGTGCGGTTCAATCGCATGGCCTATAGATACTTGTTATCTATATGCCCTACGATCGCGGGAGTCAAATTCACAAGCTGCGCTCCTCAGCCGGAGCGTGACACAAAACCTTAAACTTCAATTCACAATTCTATATTCACAATTCCATATCACGCTCCTGTTCAAGTCTCCTCACGACTTGCGTACTTCTCTATTATTGTATTCACGTAAGGTAGCGAACCTTACGCCACCAAGCCTCTACTAATTCAGTGTTTCCACGGGAACCTGATTTCCCCGGGGTTCAATACATCCACTCCTACTTTCACTCACTTAGATACACAGTGTTTTTCTGTACAGAAAAATATCACTCCCTTTGATTGATGGTTTTATCCCAGAGGCAGTACAGTTTAAACAAAGTCTTACACTAATCTGCTTTTGAAATCGGATAGTTATGTGCTATAGTATTAAATGTATTCTATCCCGCCTTAAATTGAACTGCTATCGTGTGGTTATACCTTGCGCTCATAACTCTACGCAACCTTATGTAAACATGCGACCGTGCGTGTCTCTATGCCACGTGCGCGCTTCTGTACGCTGTCCTCACGTACCATACCACGTGTACAAACATGCGTTTGCAATTCAATAAACCACACTATCTCTATAAATGTGAGCAATAAAACTACTATTGCTCACTAACACAACACACAATTGTTCCTTACATTCGCTGGAAGTCACCCACAAAAATGATCCCCTTTTGAATGTATACCTAACTGTTTAGGCTGGAACTGTGTTTCATGTTTTTATAATTACTCCCTTAACACACTAATTCAAATACATATATAGCAAATAAATGTTTCCGATTTCACACAGATCTATAATGACTAATAATCTATAATTTAAATGCTATAATTCAGATTGGATAGATATCTTGCAGAACATACACTGATATAAATACCCATAATTATAATAATGTAATATATATATATATATATATATATATATATATACACACACACACACACACACACACACACACACACACACACACACACACACACTATTTACTGCACTTCTATAAAACTCCTCACCCATTCAATGCCTCTGCTTTGCATATCAACAGATTGTTCGCCTGGGCTTTCGTGACCACTTTCTGTGGCCAGTTTAAGACTATAGAGAAGATCTTTTCCAAACATTGGGGAGTGTTACAAAAAGATCCTGTTCTGGGACAATGTCTTCCAGACAAACCCCGGTGCATATACAGGAAAGCCCCCAACCTAGGGAACTGCCTCGTCCGCAGTGCTATGCCTCCAACAATACCAGTGGGAATCACAACTAAAGGTTTCCACAGATGTATGAACTGCATAGCATGTAGAGAGATTAAAATGGAAAACCAAAGTAAAACTAGTGAGGTGATTATTAATGGAAAAAAAGTGATTGTTGGGGATTTCATTACATGCAACACCAAGAGTGTTGTGTATGTGATAGAATGCGATTGTGGTCTCTATTATACAGGGAGAACATCAAGAGCCCTCAAAATACGCCTGGGAGAACATTTAAGGAATATTAAAAAGGGCCTTGAGACCCATGCCCTCTCTAACCATTTTAAAAAACAACATGGATGCTCTATAGCAGCCATCAGACGTTTTGTGGGTGTTAAATGGGTAAGAGGACATTGGAGAAGGCGGGACCTCCCAAATCAATTAGCTAAAGTGGAAATGAGGGCAATTTATGAGTGGGGGACCCTCCAACCTAAAGGCTTAAATTTAGAATTCGAGGTGAAGTGGTTCCTATAGATTTGGTTTATGCTTTATGCTTGATGTTCATATTAATTATTATGTGTATGTACACGTTTTATAGATAAAAGTTGACATGTGTTTTTAATGTATCCTATTAGGTTAAATATTAAGATCATAGATGCCAGTACCCAGTCCTTATGATACATGATCGCGGCTTGAGACGCGTCACTATAGCAACGGATGACGCGTCTAACCTTTTGGCCATTAAACGATCAGGAAGAATAAAAACCATGTGACCGGTAACTGAGGAGGAGACTCCGAGTAACAGCCGTAATAAAGTTCCGCAACAAGAGGCCAGAAGTGGACACGGCTGAAACGGAAGAGACTGGTGGAACGCATGATGTAGTTCTCTGCATGGCATCACGGTAACCATGGTGAGGCGGAACCGGAAGGTCGCGTCACTCGATTTACGTAATGTGATTGGAGTTTCCATGGATACCACAGGGTAATGAGAGGCGGTCCTAGCACTTGTATCCACGGACTCTTAGTTGAAATCTGTATAGGGATCAGCTGTGCTGGGACCAATAGGATTCGAGTGCGGGACTTTTTAAACTGGATGGACGACTAGAGAGACATTCACATTTTGAGCTGACCTTGAGAAAGACCCGTGGAGGGTCGTAACGCGTGGGTGCTCCATTTGGGACTTCTGCCTAGTGTGGACGACAAGGAGAGGAGACTAATACGGCTGACGTGAGAACCTTGCCATTGAGGAAGCCCGGTGCTGCAGCCTGGTGATTTTCCCTGTTTGGACTTGAATCCAATCCACATCTATATGAGCTTGTTTCTTCCAAAATCCGGTAATTAGTCTACCTTCTGTCGAAGACCCAGAGTGTTTTACCCATATTCTATGCTTACCACATGTGTGGTGTATTTTTAACTTGCTTTAAGTTATTGTGTGTCATAAATCTTTTAAACAGTATCACACTATTTTGCATTCATTTCTTTTTCACGGTACTGAACACATGATTGAGGTTTGAGAATCTCCCTACATACGGGAAGGTTTAAAGGAGGCGCAGGACCCCTGATAAACGAAACAATACTACTGTCTAGTAAGGCGCTGGTTGAATGGTATACCACGTATCGTATATATTCTGTTTGTATTTTGTATAGGAGGTGGGAAAAGTCTCCTGTGGTGCACTGTATTACTAGCTGCCTTTTGCGCACTGTTGGGAACTTCATCTCTCTTGCTAAGATTGTTCGCCTGCTTGTACTGCTAAAGTGGTTAAACAAGTTAATTAACATTTCAATGGCTATCCTACCCTAGCAAACAGAGTCAGCAAGTCCTGGAAAGAGAAGAAAAAAAACAACCAGGCCCAATCGAAACTATTTGTAATTGACTATGGCATGGGTTAAATAAATTCATTGGCAGCTTATAAATGGTGTTGGATTTGTACACATATGTTATTTCTTTGTGACAAAGGAAACTGATTGTTTTAACCAGACTGAAAGTCAGCTGTTTAGCTAAATTGGATAAAGTGACCTTCCTAAAATAGCCACTGCTCCTCCCCCTTTCACATCCATGTGGCTTGAACAAGATGGTGGACAGGCCATGTGGCTAGCCCAAAATGGAGGACAGACCATGCAGCTCTTTTGTCACAAAGAAATCAAACTCTATACAAGCACCAAAAGTTACTTTAGGCCTGGGTTTAAAAGTATACGTATTTGCCTCAGCATGCTAGCACAGCTATATTATGGCTATGCACCAACTTTTAAATGTTCTTTAAATTTACTTAACAGATAAACAATCCAATCTGAATCAAACACAATATGACTTATTTGAACTTTGTATTGCAACAATAAAAAAATGCTGTAGCATTTTAAATATTGTGAGAAACACACTGTCCCTTGAATTTCATATCAGCGCCTTACTGATAACACAAAAAAACACAAAACAAAACAGCATGTGATTTGGCAGCATCAAGATGCGTCCATCTTTAGCTGGTAGACCACAGCTGCGTTTGTAATGTACAGTGCATCATTAATAACGTGATATCGCGGACGCAGCCCCCATCTGTTCAAATCAAATTACTTTGTAAAAATATTTAAAATGCCAGCTCTAACATATACTGCGGACACCAGGCGCATCTTATTACCATGTGCTATGAATGTGCGCTGTACGTCGCAAAACACTACATCACATAAGAGAAAACAATACACCCACACATTGTCTGAGTTCCAAAGCTCATTGATGTATATATTTGTTATTAAAAGGATACATATACAATATAGCACATGTACAGTATATATATATATATATATATATATATATATATTACATGGTTACAATTTACACAGTAAGCAGTTATTACAAACTAATTCATTACAGACACGGCCAGCATACAATTACCCTCTCTCTCAATGCACTTTATGCACTAATCGCTCCAGTTCTTCCATCTTTACCTCTGCCTCAACACCAGCTAACATCAGCAGAGTATCACCAACACACCATCTCGCTCAGGACCCAGGAGAGTAATAGAACAGGAAACTCTTCTGTGTGGGATCAGCTATACTCTGAGTCTGTTTGGGGTATACAAATCTTTTGTTATTGGTCTAGGGGAGGGAACTTTCTAATTCACGATGAGTCATTGGTCCGTGTGAGGGCTTTTGTTCAAGGTTGCTGGTCTCTGGTTTCCTGTCCATCACATGCTTCTTTGAATATATTCTTTCGTTCCAGTAAAAGTGACTTCATATTCCTACATTTAATCATATCTACTCATGGCAATGTCCCACAACCTAACCACAGGCACCAAATTGACACACACATTCTCCTGGTCATCCTGACACCATGCATGACATGCCCATCTTGCTCCGCTCCAACAATACACATACATGACGTTATATTCCATTATATAATTTGAAACCTTATGATGTCTGGTGCTTGATATGTTTAAATTTATGTGCTGTATGAAATATGTGTTGAATATATATTTGTGGCATGTCTGTGTAAATGCGTATGTTACTATATATTGCTGTGCTCGCTGCATGTATTTGCAAGCATAACGACTCATCATGTGTGGGGTTTGTATGTTCTCTCTATGTAATTTTTTTGACTTCGACAGTCTTTTCCCCCAGCCAAGCCCACACAGGAGGACCGGAGGAGCTACTTGGACAGCCTGGAGCCGTGACCAGAAGAAGAGGATCCCGACAGCATCTTCATCAGGTGCGCGTTGCACTAGGCACCTTTCCCCCAGCACACCCATTGTACTGGGGGCATATTTGTATCTGGCACTGTGGGGGCATATTTTTATCTGGCACTGTAGGGGCATACTTTTATCTGGCACTGTGGCGGCATATAATGTGTATCTGACACTATGGGGGCATATTTGTATCTGGCACTGTGAGGGCATATTTTTATCTGGCACTGCTGGGGGCATATAATGTGTATCTGGCACTGCACTGCTGGGGGCATATAATGTGTATCTGGCACTGCTGGGGGCATATAATGTGTATCTGGCACTGCCGGGGGCATATAATGTGTATCTGGCACTGCTGGGGGCATATAATGTGTATCTGGCACTATTGGAGGTGTATGTGTATCTGGCACTATTAAAGGCGTATGTGTATCTGGCACTATTGGAGGCGTATGTGTATCTGGCACTATTGGAGGCATATGTGTATCTGGCACTATTGGGGGCGTATGTGTATCAGGCACTTCTGGGGTCATTTTGTGTATCTGACACTATACTGGAGACATGTGTAAGGAACACTACTGTGGGCGTTATGTATAAGGCTGCTAATTGTGTGTGTAGAGGGGGTGGGAAAATATATTTATTTATAGTTTGATAATATAAAGTTGCAAAACCACGCCCACTTTTCCAGGTGCATGGGAGGGGGTGCTTCAAAATTGTCTCGCTCAGGGTGCTAATAGGCCTGGAACCGGCGCTATCCCACTGTATCTGGTGCTACAGACAGAAATCACTGGGGAAATGGTGCGGCTCCCCGTTCCTGCTCCCCCTTCCCCTCCAGGTCTTAAGTGCAAGTCATAGTGATTTTTCCACATCAGCGTCAGGGTCTGAATCGGCCCCTCAGTCATCAGTTCAGCATAAAATCATAAACGTTATATATTGACAGATTTTAGATCGCTTGACATCACCACACATAAACCTTAATTAACAATAATGCTTAACTTTTCTAAAAATAATGACACAGACCACTGAAATTGACATTACAATTGGTCAACCGTTATTTATTTAAAACATTAAAAAAGTATGGTGACATAAGAAAGAACGGCCAGATGATCAGTGACGTTATGTCTTAGTGCTGATCTCCATGTCCACGACATGACTTTAGTTCATCCCATCAGGCTGCGCAAAATAAACTAGTGAGGCCCCAACCCTTTTCCCAATACACCATAATAGGGCCGGCCAGACAGCCAGAGCCCTTGACCCCCCGGTAAGGAAGGCCAGACTATATCAGTGTACTGGGAAAAGAGCGCAACTCCAAACATCAGCGAAATAGCCACTGTACTGCCGGATGGGGATCGGTGACTGAGGGAGGGAGGGCAGGGAATCAAATGAAAAGAGGCAGTTCCTATGTCTTCATGTAGACAACAGGTCTGCTAGCTCCACCCTAAACCCTCCCCTCTAAGCCTGACTGTCTAATGAACCCTGAACTGTTAACCCTCACACTATCTGAATACTGTGTGAAGCTCATCCAATCGCTGACTGTCTGGCAGTTTATATTAGCTTGTGCTCATTCAAGCACTCGCCCATCATTTTGAGCAAAGTTCAGGCTGTGTGATGGGCGTAGGGGGGGAAAGGTGTGTAAGTTCTTCCTCAGAACTGTGCATTATGGAATGGTCTATAAGCCGGCTGTGGATTGTCCACACTCACTCCACCTCTCTCAACTAGTTCTGTTCATTTCAGGCAACAGGGCAACATACCCAACACACCGACTGTCGGGATCCCGTACTGAATCCTGAATTATAACAGTGCACAGTGGTTTCAGCATGTAATGTCTGTATAGTGTCACTCACTACCATAGGAGCCAACTTTTTGTAATATTTGGGAGTGTTCGCACCCACCCTCCCATCCTTCCCTATCCATATGGCTGAAAAATGCAATGCATAGCTATGAGTACTGTCTGTGGCAGTACAAATACTGGGGGGCAACCACAGAGCTGGCTCCTATGCTTGCAGAACAAGCACACCTATTCCTGTCCAGCACAAAGTGTCTCTAGAAGTTGCTGTAAGTCTGCATCTGTGCTGTTGCAGAACCTCAGAGTAAACGCTACTCTCATATATTGCTGAGCTGCCCAGTGGCTCTCTCTGCCCACATACTGTATGTAGTGCATGGACAGAGGCTGCATGGTGCGTAAAGCAGGAACTCGTGTGTACCTGTGAGATGGAAGGGTTGGGCTGTTATTCAGAGGGTGACTCACAGAAGAGCTTTGTGTCTGCAGTGAGTCAGGTTACAGAGCTCTCATAAAACACACCTGACGGCTGCACTTATAGACAGACACAGTGGAGGGTACAAGACAGAACCAACCAAACAACCAACCAACCAACCAACCACAAGCAGGATCAGTGTCTCCAATAAGATGGCTTTGTGGAGGGGCCTGCCATTGCTGCTGCCTGCCTTGCTGTTTGCCTTGTCAGTGGTCTTAGAGACATCAACCATAGATGGTGAGACAAATGGTTTTTATTTTGGGAGTGTGTGGTGACTGGTGCAGCATTTACACTGTAAAACAGAGTTAAAATGGAAATTGTTAATGAACGGTGTTTGCCTTGGTTGTGCTATCGTGCATAAACTTAATCATGTCTGCTAGAAAGTGCATTTTAGAAAGCGCAAGTTTGATGCTACATTTTGCATTGATGGAAGAGACATCTTCTTAGTTACTGCATAAGTGCAAATCTTTGCAACCCATCAGAAAATCTGTCCGTACAGTTAATGGGCTTCGCAAATTTCCAACAACATTAATTCAATTATCGGATTATATGATGCCTGTTGCAGCTCTTTTCAATTAAAAAGTGTTTTTCTTATAATCTTCTTTCGGAATTTCCGATCACAATTTGATTTAACCACTTAACTGATGATTTTTCTGTTCAAAACGTTGTTGTTTTTTTAAATGTTTTATTTTAGTTTAAAAAGTTTTTTTTTTATATTTATAATATTATATTATGCATATCTGCAGAATGTATCTCCTTATCAAAAACTGGGGACACAGTGGGGCGGCGCGGTCGCACGTGATCTGACCATGCCAGTTAAGTGGTTAAGACAAGTTGATTATTTGCATTGCCTTTGCCTAGAGCACAAACTTGTTTAATGGAAATTATTGTACAGATATAAATAACTCAGCCTGGTAGAATTATAAAGTTATTAAAGAAAAGGGAAGAAAGTAAAAGCTACGTGAAGGCGTGTATAAACAAATAAAATATTCTGAAGGTGGATAATTCCTTTGATTACAGCTAGCAAAGCTGTAAAGGGACTATTGTGGGATCATTTGGCACAGTAACCTGTATACTACATACACTGGATCTGTTATTACCTTTTATAGTCATATATGAGCTGCTTTATAACAATAATATAGTAACATGAGGGCTGTCCTGTGGTGTGTGTAGCTCAGACTCATGGTACTTGCTGACCAAAGTGACTGGAAGCCTGTGTATGTAACACATCTAGATTAGTCCTGTGGTTCCCACCCAAACCTGGTGCTCTAGACTCCTTAACAGTCCAGGTTTTAAGGGTATTCATTCTTGAGCACAGGTGGCTTAATTAGTCCCCCAGTCGATTTGATGAAAGCATCTGTGCTCAAGTATGGATAGCCTTAAAATCTGGACTGTTAGCATGCCTTGAGGACTGAGTTTGGGAACTCCCAATGTAGTAAATACCTAGCTGTAGTTATAAGGTTAATATAGTGATTGGCACAGTGTACATTAGTTTTGATAATAATTATGAATGCAATTTAGAACATGTTCAGGAGGCAGGCAACACTGATTATGTCACACAGGTTAGTTCAGGACAGTACAACAAGAGCTGAAGAAGGAAGGCAGAATGGACACTTGTACTGTATATTGTCAGGGCCGGATTATGGGAGGGGTCGGCCGTCCCGGGGCCCACACACGCTGCATTTTAAATTGTAGGAGTCTCCCTCCGGCGACTCAGTTGTTCAGTAACAGCGGCCGCAGAGGAGCTCCTCACAGTCAGTATCGTGGGATAATGAAGTGAAATCCTGCGAGACAGTGACTGTAAGCTGCGGACGGTTGCTGCTCGGCCTGCGCTGCTCCGTGAGTGATGTCCCTGCTCTCTGCTCAATCGTGTGAGTGTGTCAAAGGGGGGACTTTACCAGCAATATTAGTAATGGGGGCCCTCACAACTTCCGTTGCCCTGGGCCCCAATACCAGCTCTAATCCGGCCCTGTTTATTGTGTATGTTCAGGTATTTCTTAATCTTTATAGACAAAAATAATTAATCCTGTAGTTACACTCAGATGAATAGGCAGCAAGGGTTTTTTTCATGTTGAAGATGGGGTTAAAAAAAACAATTCATTTATCTTTCACATGAGAGTAAAAGGGCATTAGAAAATGTTTAACTTGAAGATACCTCCAGATTTCCTTACGGTAGATTCCATTGAGTTTGCAGCTCAGAAAAGCATATTATGCCTGATGTATTCAGCAACTGGTCAACTCTCCGAATACCTCTATCTTGCCAGAGCTGAAACGACAGGAATGGCATACTGGGGGGAATTCAGGATTCTCAAACAGTGGTGTGAGTGGGGAAGGAGGTACTGAAACATGGGGAAGAACACGTAAGTGGCGCCAGCATGTAAATGTGGGACCAGCAAGCGGGTGCAGCACCCGTGGGACGTTAGAGAGCCATGGGGAGTCCGAGCGGAGAGTGGGAAGTGAGGCAAGTTCAATATCCGCCCATTGTTTTCTATTCGACTCGTGACTCCACTCCATTACTCTTATAAGGAGCACTGCTTGATAATAGGAGAAGAAATGGGGTAGTTGAAGTCCCCCCTGGTGTTTACGCCTAAAAAGAATCTCATGCTTAAAGCAATGTTTACATCCCGCCCAAATAAAGTCTCTGATCTTTCGCTGCAATGCGATAAACCAAGACCTGGGGATAGACACGGGTAAAGTTTGTAAAAGGTATAGAATTCTAGATAAAATATTCATTTTAATAACTCCTACTCTGTCTATCCATGAAATTTTCTTCCTGCCCCATTTGGTGACATCAGAATGGAGTTTGGATAAGAGTGGGGGTAAATTAGAGTGATAAACCTGGGAGAGATCTTTATGTAAAATCACCCCTAAATATTTTAGCTGTGTAGGGTGCCACGCGAAGGGCGAAATAGCTTGGAGAACCTGTAGACTCGTCTGGTCCAATGTTAAATTCATTGCTGTGGACTTAGTTAGATTAACTTTAAAATTTGAAAGGGCTCCGAATCATTTAAATTCTTTAAGGATATTAGATATAGTGGTTAGGGGATTGGAAACTACCGCAAGGAGGTCGGCAGCAAACAGGGCAAGCTTATATTCTTTATCTTCCACTTGCAACCCTGTGATATTAACATTCCAGCGAATGGCCCTCGCCAGGGCCTCCATAGACAGCACAAAAATAAGTGGCGACAAGGGGCATCCCTGACGAGTGCCATTCCTTATCCAAAACGGATCCGACAGCTCACCATTGACGTGGACATGGGCTGAGGGCCTAGAATACAGAGCACGAATTCTCTGGAAGCCCACCTGCCCCAGACCCAGATGTTCCAGCACCCCCAACAGAAACTTCAAGTCTACCCTATCAAACGCCTTCTCCGCATCTGTGGAGAGAATAATGGAAGGAGATTTGCAAATCGAGGCATAATGAATTAGGTCCAGAACCTTAGTGGTGTTGAACAATTGTGCCTCTCTCACACTTAACCCCGTCATGCCCTCTCTACATTTTATAAATTGATAATAGATCATAGATTTTCCTCCCAACCTAAATTTGTTAAAGGAATTAGATCTTGCAGGTTTACTAGTTGAAGATGACTGGGAAGGTATTTATACACTGCTCAAAAAAATAAATGGAACACTTAAACTAGAGATGAGCGCCTGAAATTTTTCGGGTTTTGTGTTTTGGTTTTGGGTTCGGTTCCGCGGCCGTGTTTTGGGTTCGACCGCGTTTTGGCAAAACCTCACCGAATTTTTTTTGTCGGATTCGGGTGTGTTTTGGATTCGGGTGTTTTTTTCAAAAAACCCTAAAAAACAGCTTAAATCATAGAATTTGGGGGTAATTTTGATCCCAAAGTATTATTAACCTCAAAAAACATAATTTACACTCATTTTCAGCCTATTCTGAACACATCACACCTCACAATATTATTTTTAGTCCTAAAATTTGCACCGAGGTCGCTGTGTGAGTAAGATAAGCGACCCTAGTGGCCGACACAAACACCGGGCCCATCTAGGAGTGGCACTGCAGTGTCACGCAGGATGTCCCTTCCAAAAAACCCTCCCCAAACAGCACATGACGCAAAGAAAAAAAGAGGCGCAATGAGGTAGCTGTGTGAGTAAGATTAGCGACCCTAGTGGCCGACACAAACACCGGGCCCATCTAGGAGTGGCACTGCAGTGTCACGCAGGATGTCCCTTCCAAAAAACCCTCCCCAAACAGCACATGACGCAAAGAAAAAAAGAGGCGCAATGAGGTAGCTGACTGTGTGAGAAAGATAAGCGACCCTAGTGGCCGACACAAACACCGGGCCCATCTAGGAGTGGCACTGCAGTGTCACGCAGGATGTCCCTTCCAAAAAACCCTCCCCAAACAGCACATGACGCAAAGAAAAAAAGAGGCGCAATGAGGTAGCTGACTGTGTGAGAAAGATAAGCGACCCTAGTGGCCGACACAAACACCGGGCCCATCTAGGAGTGGCACTGCAGTGTCACGCAGGATGTCCCTTCCAAAAAACCCTCCCCAAACAGCACATGACGCAAAGAAAAAAAGAGGCGCAATGAGGTAGCTGACTGTGTGAGAAAGATAAGCGACCCTAGTGGCCGACACAAACACCGGGCCCATCTAGGAGTGGCACTGCAGTGTCACGCAGGATGTCCCTTCCAAAAAACCCTCCCCAAACAGCACATGACGCAAAGAAAAAAAGAGGCGCAATGAGGTAGCTGTGTGAGAAAGATAAGCGACCCTAGTGGCCGACACAAACACCGGGCCCATCTAGGAGTGGCACTGCAGTGTCACGCAGGATGTCCCTTCCAAAAAACCCTCCCCAAACAGCACATGACGCAAAGAAAAAAAGAGGCGCAATGAGGTAGCTGTGTGAGTAAGATTAGCGACCCTAGTGGCCGACACAAACACCGGGCCCATCTAGGAGTGGCACTGCAGTGTCACGCAGGATGGCCCTTCCAAAAAACCCTCCCCAAACAGCACATGACGCAAAGAAAAAAAGAGGCGCAATGAGGTAGCTGACTGTGTGAGTAAGATTAGCGACCCTAGTGGCCGACACAAACACCGGGCACATCTAGGAGTGGCACTGCAGTGTCACGCAGGATGTCCCTTCCAAAAAACCCTCCCCAAACAGCACATGACGCAAAGAAAAAAAGAGGCGCAATGAGGTAGCTGTGTGAGTAAGATTAGCGACCCTAGTGGCCGACACAAACACCGGGCCCATCTAGGAGTGGCACTGCAGTGTCACGCAGGATGTCCCTTCCAAAAAACCCTCCCCAATCAGCACATGATGCAAAGAAAAAGAAAAGAAAAAAGAGGTGCAAGATGGAATTATCCTTGGGCCCTCCCACCCACCCTTATGTTGTATAAACAAAACAGGACATGCACACTTTAACCAACCCATCATTTCAGTGACAGGGTCTGCCACACGACTGTGACTGATATGACGGGTTGGTTTGGACCCCCCCCAAAAAAGAAGCAATTAATCTCTCCTTGCACAAACTGGCTCTACAGAGGCAAGATGTCCACCTCATCTTCACCCTCCGATATATCACCGTGTACATCCCCCTCCTCACAGATTATCAATTCGTCCCCACTGGAATCCACCATCTCAGCTCCCTGTGTACTTTGTGGAGGCAATTGCTGCTGGTCAATGTCTCCGCGGAGGAATTGATTATAATTCATTTTAATGAACATCATCTTCTCCACATTTTCTGGATGTAACCTCGTACGCCGATTGCTGACAAGGTGAGCGGCGGCACTAAACACTCTTTCGGAGTACACACTTGTGGGAGGGCAACTTAGGTAGAATAAAGCCAGTTTGTGCAAGGGCCTCCAAATTGCCTCTTTTTCCTGCCAGTATAAGTACGGACTGTGTGACGTGCCTACTTGGATGCGGTCACTCATATAATCCTCCACCATTCTATCAATGTTGAGAGAATCATATGCAGTGACAGTAGACGACATGTCCGTAATCGTTGTCAGGTCCTTCAGTCCGGACCAGATGTCAGCATCAGCAGTCGCTCCAGACTGCCCTGCATCACCGCCAGCAGGTGGGCTCGGA
Organism: Pseudophryne corroboree; assembly: GCF_028390025.1. Taxonomy (NCBI): domain Eukaryota; kingdom Metazoa; phylum Chordata; class Amphibia; order Anura; family Myobatrachidae; genus Pseudophryne; species Pseudophryne corroboree. Next base: position 111,193,556 of record NC_086452.1, on the reverse strand, counting down.
ATTCTGAGCCTTTTCCTCGCACCCCCAGTTGCGGGAGAATGTGAAGGAGGAGATGTTGACAGGTCGCGTTCCGCTTGACTTGACAATTTTGTCACCAGCAGGTCTTTCAACCCCAGCAGACCTGTGTCTGCCGGAAAGAGAGATCCAAGGTAGGCTTTAAATCTAGGATCGAGCACGGTGGCCAAAATGTAGTGCTCTGATTTCAACAGATTGACCACCCGTGAATCCTTGTTAAGCGAATTAAGGGCTGCATCCACAAGTCCCACATGCCTAGCGGAATCGCTCCGTGTTAGCTCCTTCTTCAATGCCTCCAGCTTCTTCTGCAAAAGCCTGATGAGGGGAATGACCTGACTCAGGCTGGCAGTGTCTGAACTGACTTCACGTGTGGCAAGTTCAAAGGGCATCAGAACCTTGCACAACGTTGAAATCATTCTCCACTGCACTTGAGACAGGTGCATTCCATCTCCTATATCGTGCTCAATTGTATAGGCTTGAATGGCCTTTTGCTGCTCCTCCAACCTCTGAAGCATATAGAGGGTTGAATTCCACCTCGTTACCACTTCTTGCTTCAGATGATGGCAGGGCAGGTTCAGTAGTTTTTGGTGGTGCTCCAGTCTTCTGTACGTGGTGCCTGTACGCCGAAAGTGTCCCGCAATTTTTCTGGCCACCGACAGCATCTCTTGCACGCCCCTGTCGTTTTTTAAAAAATTCTGCACCACCAAATTCAAGGTATGTGCAAAACATGGGACGTGCTGGAATTTGCCCATATTTAATGCACACACAATATTGCTGGCGTTGTCCGATGCCACAAATCCACAGGAGAGTCCAATTGGGGTAAGCCATTCCGCGATGATCTTCCTCAGTTGCCGTAAGAGGTTTTCAGCTGTGTGCGTATTCTGGAAAGCGGTGATACAAAGCGTAGCCTGCCTAGGAAAGAGTTGGCGTTTGCGAGATGCTGCTACTGGTGCCGCCGCTGCTGTTCTTGCGGCGGGAGTCCATACATCTACCCAGTGGGCTGTCACAGTCATATAGTCCTGACCCTGCCCTGCTCCACTTGTCCACATGTCCGTGGTTAAGTGGACATTGGGTACAACTGCATTTTTTAGGACACTGGTGAGTCTTTTTCTGACGTCCGTGTACATTCTCGGTATCGCCTGCCTAGAGAAGTGGAACCTAGATGGTATTTGGTAACGGGGGCACACTGCCTCAATAAATTGTCTAGTTCCCTGTGAACTAACGGCGGATACCGGACGCACGTCTAACACCAACATAGTTGTCAAGGACTCAGTTATCCGCTTTGCAGTAGGATGACTGCTGTGATATTTCATCTTCCTCGCAAAGGACTGTTGAACAGTCAATTGCTTACTGGAAGTAGTACAAGTGGGCTTACGACTTCCCCTCTGGGATGACCATCGACTCCCAGCGGCAACAACAGCAGCGCCAGCAGCAGTAGGCGTTACACGCAAGGATGCATCGGAGGAATCCCAGGCAGGAGAGGACTCGTCAGACTTGCCAGTGACATGGCCTGCAGGACTATTGGCATTCCTGGGGAAGGAGGAAATTGACACTGAGGGAGTTGGTGGGGTGGTTTGCGTGAGCTTGGTTACAAGAGGAAGGGATTTACTGGTCAGTGGACTGCTTCCGCTGTCACCCAAAGTTTTTGAACTTGTCACTGACTTATTATGAATGCGCTGCAGGTGACGTATAAGGGAGGATGTTCCGAGGTGGTTAACGTCCTTACCCCTACTTATTACAGCTTGACAAAGGGAACACACGGCTTGACACCTGTTGTCCGCATTTCTGGTGAAATACCTCCACACCGAAGAGCTGATTTTTTTGGTATTTTCACCTGGCATGTCAACGGCCATATTCCTCCCACGGACAACAGGTGTCTCCCCGGGTGCCTGACTTAAACAAACCACCTCACCATCAGAATCCTCCTGGTCAATTTCCTCCCCAGCGCCAGCAACACCCATATCCTCCTCATCCTGGTGTACTTCAACACTGACATCTTCAATCTGACTATCAGGAACTGGACTGCGGGTGCTCCTTCCAGCACTTGCAGGGGGCATGCAAATAGTGGAAGGCGCATGCTCTTCACGTCCAGTGTTGGGAAGGTCAGGCATCGCAAACGACACAATTGGACTCTCCTTGTGGATTTGGGATTTCAAAGAACGCACAGTTCTTTGCGGTGCTTTTGCCAGCTTGAGTCTTTTCAGTTTTCTAGCGAGAGGCTGAGTGCTTCCATCCTCATGTGAAGCTGAACCACTAGCCATGAACATAGGCCAGGGCCTCAGCCGTTCCTTGCCACTCCGTGTGGTAAATGGCATATTGGCAAGTTTACGCTTCTCCTCCGACAATTTTATTTTAGGTTTTGGAGTCCTTTTTTTTCTGATATTTGGTGTTTTGGATTTGACATGCTCTGTACTATGACATTGGGCATCGGCCTTGGCAGACGACGTTGCTGGCATTTCATCGTCTCGGCCATGACTAGTGGCAGCAGCTTCAGCACGAGGTGGAAGTGGATCTTGATCTTTCCCTAATTTTGGAACCTCAACTTTTTTGTTCTCCATATTTTATAGGCAGAACTAAAAGGCACCTCAGGTAAACAATGGAGATGGATGGATTGGATACTAGTATACAATTATGGACGGACTGCCACGGTTAGGTGGTATAAAAAAACCACGGTTAGGTGGTATATATTATAATAATAATACAATTATGGATGGACGGACTGCCTGCCGACTGCCGACACAGAGGTAGCCACAGCCGTGAACTACCGCACTGTACACTGGTTGATAAAGAGATAGTAGTATACTCGTAACAACTAGTATGACACTATGACGACGGTATAAAGAATGAAAAAAAAACCACGGTTAGGTGGTATATATTATAATAATAATACAATTATGGATGGACGGACTGCCTGCCGACTGCCGACACAGAGGTAGCCACAGCCGTGAACTACCGCACTGTACACTGGTTGATAAAGAGATAGTAGTATACTCGTAACAACTAGTATGACACTATGACGACGGTATAAAGAATGAAAAAAAAACCACGGTTAGGTGGTATATATTATAATAATAATACAATTATGGATGGACGGACTGCCTGCCGACTGCCGACACAGAGGTAGCCACAGCCGTGAACTACCGCACTGTACACTGGTTGATAAAGAGATAGTAGTATACTCGTAACAACTAGTATGACACTATGACGACGGTATAAAGAATGAAAAAAAAACCACGGTTAGGTGGTATATATTATAATAATAATACAATTATGGATGGACGGACTGCCTGCCGACTGCCGACACAGAGGTAGCCACAGCCGTGAACTACCGCACTGTACACTGGTTGATAAAGAGATAGTAGTATACTCGTAACAACTAGTATGACACTATGACGACGGTATAAAGAATGAAAAAAAAACCACGGTTAGGTGGTATATATTATAATAATAATACAATTATGGATGGACGGACTGCCTGCCGACTGCCGACACAGAGGTAGCCACAGCCGTGAACTACCGCACTGTACACTGGTTGATAAAGAGATAGTAGTATACTCGTAACAACTAGTATGACACTATGACGACGGTATAAAGAAAGAAAAAAAAATACCACGGTTAGGTGGTATATATTGTAATACAATTATGGATGGACGGACTGCCTGCCGAGTTCCGACTGCCGACACAGAGGTAGCCACAGCCGTGAACTACCGCACTGTACTGTGTCTGCTGCTAATATAGACTGGTTGATAAAGAGATAGTATACAATACATACAACAATATACTACTATACTGGTGGTCAGGCACTGGTCACCACTAGTCACACTAGCAGTGGCACTCCTGCAGCAAAAGTGTGCACTGTTTAATTTTAAATTAATATAATATTATGTACTCCTGGGGGCTCCTGCTATAACAACCTGCAGTGCTCCCCAGTCTCCCCCACAATTATTATAAGCTTTGCCTTTTATACATTGATGTGCAGCACACTGGGCTGAGCTGAGTGCACACAGACTGAGTCACACTGTGTGACTGGCTGCTGCTGTGTATCGTTTTTTTTCAGGCAGAGAACGGATATAGCAGAGAACGGATATATTATATTAAAATAAATAAAAGTTAACTAACAACAACTGCACTGGTCACTGTGGTAAACTCTGTCTGACTCTGCACAATCTCTCTCTCTCTTCTAATCTAATTTCTAATGGAGAGGACGCCAGCCACGTCCTCTCCCTATCAATCTCAATGCACGTGTGAAAATGGCGGCGACGCGCGGCTCCTTATATAGAATCCGAGTCTCGCGAGAATCCGACAGCGTCATGATGACGTTCGGGCGCGCTCGGGTTAACCGAGCAAGGCGGGAGGATCCGAGTCTGCTCGGACCCGTGAAAAAAACATGAAGTTCGTGCGGGTTCGGTTTCAGAGAAACCGAACCCGCTCATCTCTAACTTAAACAACACAATGTAACTCCAAGTCAATCACACTTCTGTGAAATCAAACTGTCCACTTAAAAAGCAACACTGATTGACAATCATTTTCACATGCTGTTGTGCAAATGGAATAGACAACAGGTGGAAATTATAGGCAATTAGCAAGACACCCCCAGTAAAGGAGTTGTTCTGCAGGTGGTGACCACAGACCACTTCTCAGCTCCTATGCTTTCTGGCTGATGTTTTGGTCACTTTTGAAAGCTGGCGGTGCTTTCACTCTAGTGGTAGCATGAGACGGAGACGGAGTCTACAACCCACACAAGTGGCTCAGGTAGTGCAGCTCATCCAGGATGGCACATCAATGCGAGCTGTGGCAAGAAGGTTTGCTGTGTCTGTCAGCGTAGTGTCCAGAGCATGGAGGCGCTACCAGGGGACAGGCCAGTACATCAGGAGACGTGGAGGAGGCCGTAGGAGGGCAACAACCCAGCAGCAGGACCGCTACCTCTGCCTTTGTGCAAGGAGGAACAGGAGGAGCACTGCCAGAGCCCTGCAAAATGACCTCCAGCAAGCCACAAATGTGCATGTGTCTACTCAAACGATCAGAAACAGACTCCATGAGGGTGGTATAAGGGCCCGACATCCACAGGGGGGATTGTGCTTACAGCCCAACACCGTGCAGGACGTTTGGCATTTGCCAGAGAACACCAAGATTGTCAAATTCGCCACTGGCGCCCTGTGCTCTCACAGATGAAAGCAGGTTCTCACTGAGCACATGTGCCAGATGTGACAGAGTCTGGAGACGTCAAGGAGAACGTTCTGCTGCCTGAAACATCCTCCAGCATGACCGGTTTGGCAGCGGGTCAGTAATGGTGTGGGGTGGCATTTCTTTGGGGGGCCGCACAGCCCTCCATGTGCCCGCCAGAGGTAGCCTGACTGCCATTAGGTACCAAGATGAGATCCTCAGACCCCTTGTGAGACCATATGCTGGTGCGGTTGGCCCTGGGTTCCTCCTAATGCAAGAAAATGCTAGGCCTCATGTGGCTGGAGTGTGTCATCAGTTCCTGCAAGACGAAGGCATTGATGCTATGGACTGGCCCGCCCGTTCCCCAGACCTAAATCCAATTGAGCACATCTGGGACATCATGTCTCGCTCCATCCACCAACGCCACGTTGCACCACAGACTGTCCAGGAGTTGGCGGATGCTTTAGTCCAGGTCTGGGAGGAGATCCCTCAGGAGACCATCCGCCACCTCATCAGGCACGTGGAGGCCACACACACTACTGAGCCTCATTTTGACTTGTTTTAAGGACATTACATCAAAGTTGGATCAGCCTGTAGTGTGTTTTTCCACTTTAATTTTGAGTGTGACTCTCCAGACCTCCATGGGTTAATAAATTTGATTTCCATTGATAATTTTTGTGTGATTTTGTTGTCAGCACATTCAACTATGTAAAGAACAAAGTATTTAATAAGAATATTTCATTCATTCAGATCTAGGATGTGTTATTTTGGTGTTCCCTTTATTTTTTTGAGCAGTGTAGTAACATTTTCTCAACCTCTACCAATGTTATGGTTTTGGAAACGCACTACAAAGTACTCACGCGCTGGTACCGCTGTCCGAATATATTTACCCCGGGGTTCCCAATACATGTTGGAGATGTAAGATGGCGGTTGGTACCCCGCTACATATATGGTGGGAGTGCTCCCTTCTTCAGCCCTATTGGCGCAAAGTAGTAGAAGCAGCTAACACTATACTCGGAGAGGATCTGCCCTTTTGCCCTAAATTTTGGCTCTTAAATCTTACACGTAGACCCAGATCTCACTTTAAGAAATCGTTACTTCGCCATATCCTGAGTGCCTCAAAGGCAATTATCCCTGTACACTGGAAGTCAGATGTGATTCCCAGTATGAAGGAATGGAACGCCCGCTTGGAGCACTATATGGCAATAGATTATCTTATTTCGACATTAGAAATGAGAAACATTTCCTTTACGGCTACTTGGCATCCCTGGCTGGTTTATAAAGAATCCGTCCAGTATAAGTCTTCACATAGGAGCTACCTCACTTTCTCATAGTTTTCAGGTTTTCCCTGGGAAACCACTTTGGCCCTGAGGGCTGGGAGGAGAGAACCTCTCTAAATCTCTAAATCTCTCTAAATCTTTATATCTACCTTCTCTTTTTCTCTCTCTTTTCTCTGAGTATCCTCTCTCCTTTTCTATCTGTTTCTCTCTCCTTATGCTTTCCTTCTTCTCTTTCCTTCTCTATTTTTCTTTCGGATAGTCTATATAGAATCTGATTAATATTGTTTACATTTTTTGCTTTGACATGTTTGATGTGTCTTATAAGATGTTACAAGTCATTTACAGTGAACCGATTTTCTATCTGTTCGTATATTGTACATGTCTTGCCGATCTATTCTATAACTACGGTATGTTTTATATGATCTCTGTATTTTGAAATGTTTTCAATAAAAATCAATTTGCCCAAAAAAAAAAAAAGCAGTTGAGTTATGGAAAATGACGGTGAGAGCTGCCGACATCAAGTAGTAAGGTGTCATTACCAATAGGGTAATGATGGGCAAATTTGATCTGCTACACCTAATTTGTCTGTAATGCTCTTAAATGGCTTTGTATAGTGTATAGGGAGTAGGAAATATCATGATATATGCCTACTTAAAAACAAATAAAATAAACATTTCAGTATAAGCCAAAACTTGTCCCCTGTGACAGAAAAAAAACTTATATGGTTTAGTTACACAATGTACACTATTGTTGGTGGCACAGTGGTTAGCAGTGGACATGGGTTTAATTACCACCATGGCGCTTTCTGTGATAAGTTTGTATGTTCTCCCCGTGTTTGCGTGGGACTGCCCATTTACTGTCACGGTCTTGCCTCGGCAGGTGCGGGAGCGCCAGGACTTACCAGTCCGGGTGCTCTGGCGGGGTCCCTCCGGCAGGGGTGCGGGCTGCTGGCACTGGGCGAGGTGCACAGGCAGGCACGCTGAGGCCTGTGTGAGGAAGCAGGAGGAAGGCAGGCTGGGTGTAGTGTCATCAGTGCCTGCTCCTGGCGTCGCCATCTTAGATTCTGGCAAAGGTGTGTTTTACCCTTCCTTTTCTCAGGAAGAGGTTCTGGCTGCAGCAACCAATGGTATCCGTGCCACAGGTATAAATCTGGGAGACCAGGAAGCAGAATTTGCCAGTGCAACGTCCTCCACAGCCTATGTTGTGGCAACAGTTCTCTGTGCTCTGCAACAGCATCCGTGCAGCACTTGTCTGAAACCAGCTCCCAGCTTTCAGTTGCATCATATCCAGAGTCGGTCTTGCTAAATCCTATTCCAGCCTCAGTACTCTCCATTACTCTGCAGCCAACCCTGCCTCCAAACCTCAGTCCACAGTTACCTAAAACCCCGGAGTCCTCCGTCAGCCTCGGATTACGGGAGTCAGGTTTTTTCCACCTCCAGCAGTCATATTGAATTTTCCATGTTGAATTGGGACAATACTCTAATCTGGAACTACTGTTCATTGCTCCATTAATAAATAACATCCATGCGAAAGTCCTTCATTCCTTCCGCACATCTTTTGTTCAAAGAACCTGGAACTCCAGAGTCTCCTGAGCTGAATCCAGATCCACAAATTTCCCAGAACATGATATTTATTCTGGTTTCCTTCCACACTCCAAAGACAAAAAAAGAACCCGTACAGTATATGTGTATGTGTGTGTGTGTGTGTGTGTGTGTGTGTGTGTGTGTGTGTCTGTCTGAGAATATAGACCATACTATCCACTGGGCGGTACTGATCAGTAGCATACGCAGCTGTGTTTCCATCCCACACTAGCCGCAGACCACAATTGGAGAGTTCTGAATTTGATAAAACGTACATCCATTATTACTGTATATCCTGTGCGTGGGATAAAGCAATTCTATGCCTGCATGTAGATTTTTTGAGGCTAGCTACCTGCTCCTAACACAGCAGGGGTTAAACAAAGAACCATATAACCACCAGGTTTGACTGCACATCAGACATATATAGTGGTAGATGCTCAATTAGCTTAGTGATATCACTCAGGTGCTTGCAAGGGAGGGGTATTTCTAAGCAAGAAAAAAAGCATTTTGTTTCCCCCAGCACCCTGAATGACATCAGTAACTAGATTTAAATCCTACACAATATTAGAATTCAGAGCTCTTGTTGCATATATTTGCGCAAATGTATGAATAAGCCCCCAAGCTGCGTCAAGGCCTCTCTGTATATTGTGGTTCACTAGCGCTATATCTAGGTGCAGGGTGCGGCACCCCAAAAATCAGCATAAGCCAGGAATCCCAAGGCAGCATACCAGTGAAAAAACTACAGTATAGTGTTAATAAATTAGTGTTAGGAAGCCAAAGCTATATACAGAAAGTGATACAAAAATAATGAGATGTAATTAAAAGAAACAGTGTTAGTGAAGAATTAGTGAGTGATAAGTGTTAATAGAATGTAACAGTATGCCACACTAGAGCAAGCCAGCCAATCAAGCCAAGCAATGCACCCCACACCACCATTACCCCAATCTGGATCTATGATTAACCAACAAAGAGCCACATGATAATGGCTCCTTACTTAAATATATCTAAGCTAAGAGCTACCTACCTTGGAGCAACCCCATAGTGGTCCATATGGCATATCGGGGCCTGCACCTCCTCCTAATGCAGGATCCTACCTGCCTCTCACAACAGACATATATAGTGGTAGTTGCTCAATTAGCTTAGTGATATCACTCAGGTGCTTGCAAGGGAGGGGTATTTCTAAGCAAGAAAAAAAGCAAAGATCAAAGCCTCACAATATTTTATTTGGTTTTGACATAAAATTAATATTTTTTATAATAGCTAGGAAATACCAAAATCAAATAAATATATATGTATGCTAGTCTGATGTGATTTGGTTGTCACTAGAACTTAAAGTTCAGTAGAAATTAGGTATCTAACCAATTACACATAAAGAGTCATCTTGTTTGTGCTGGAATATTATTTATTTATTTACAGTTTCTTATATAGCGCAGCATATTCCGTTGCACTTTACAATTGGAAACGGTGATAAGACAAACTGGGTAATAACAGACAGACATAGAGGTATGAAGGGTCAATCCAATTAGCCGCGAAGAGTGCCATGTGCTGTTTGCCACAGTGTTTCAGCGCCAGCAATGCAACCTGATCTTGCATCCTTTGCACCCCTTCAGCCTGAATTTACACAGAATTGCTCGGACCTCTATGGGGTGGCAAGCACTCTTGTGCAAATTTGAGCTGCACTAAAGTGAGGCTGCTCCTGCGATGACTCGTACCAGTGAGATCATTGTGGACAATTGGATTGACCCTTATGTGGGTAGTGGTGGAGTTTGCAAGTGGCACCAGCAGTTGTATCAGTAGGGAACTAGCGGTAAATTTAGGTCTCTCTGAAACTAAATGGAACGTATCCATGTCTCACAGTGGTGCTTTAGCACAGTAACAACATGGTGCATGCATGTGCAGAAGTTCAGATCTTGGCTAGGAATTGTAACCTCCCTAAAGGAGCCAATCATATCATATCCAGGAGAGCCCCCTCCAATTTCAGGAGTCTCATGGACATTCCTGGAGAGAAGGCAGGTCTGTCATGTGTCCAAATGCACCAGTTATGCCCTACGGCATATGGCTATTCTGCCTTAGCTGCCCGTGTATGGGCACCTCTACTAGTAAGGTAATTGGCTTGTAAACTGTAACCAAATTGTCTCTGTTGGGGTTGTGTATCTGCAGCATTGAATTTGGATTATAAAGTTCAGGATACACTTGAATAGAATTTTTTGATTGCACAGCTCTGCATAATACAGTATATTGGCACTGCATAAGTAAGTATCATAATAATAGGGAATCCGGGTGTTGCAGATAGAATATTCTAACAGTCGTGAAAACAGATGCAAGATTTAAAGAAGGAAATTAGGGAGTGAAAGAACAATAGAGATGTGCTGGAAGGTGTGATTGTGGTGGGCAGACTGATCGCATTTATTCCGACTGTTGGCGACAGATTATTCTGTCAGTTTTATCAATAAAGGAAATGTGGAGATGCCAGGACATCTAGTCATGTGATACCAGGGTGACTTAATAAGGTGATTTATACATGCTAATCATTTATGTCTACAAGGGTGGGACTGTGTGAAGAAATCCACTTATTGGATAACACCTAATGGGTTTGGAATGTTATCATGTCATAACTTGAGTTTTTGGATGATCAAACTGTGAGAGAATTGCTACAGTATATTTCTGAAAGTTAGTTCGGGCAACTGACATCAAGGATACCAGTAAAGTCGTAATGTAAATGGTGATAAACTGAGGAACTACTTGAAATGCAACTATAAAGCAGTTATTATTTTTATTTTGTGAAATCTTACATTACATTGATGTGTGTGGCACACAAAGGATCTTAGGGCCTAATTCAGAGTTGATCGCAGCAGCAAATTTGTTAGCAGTTGGGCAAAACCATGTGCACTGCAGGGGGGGTAGATATAACATGTGTAGAAAGAGTTAGATTTGGGTGTGTTCAAAGTGAAATCTAAATTGTAGTGTAAAAATAAAGCAGCCAGTATTTACCCTGCACAGAAACAAAATAACCCACCCTAATCTAACTCTCTCTGCACATGTTATATCTGCCTACCCTGCAGTGCACATGGTTTTGCCCAACTGCTAACAAATTTGCTGCTGCGATCAACTCTGAATTACTTATTTAATCATAAACATAAATCCCAAACGTCAAGATTTTGGCTGGCAGGACAGTACTGATTTTTGGGCGCCGTCCAACCATTCCAGCTGCAGGGTATAGTGTCCCACACTGTGGGGGAGGTTGGGAGGCTCTTCTCACCTGCTGCTCTGCTTAGCACAGCAAGCAGTGAATATGGCGTGCACACGCACGTGCCATCTATTCACTAGAGAGAGGGACTGTCACTGGGGCAAGCCGCCAGCATAATAACAATGATGGGGCATGGATCGCGTGTATGGCATTTCCTGTGAGGCCATGCCCCTGCTGTGAAGCCACACCCCTTTTCCAGTCCCTGCCACACTTCAAGTACTTGGGAGGTATGTCATAAACACTGATTCAGAAATATGACTGCCAAGTTTAAGAAGTTTAAAAATGTTGATCTCCCAGTACTTTAAAAACAAATGTACTGCAATACCCTGCAAAGCACTAAGCAAGCATTTATTTCCCATAAGTATTAATTCAAGTCAAATTAACTAGTTCCCAAAGTCCCAGAAACGGTATCAAAATGCAGTAAAAAGTGTCCTACGTTCCCCCCTTCCCATTTTTTTCTAAATACATCTTCTTCATCTCCACTTCTCCGTACTGCCAGCATTCACTGCCACCACCTGCATGCCATAATAATAACCCGTCTCTCTGGCTACTTCATAGAAGATTTCTCACGTACTTTCCACCCATAGGCCTAATTCCAGGGACGTGCGGCGATGTCTGCAGATCTGTCTCAAAAGGGTTCTACCTGTAATATCCAAATAGTGACCGGTTCCATATTTTTCACAGAGATGACATCATCTAATGAACTGTAAAGTGTAATGAAATATGCTAGCGCTATATAAATAATTAAAGCTGGAATAAATAAAGGCTGTCAAAATAATTGGTTATATCATGATTTACATTTAGTTACTGAGGATAAGTAAATATTGAATTTATGCTGTATATGTGATATCATTAGAAGTAACTCTCCCGTTCTGTTCCCCTTCCTATCCATCAGTGCACGTGTCCGTCTGCAACTGCAATGGCCGCTCCCAGCGCTGTGTTTTTGACAAAGAGTTGCAGGCACAGACCGGATCTGGGTTCCGTTGCATAGACTGTAATGGAGGAACGGATGGGCCACAATGTGAGAGATGCAAAGATGGGTACTACCCACAGCCAGGAGGCGCATGCGCGCCCTGTCTCTGCCATGCTTCAGGTATGCCCTCTGCAACATATCTTTGGTCAGGCAGGGTAACTTTAGCACCTCGGCTTCACTATGCATTGACTTATCATAGTTCCCAGAATAGGACTTTTCTGATACTTCCACACACATGATCTAAGCACAAAGCAGAAAGATAAATAGGCGTATGTGTACAATAAATGACAAAATGCTTTACAGCCTGTACTCTCCTCAGTTATAATATAGCAGCAACACTGGAATGTGTTTTAGACACTCCAGGATTGATGTATCAAGCAGTGATGGAGAAGTGGATCTGTGAAGAAGTTGCCCATAGCAACCAATCCGGTTCTGCCTATCGTTTCATAGAAGGTTCTTTATAAATGCTACCTCAAAGCTGATTGGTTGCTATGGGCAACTTCTCCACTGGTCCACTTCTCCAATCTTGTCACTGTTTGATACATCACCCCCTTAATAGTAAGTGGTGAAGTGCGCTTATTGGTTACTGCTACAGACAAATGTCAGTTTCCTGGACTAGACACCACTTTCCTCTTCATGCATAGGCATATCTATAATTGGTGCAATGCGTGAGGTGCACACGAGCCCCTGGGTCCAGGTGGGGCCCACACTGCACACCTTGGGCCCATATAATTATACTCTCTCCTCCGGGGTATCGTGGCTGCCATTTTCCCAGTGGTTTGCACATACGCAATAGAGATGTTCCCAGAACAAAGTGCAGGTGCCATGTTCCTGGAGACCTACACATGTGCAGTAGGCCCTGGATGCCCAATGTTACATGAACACATTGTGTAAAGCTCACAGCTTTCCTGTAGGGGCGAATTAAGTACCATTGGCATTAGGAAATGGCCACACTCCAGTTCCCCAGTCCATGTACATTTCTCGTCCCTTATCACATGCTGAAATTCTTTAGTTATTCTCAAGCAATGTTACTATATGTACAGTAGCAATGCCTGTAAATAATATCTATATAAACATTGAATTTTGATGTCAGTGGTTATATTCCAGAGTCAATTTAATGGTTATCACTTTAGTTCATTAGGAAATAATGTTTTTATAAGGAATAATACAAACTCTATTATAAACGATTACAAATCGAAGAGCTGTGCCCTGTATAAAAGCACTTACCCAGCAGCCGTGTGCCTTTATAGGGTTCCGGATTTCTTTCTGACTTATAGGGGTATATTTACCAAAGGTTGATTTTGATCGATATAAAATCGACCGAAGTCAATGTACTTCCAGGGCTAAAACACACATGTATTAATATTTAATAATTAAAAATCAGCTGTTAGCAAATCTGTATTTCAGTCCCTGGAACCTAACATCGAATGAGATCGATTTTCAACAATTTTAAATCAATAAAATTTGACCTTTAGTATTTATACCCCATATTATCCATAGAATTTACAGAAGGATGTACATTATTCCCTATATATCCGAGCCCCCAAGTATATATTAATGTACAGTATACAGCCAGCCTGCAATAGCCGGAACATCTCCCCTAGTTTGTTGGAATACAAAGCGAAGCCATCACAATATGATCAATGTACCCTTTCTTAATGTTATATTTGCAACACAGACTCTGCCCTTTTATAGTGTTACCGGGTTTACCGATTTCCTTTCATTGTGTTCCAACCAATGCAGGCTCTATCAGTAACCAGTGTGATAACAATGGACGCTGCAGCTGTAAGCCTGGTGTGATGGGAGAGAAGTGCAACCAATGTCAGCCTGGTTTCCATGCGCTTACTGAGGCCGGCTGCAGGTAAAACGTGTTGCTCACGTTCTCTTTATGTATTGCTGACCTAACACTCAGATGATGCCTGTATGGTCAGGCCTGGATCTAAAGTGGACTTATCCCATTAGTGCAATCATGCTGTGTTTCAGAATCCTCTCCGAGCTGCTTGGTGTGCATTTGTCATGGTCAGGGCCGGCCCCAGGTTAGTGCCAGGGGGACCCCATTCATTGCACCCAAGTAAACAAACAAAACAACTGGAAACATTGGAACTCAACCACAGCTGTCTTCCTTTATGTAATGCAAGGCAGGGCAAGCTACTACAAGACTCACTCTGATTGCATATGCCAACACAGCCAAATAATTAACACATCTCTTTGTTATCTGTTTCAGATTGTTAGAGAATAGTCTTCAATAACATTTAAAATATGTGTGTTTGTGCTTTCACGGGCCACACTGTGTAATTGTCAGTTGAATTGCCTAAACAGTACACAAATAACATGGTCAGTCTCCTCCAATCCATTTATTGCCCAGTGCTCATGATGGTGAGGTAAATCACAGCTCACTAAACCGGTAGCAAATGCCTCAGACACTCATTGGCCAATATATATTAAATTAGCAAAGAGCATTCCAAGAGCATTAAACAATGAATTGCAGGTGATGTTTTCTTATGAGATTGCCTAGTTTTGTAGTGCATGTGAACAGGAAAATCTGTAGTCGCTCAAATCATCAGAAGGCTGAAAGTAGCAATTATTATTTAAGGGACACAAATTATATAGTAGAGGGACCGGGTCTTCCAACATGACAGAGCAGTGATGTCACGCTGCTATCACACCACAGGGCCAGCAGGCGCAATGTGTGTGCACCCTATGTGTCACCCATACCATGCAGAATGCATAGCTCCTACCACTCGGAACATATCCTGCTCCCTGCAGCCTGGGCGGAGTAACACCATAGCCCAGCGCCACTCTCCCTGACATTGGGCCTAATTCAGACCGGATCACACCAGGCTACATTTTCGTACAGCCTGCGATCAGGTCTAAACTGCGCATGCGTATGCACCGCAATGTGCAGGCGTGTCGCATGGTTACAAAGCGGATCGCTGCTCAGCGATGGGTTTGTGCAAAGAATCCATTCGCACGGTCGTTTGCAAGGAGATTGACAGGAAGAAGGCGTTTGTGGGTGGCAACCGTTTTCTGGGAGTGGTTGGAAAAACGCAGGAGTTCCCAAGAGTTTGCAGGGAGGGTTCCTGACGTCAATTCCGGTCGCGGACAGGCTGATGTGATCGCAGCGGCTGAGTAAGTCCTGGGCTGTGCAGAGACTGCACAAGATCTGTTTATACAGCTCTGCTACACATGCGTTCGCACACTTACACAGCTGAAATACTCTCCCCCTGTAGGCGGTCACTATCTGATCACAGCAGTCTAAAAATCGCTTGCTAGCGGTCAGGTCTGAATTAGGCCCATTGAGGAGCAGCTACTGACATCTTCATAAGGAGGGAGTTGTCAGCTGCTCTCCTCCATATTAGTGACCAGCACGCTAAATGGGGGCTCCATGGGGATATAAAAAATGCCAGCTGAGTAACTATCTCTCAGTCAGTGTTTAAGGTACCCCTAACCTTTGGCTTTCTAAGTGACTGCTCAAGCCTGCATATGGTTGATTAATGCTGACCGTGATCCCCTAACACATTATACTGTCTATCGGGAAGGGGGGGGGGGGGGGGGTTGGTTGGAGGATGTCCACATCAGAATGAGATGGTGTCCGGAATAATGTGTGCAGTATTACTCAGAGGGAGAGATGTATCAAGGCTTAGACAGAGATAAAGTGGAGAAGTTGCCCAAAAGCAACCGATCATAGCCTGTTATTTAAATGACAGAAGCTGATTGGGTGCTTGGCCAACTTCTCCACTTTATCTCTCTCCAAGACTTGATGCATCTCCCCCAGAATCAGGCTCACTGTATGTGAACTGTCATTATTTTCTTAATACACTTTGATCAATTATCTGCTCTATAGTAATCATCCATGATATCTTCTGTGCTTTCTCCAATGTTCAGACGACAAGGCTGCGTGTGTGACCCAGCCGGCAGCAGCCAGGGATGTGACAAGGACGGGAAATGTGTTTGCAAACCGCATGTCACTGGAGAGCGCTGTGACAGGTAAGTGTACCTGGAACCTGCTTGTCCTTATTACACAGAGATACAAATCATTTCTCTGTGTGAAGTATAACATGCACATGGTCAGTATTCTAGTGTCTTACTTAGGGAGCTTAGAGCCTGATTCCTATTTGTAATGAATCACACAAGCTGCAGAGAAGAGCTGTGCAATACCGTACAAATGAAATGCAAACGCAGCAGGAGGCGTCAGCGAGAGCCGAGTGCTGCTTCCGATGATGCAGCATCGAATCACCATTGTGACCATCGGACGCAATTTGCAATGGTAGCAGACTTCGGTCAGTCTGCGTAAGCCAAAGCCTAATCAGACTGGTTGTTGGATCCGGACAGCCGGGTCCAGTATGACCCTGTGCCAGGCATGCCTACAAAGCGTGGGTGACCTGTCCCTGTTTTGAATAATAGTGCCGGTTGCCGCCCCCATAGCAGCAAAAAGAGAACAGTTAAACATAATGGTCTTTTTTTTTTTCATTACACCTGACTAAACTCCATGTCATGGTGTCTCTTACAGGTGTAAGCCTGGATTTTATAATCTGGAGGCTGGGCGCTCAGAAGGGTGCTTGCAGTGTTTTTGCTATGGTCACTCAGCAAGTTGCAGCAGCTCTAGTGATTACAGTAAAGGCATGATCACATCTTCCTTTGAGAGAGGTGAGTAAAATAATTGCAACACTCATAATGTGAGATCCCTGTTAGAAACATTTGTCTCAGTATGTATATATCTGCACCCAGTGTTACTTTCTTATTGGCATTATTTCCCTAGTATTGGTTTATTGGCTGCACTGGCCTAGTGTTGGTTTTTAGGCTGTACTGGCCTAGTGTTGGTTTATAGGCTGCAGTGGCCTAGTGTTGGTTTATAGGTTGCAGTGGCCTAGTGTTGGTTTATAGGCTGCAGTGGCCTAGTGTTGGTTTATAGACTGTACTGGCCTAGTGTTGGTTTATAGGTTGCAGTGGCCTAGTGTTGGTTTATAGGCTGCAGTGGCCTAGTGTTGGTTTATAGGCTGTACTGGCCTAGTGTTGGTTTATAGGCTGCAGTGGCCTGGTGTTGGTTTATAGGCTGCAGTGGCCTAGTGTTGGTTTATAGGCTGTACTGGCCTTGTGTTGGTTTATAGGTTGCAGTGGCCTAGTGTTGGTTTATAGGCTGCAGTGGCCTAGTGTTGGTTTATAGGCTGCAGTGGCCTAGTGTTGGTTTATAGGCTGTACTGGCCTAGTGTTGGTTTATAGGCTGCAGTGGCCTAGTGTTGGTTTATAGGCTGTACTGGCCTAGTGTTGGTTTATAGGCTGCAGTGGCCTAGTGTTGGTTTATAGGCTGTACTGGCCTATTGTTGGTTAGCTATTGGCTACATTGCCTTAGTGTTGGTTTCATATTGGCTGTAATGGCCTAGTGTTGGTTAGCATGGCAGCACTGCCTTAGTGTTGGTTTCTTATTGGATGCACTGGCCTAGTGTTGGGTTCTTATTGGCTACACTTATTGGCTGCATTGACTGTTGGCTTCTTATTGGCTGCATCGACTTAGTGTTGGTATCATATTGTCTGCACTGCCATAGTGATGGTTTCATATTGGCTGTACTACCCTAGTGTTTGTTTATTGGCTACATTGCTCCTGTGTTGGTTTCTTATTGGATGTACTGCAAAAATTTTGTTTCCTTTTTGTTTACTGTAGCTTTTTTTATTTATTTTTTTCAAATTAGAGCTAATTTCACACAGTTATATATAAGGTATGTGGTGGAATAACCCATTTAACTTCCTGCAATATATTTACTTACAATTGTTAGCATCCGTTCATCTCTGTAAGATTATTTTATTATAAGTCTGCTGATAACAAACCCTCAATGACCTCTTTCACCAAGTGCAAAATGTTCTGCCCCTGGACTTACTACTTAACATGATTACATTCATCTGTATAATGAATGCCTTTCTCATCAATTAATTAGTCCAACATAAGTGACTGTAATCTTAAATCGAGTGGGAAGACCAGGAGCAGAGCATTTTGTACCTGGTTGAAGCGGTCCTGTTGGACGATATGTTTAGGGCAGACTAGATGGGCCAAGAGGTTCTTCTCTGCAATCAAATTTTATGTTTCTATCTTCTATGTCTTAGCCCAACTTGGATACACATGTCTGTGGCTGGATTGCATGGAATCCAAACATTCTACCCCTAAGCCTGATTACTAAAGTTACAACTGGGACCGGTTAAGGTTATTATAACACACACTCGGTAGGGGTGATCGATCGGTGGCCTTTTTGTGACCACATATTTTAACACACCAGATAATGTTTTGATTAATTACTATCAGGTTGTTTCGAGGCACCACAATCATTTCTGGGTCATAGACGCTGCAGTATCGCAACACGTGTTGGCAGCATTATTGTATGTTTACTAAATCTAAAATGGTGTCTTCTCTGATATTGTATCTTCTCAATGTCCTGTAGATGTAGAAGGTTGGACGGCAGTCCTGAAAGACGGGTCACCAGCACCTGTCCCTATCCGGATGTCGCGCCATCATAAAGAGGTGTATGTAGCGTCACGCCAGCCAGAACCCTTCTATTTCAGTGCCCCGGGTAAAGTATATTGCTATATAGTATTGTGTATTTTATTGTATATAATATTACTGCACTGCAAAACTGATAAAAGATGTTAACTTAAAAGACAGCGTACTATTTACGTCCGAGAAATAAAATAGCACTGGTAAATGTAATGTTCAGGGTGAAACAAATGAGTTATTGCAGGCTCTTCCTACATTGTGCTAATTAATACATTCAATTTACTACAGAGCATATAGTTATTCTGTTATAGATTGCGGTTATGTGTGATATTCATTTGCAGGAGATAGTTTAGTATGTTCTAGATAACACTGGCTAGTTCGTTCTAACAAATTGTTATCAAGGTTTTGGGAACAAAACTAATGTGAACTGTTCCGAAAAACAAACTTGCTTTCTGAAAGGAATTTGTTCTACTAGGCCTGGCCTGGCCAAGCTGTGGCTCTCCAGCTGTTGTGAAACTATAAGTCCCAGCATGCTTTACCAGCTGATCGGTGGGTGGGTGGGTATGCTGGAACTTGTAGTTCCACAACAGCTGGAGAGCCACAGGTTGGCCTGGCCTGTACTAGGCCTCCTTCCATAGTTCATCTGAGATGTCTGTAGTTTGAGCAACAGTGTTTTACTGTCATTGGCAGTGTGTGTGTGTGTGTGTGTGTATATATATATATATATATACACACACACACACACACACACACACACACACACAGATATGTAGGAGGTGTCTTCTGTGATCCATTGCTGCATCACATTCACTGCTTGAACTTGGCCGGCCCATTGGACATCTGCGTAACCCTCAGGTTACTCAGTGGCAGGATGTCCAGCAAAACTATGCTGCCACTTTCGGGGCACTGCAAGCAACATCGCAGGACTATATCCGCACATGCGCAGTTCAAATACCATCAAACAATTGCGTGAACTTTGAGTTAGCATCCACCTCTGTAATGCCACACTGTGTCCCATGCAGACCACAGGCAGACGCATACACACCTGTTTTTGAAGTTGAATCACTTGTGCAAAATACAAACTGATGATAATGATTGGTGGCAGCTACTGATTGTCTAAATGTTAGCGCTGCAAGCCTGCAATATATTTACATTATAACACTGATATTTATATATAAACCAACAAATATATTAATGTTTATAGACACATGTCTAAAAACGGACAATCACGGCAGAGTTTAGATGTCCATCCCAAAGCCATGGGGCTAAATTTACTAAAGGTTCTTAAAATGAAAAGTGGTGATGTTGTCCTGTCCATAGCAACCAACCAGATTCTGTCTATAATTTCTCTATTGCATCCTAGAAAATGATAGACAAAATCTGATTGGTTGCTATGGGCAACATCACCACTTTTCATTTTTAGAACTTTTAGTAAATTTACCCTAACTTGTTCAATAACATTTGAAAGAAATGATATTTGTGGAGCTTCTGGTAGAGTAGTTATACTTTAAATGATGTAGGTGGAGTCATAAGCTACAATGACATCATTAGTTAAAAGAGGTGGAGCTAGAGATGTAGGGGATGGAACTGGCATAGGTTAGGGGGCTTGTCCTTGGCAGGTGCCTCTAAGCAAGTGCCAGGTATGGCTAACTATAAGCTTTGCCACAAGACCTGCCATTGTTGATCTAACCCTTCTGTGTGCTGTCAATACAGGAGCCTTCCTAGGGGACCAGTCACGGAGCTATGGCCAAGTGCTGACCATTAGTTTCCGCGTGGACCGTGGGCGTCACAGGGCTGGTGCTGAAGATTTGGTGCTAGAAGGGGGAGGCATGAAAATCACAGCTCCATTAACCACTTCCAAAGCTGCACTGCCCTGCAGACTGCCCCAGACATACACATTCAGGTGAGGAGACTGGACCAAAAAAACCTTAACTGCATGTGATAGTAATGGGGAGATTTATCAAAGCTTGGAGAGGGATAAACTACAGAGAGGTAACGTAATAACCAATCAGCTCCTGTCATTTTACAGGCTTTGTTTGAAAAATGTCAGAATGTGATTGGTTAGTACTTTTTGCATCCTGTGATTCCTTTTGCCTTATATTAGTAATTCACCCAACCGACTTTTCAAACATTTGAATTCCCCCCTTTGAACCTTACAATTTTTAATTGAATACATTTTTGCCATTTAATAAATATAAGTTTCTTATCATATTGATTACCCTTACTGTTTTCATACTGAAGCATCTATATGGATGGTGCTTGCCTTGCAATCATTTATTTATTTTTATTATTCTATACTTATAAAGCTCTGAATTTATCCTTCTGACAGACTGGACGAGCTCTCTTTCAGCCCTTGGACTCCACGGATCAGTCACTTTGATTTTAGGCGTCTTTTAAGTAATGTGACTTCCCTACGCATTCGTGGCACCTACGGTGAATACAGTAAGTAACACTAATAGCAACTTATCACTCCTCCTGAAAAATATATATACTGCTTATTTTTGTAAAAGTATCATCAGCCTTTAGTGACCTGTCAGAATTTGCCTCTCAACCTGATGTACAGCTGACCCATACATGCGACAATTCTTGTTCCCATATCTACCTTGGAGAAGAGTTTCACAGACAATATTCCACTTAGTACAAAGTAAGAGAGAGAGAGTGTGTGTGTGTGTGTGTGTGTGTGTGTGTGTGTGTGTGTGTGTGTGTGTGTGTGTGTGTGTTGTGTTGAAAAGAGTGGAGAAGTTGCCCATGGCAACCAATCAGCTGCTCCGTACAATTGTATAGTATGCAAATTATAAATGGCAAATTGGTTGCCATGGGCAACTTCTCCGCAGGCTCACATCTCCACTCTTTTCACTGCTTTATGAATAGACCTATAATCATTCTAAATCACACTTACGAGCAGCAGGTTATTAATAGGGGAAAAATTGCTGGCCCACTACAATTACACATAATTACACAGCTAAAGCTGCACTGTGGGTGGAGCTACAAATGACTGCAAAAACCAATGAAGCTCAGATTCTCAAACAAAATAAACAAGATATAATACAAATAACATCGATAAAGTAAAAATTCCCCCAAATAAACATGAAAGCACACTAAAATAGCATTTAGAGAGAATCAGAATCACTTTATTGCCAAGTATATCAGTGCACAATACACATGTAGTCAGCCGGCAGTGGTAATAATAATAATAATAATAATAATAATAATTTTATATAGCACTCTTTCTCTAATAAGACTCATAGACATGTAGACTTCTAACTAGCATTTATCAAGTGGATTCTATAAAATTATTTGTAGAAGCCTGATTGGTTGCTATATGCTATGGGCAACTTCTTCACAGTCAGCAGTTCCTGGTTTAAATATGGCACCCATAGAACTGATAGGCTGCATGAAACATGCAACGGAACTTGCTGGAGACTGGTTAGTCAGAGCGAATCACATGATACTGTCAAAGATGGCTGCACCCGTGAACTGCACAATTACAGATGATTGACCACAGGCCTCAGGGATTCCGCAGGCAGCCAGCAGGGACACAGATGGCAGTAAGGTGACACTGCCAAACCCAGTAACGGGGACTATGGTGTGTGACAAGTTCTATGTCTTATATAAGGGATATGGGATTTCTGTGTGTGACACGCTCTATATGTTATATTAGGGGTATGACACTATGGTGTGTGACATGGGCTATATGTATATAAAAGGATTATGAGACTACAGTGTGTGATATGGTCTATATGTTAGATAAGGGTATGAGACTACAGTGTGTGATATGGTCTATATGTTAGATAAGGGTATGAGACTACAGTGTGTGATATGGTCTATATGTTAGATAAGGGTATGAGACTACAGTGTGTGATAGGGTGGTATTCATGTGACCGCCGGTCAGCTGACCGACAGTCACATGACCTCCTCCACCAGCCCGAAGGGTCACTATCCCGACGGTCGGCATGCCGACCAACAGGGACTATTTCCACTCGTGGGTGTCCACGACACCCATAGAGTGGGAATAGAACCCGTGGCGACCGCAGGTTGCCACCGAGCCCACAGCGTGGCGAGCGCAGCGAGCCCGCAAGGGGCTTGCTGCACTCGCCCCTCCCCGCCGGGATCCCGGCGTCGGTATGCTGACCGGCGGTCAGGAGACCGCCGGTCAGCAGTACTAAACCCTGTGTTATATGGTCTATATGTTAGATAAGGGATATGAGACTATGGTGTGTGTGATATGGTCTATATGTTATATAAGGGGTATGAGACTATGGTGTGTGATACGGTCTATATGTTATATAAGGGTTATGAGAAATATGGTGTGTGATATGGTCTATATATTAGATAAGGGTATGAGACTACAGTGTGTGATATGGTCTATATGTTAGATAAGGGATATGAGACTATGGTGTGTGTGATATGGTCTATATGTTATATAATGGGTATGAGACTATGGTGTGTGATACGGTCTATATGTTATATAAGGGTTATGAGAAATATGGTGTGTGATATGGTCTATATGTTAGATAAGGGATATGAGACTATGGTGTGTGTGATATGGTCTATATGTTATATAAGGGGTATGAGACTATGGTTTGTGATTCGGTCTATATGTTATATACGGGTTATGAGAAATATGGTGTGTGATATGGTCTATATGTTAGATAAGGGATATGAGACTATGGTGTGTGTGATATGGTCTATATGTTATATAAGGGGTATGAGACTATGGTGTGTGATACGGTCTATATCTTATATAGGGGTTATGAGAAATATGGTGTGTGATATGGTCTATATGTTAGATAAGGGATATGAGACTATGGTGTGTGTGATATGGTCTATATGTTGTATAAGGGGTATGAGACTATGGTGTGTGATACGGTCTATATGTTATATAAGGGTTATGAGAAATATGGTGTGTGATATGGTCTATATGTTAGATAAGGGATATGAGACTATGGTGTGTGTGATATGGTCTATATGTTATATAAGGGGTATGAGACTATGGTGTGTGATACGGTCTATATATTATATAGGGGTTATGAGAAATATGGTGTGTGATATGGTCTATATGTTATATAAGGGGTAATAGACTACGGCATCAACTTACATATCAAGTAGTACTGTCATTGTGTGAAGAGATTTCTCATTGTAAATGCTATATACAGTACAGGTACCAATACACACCAGTTCTGGTGATCGTTTACCAAATGTTACCCCTGGACCACCAACATCTGACAGATCATCAGGCTCTGCAAGATATCGATGTGGATGGTGAACTCATTGGTTTGTCCAAATGCACTATTGGTTCCCCATAATATACAGTCATTTTGCACTAATGCCAGAGGGTCAGATGTTTCAGATGCGACTGCACACCTGGGAGATGATGGGCCATGTGGCTGTGCACTGACTGCAGCACTAAAGATAGGCTCACCCATCTCTACGGATACGGCAGGGACGTGCGGTGAGCTAAATGGCTCACCCCACCGCACGTCACTGGTATACGGTCATTAGGTCGACAACACTTCGGTCGACAGCCCTTAGATCGACCACTATTGGTGGACATGGTCATTAGGTCAACATGGAAAAAGGTCGACATGAGATTTTCCAATTTTTCCCCATTTTTTTTGAACTTTTTCATACTTTATGATCTACGTGGACTATGATTGTGAACAGTAACCTTTGCCGAGCGCAGCAAGGCACCTTCTTGCTGAAGCTCGCGAGCCATGTGAGGGTACACAGTGCACAAATTGGGGTTCCCCATCACTTTACGAAAAAAACAACGCCAATTTTTTTGAAAAAACTCATGTTGACCTTTTGCCCTCCTGCCTATTTCTTCAGCCACCCACTGGTCTGTAATCACACGTTTTATTATCTGCAAAACCAGCTCTTCAACAGAGGATTTCCTATTAGCTTGATTGTTAATATTATAATTAGTATATAGTGTTTATATTTTAGATTTTATGAAATATTACCGTTAAAAGGTTGAATTTTCATGGACTTAACTTTTGAATGTTCATCATCTGTATTTATTATATTTGCCAGGTACTGGATACCTGCAAAATGTTTCCCTGGTCACCGCTCGGCCCGTTTCTGGGGACGCAGCCTCCTGGGTGGAGAAATGTGATTGCCCTATTGGCTACAAAGGATATCACTGTGAACAGTGTGCCCCCGGGTACCGCAGGGAGTCCCCTGCACTTGGGGCCTTCAGCTCCTGTGTCGCCTGCAGGTGCCAGGGTGGTGGACTGTGTGACCCAGAAACTGGTAAGCGTCTCAATGTGTTCCTGATTGGCAATGCCTATAGTCACATTAGAGGTCACTTCATTGTCTTGCCCTTTGGAAACTGTCAATAGGTGACTGTTACTCTGGCGATGAGAATCAGAACATTGACTGTCCCGACTGTTCCCATGGACAGTATAATGACCCTCGGGACCCCCAGAGATGCCTCCCATGTCCGTGTAGTCCTGGCACAGGATGCTCATTGTCTCCAGAGACTCAGGAGCCTGTGTGTGACCACTGCCCTGCAGGGCTGAGCGGTGAGTAACAGGAACACTATGTGCCTCTATGTCATTCATTCTCTCATTACACCATCTATATGACAGAGCACAAATATTACTGTAAGCAATGCGTAGAGGGATTCATCTCCCAGATGTATTGACAGGGAATGTTCACATGTTATTTAGCTTCTTTTAAATACAGGTCAAGAAACGACCTAATACAATATTGTTTGGAAGCTTACAAAACATGGTATCAAATAAGTAGAGATGTTTTATTTGGAGAAGAAGGAGTAGAGTGGAGTCTCTAGACTGATACATTAAGTTAAGGTCATCATCAGTTTTACATGGACAGAAAACAGTTATATTGTAGCGCCCCTTAGTGGCAGAGAAGTGAATCATATAACAGACATCTGGTCGTCTCTGCATACAATTGTTGTCAGAGAGCAGCTCTGCGTTGCTAACCACTGCGCCACTATGCAGTACACAGAAAGATAAAGCAAAGGTACTGGATGGCATATGCAAACTTATAAACTAAGGTTGTCTGAAGGTTTGTAACCCCTTTAAATGTCCCCTATGGCATTAGGTACTCGCTGCGAGATATGTGCAGACGGATATTTTGGGGATCCCGAAGGAGAACACGGTCCTCGCCGTCACTGCAGGCCTTGTCCGTGCAACAACAATATTGATCCAAGTGTAGAGGGAAACTGTGACAGAGTGACTGGAGAGTGTTTGAAATGTGTCCATAACACAGCTGGATTATACTGTGACCGATGCAAGGAGGGGTATTTTGGTAACCCACTGGATCCAAATCCAGAACTCAAATGCAAAGGTATTCTTCATGTTTGTTTAATCAATGGCGTTCAGATGATTCTGCAAAAAATGACTACAGCTATGCAATCAAATATACTGTGTGTAGTGTATCCTGCTGTAAAATCAGTATTTTCATATTGCAGCAGCTATTTTGCTTGGCCGCAGGCCTCTATTAAGGTTGTAAAAGCCTTGTTTTGGTAGGGAGAATGCTGATTTTGTGCGCACAATACACTTTGGCTGGCAAGACATGCTGGGGCATGTAACTCATCCACAGCTGGAGACGCTGTGCTGCCTTAGTCTGTCATAGAGTTATATCATACTTAGGGGGTGTTTCCCATAGCAACCAATGAGACTATTTATTAAGAGTCACTTATATAGCGCCAGCATATTCCATTGCACTTTACAGTTGGGAACAGAATAGTATTAAGACAAGTATTAAGAAAGTAGTAACAGATTGAGAAAGAGGTAAGAGGGCCCTGCTCGCTAGCTTATAGTCTATAAGAAAATAGGAATTTGATATAAAGTATAAGGGTAAGTTCTGCATATTGCAAATGGTCCAGACAGATCCTAGCTATAATTGTATAGAATGTACTGGACAAATGATACCTAAAATCTGATTGATTAGTTGCTATGAGCAATACTTCCACTTTTCCGCATTAGAAGATTTGATAAATCTCCCCCTTGATACAGTATCAACCAATATATAATATCAACATGAATCATTTATTTTCCATAATTGGAAAAGCAAAAATTATGTTTGCAATTTCATATATGTAACTACATAAACCTCATTCTCTTTGTGTTTTCCATATCTTATATGTAAAACACCTCTGTAGACACAACACGTTTACTAACTAAGACTAGCTATAGAGTGAGCACCTTGCTCCCTGCAGTTACTATCTAATGGGCCCTACACACTGATAGATCCGCCGCCGAGCTGCCCGACGGCAGATACAGCCGACGGGCGACCCGGCGGCGGGGGAGCAGTGACGGGGGGAGTGAAGTTTCTTCACTCCCCCCTTCACCCGGCTCCTTAGCAGTGCAGGCAAATATGGACGATCTCATCCATAGTGGCCTGCATGCACAAGCGACGGAGCACCAGCGATGAACGAGCACGGGGCCGCGCATCGTTCACCGCTGGTGCCTCCACACTGCACGATATGAACGAGAACGTTCATATTGTGCAGTATCATCTGCCAGTGTGTAGGGCCCATAAGGTGAAACAGAAGACGTCATACAAAATGCATAAGGGCTCAGTAATTAATAAGGCCACCAGGTCGGTTTCTGTCATACTTGCCTACCTGACCCTCTCTATGAGGGAGAAAATGCTCTGTTCCTGGACTTTCCTGGTAATGTATGATTGCCATCACCTGTGGTGAAACACCGTTCTTATCATTTAACTAGCTCACCACAGGTGATGGCAATCATACATTACCAGGAAAGTCCAGGAACAGAGTATTTTCTCCCTCATGGAGAGGGTCAGGTAGGCAAGTATGGTCTAGACCAGTGGATTCCAAACTTTTTTGAATCATGGTGCCCTAGAATATCAGAATTTTTTTCACAGCACCCCTTTCTTATTGAGAAATTTAGAAAGAAATATTACATTAAGTAGATCACGTTTATATGTCATCCTTAGGGTCAGTTGTGAGGTGAGGGACAAGATTTGCTTCTGTTTGGCCACATTTTATGACTGGCAGCCATCAGCACTGGTTTTGCCTATTATATTGACCATGAATAACTTGAATTGGTCCTGGACCACCAACCTAGGGCACCCCTGCAAGTGTCCCGAGGCACCCCAGGGAGCCACGGCACACAGTTTGGGAACCTCTGGTCTAGACACAGAAACAAAATGATTTGGAGATGGCACCAGAATATCTGAATGATATGGGAGCTAATGGAGAGTATTGGAGGCATTGTGCAAAAGGAGAAGATAGAATCAGTGAGGGTCGAACAAGACTGTCAGTGCATATCTCCCAACATGACCCTCTCCAGGAAGGACAGAATGCTCTGCTTCTGGACTTTTCTCTTAATTTATGATTGATGGCACCTGTGTTGAACAGGTTAATGGATAAGAAAGATGTTTCCGCACAGGTGATGGCAATCATACACTAAGAGGGAAGTCCAGGAGCAGAGAATTCTGTCCCTCCTGTACAGGGTCATGTTTGGAGGTATGTCAGAGGGATAGTTGCTGCTAGGGAATGAAATAAACTGATAACCTACTGTTAAGTTTTGATTGTCTTAAGGACATCCGGGTAGAACAAGGAAAACCATTAGAGCATAGGTGGAGCTCTGGAAACTGCATTCAGGTGGAATGGGAGGTTGTAACAATCACATAGTTCTTCTGCACATGCATAGTTAGCAAAAATCATTTTAATTGAGAAAGACAATCAAGGCCCACATAAAAAATGACACAAAATTGGTAGATGCAAATGGAACAAATTAACCAGATGTCAGAAACGTATAATTAATGTTTTACCCAAAAAAAAAAAAAAAAACATACCCCAAGTTGGCTGGATATTACAGAAGATTTACAGATTACACCTCTACTACATTCTATAATGGATACTATTAAGCATGAACAGATTTTAGCTTAAAAACGTCGTAGATATCTTCTTACTTTGTTAAGCACATTTATTTTCATATTAAATACAGTATATTCTCCATTCTGGCATTCTGCAGATTGGCCACTGGGTGGCACTGTTCTGTTGGTGTCTTTAGGTAATCTGTTGCTCTACAGTAGAGTAACACGTGAATAAGTAAAGCATTGCAGACAAAATTCCTTTCATACAGCATGATAAACATACTATCACAAGTAAAACCTCCAGGTAGACAGCATGCAATTATTTTTTTTTGTTTGAGAATGTACTTTATGTGGAAGTTAGTTCAAAAAATATATAGATTGTTCACCTCCCCCCTCCCCCCAATTTGTCCTTATGTCTTCTTATTTATTTATTTATTTTATTTATAACCAGTTATTTCTATAGCGCACAGATGTTCCGCAGCACTTTACAGAGAATATTTGGCCATTAACATCAGTCCCTGCCCCAGTGGAGCTTCAAATCTATATTTCCTACCACATTTACACGCACACACATTCACAGTACACTAGGGTATATTTTAGTTGGGAGCCAATTAACCTACCAGTATAGTTTTGGATTGTGGGAGGAAACCGGAGTACCCGGAGGTAACTCGCGCAAGTACGGGGAGAATATACAAACTCCACACAGTTAGGGCCATGTTATGTATTTTTATCAAAATATATAAATTTTATCTGTAACATTACTATATATAGTTTCTTTGATCACAGTGTAATACAGTCAATAGAAAAGGATGAAATTTCATTTTTAAATGTTCTATCCCCTTTAATGTTATATTTCCTTCTTCTCTTGCAGCGTGTCACTGTCATCCAGTAGGTTCCCAACAACCGAGTTGCCAAAAAGATGGCTCATGCCAGTGCAAAGCTGGATTTGATGGGGATCACTGTGACCAACCAGAGTGCCCCGACTGTTACTCTCAGGTCAGCGAGAAGGTACATTTCTGCCGAGTCACAACTCATATCAGCATCAGGGACAAATGTGCTGCAGTGTTACTATCAATTATGTCTCTCTGTATATCTAATCTCATTGTTATTGTCTAGGTGAGTCTGTACAAGAGACAACTTCAGGACCTGACTGGTGCCAGCAATGGTCAGTCTCAGGTCCCAGACACACGTTATCTGGAGGACCAGATGAGAAGAGCAGAAGAAGTAACTCGGAACATGTTAAGAGAAGCAGAATCCGCTCATGGTGAGACTTGATCTACAGTAATGAGCTGCCAAAGCAATGACGTTTGATCGCTTCGTGCTATTGTGTCCTGGTTGTGTAAAATCCTACATTCTGTACGCTGGTAATGCTGGTCACCATTGTCCAGTTTGATAGCTAAGTCAGAGGTTCCCAAACTGTGTGTCGTGGCTCCCTGGGGTGCCTCGGGATACTTGCAGGGGTGCCTTGGGTTGGTGGTCCAGGACCAATTCAAATTATTCATGGTCAATATAATTGGCAAAACCAGCGCTGGTGGCTGCCAGTCATAAAATATGTGGCCAAACAGAAGCAAATCTTGTCCCTCACCACACAACTGACCCTAAGGATGACCTATAAACGCGATCTACTTAATGTAATATTTCTTTCTAAATTTCTTAATAAGAAATTTTTGGCCTATGGGTGCCGTGAAAAAAATTCTGATATTCTAGGGTGCCGTGATTCAAAAAAGTTTGGAATCCACTGGGCTAAGCGCTTGTTTGGTAACTGTGAGCTTGTTCCTCAGGTGCAGAGCAGTCCTTGCAGAAGCAGATGTCAGGGCTACAAAGAGGACAGGCTGAGGCCCAGAACGACCTGGAGCAAGTGCAGGGGAAGCTCCGAGGTGCAGAGACCCAGACCGGTCAGTACCAGAGCCAGCTGCAGGATACCAAGAGGAAGATTGCGCTGGCACGGCAGCAGCTGGAGGAAGGGCAGGCCGACCTAAACCGCCTGGTAACTTGGTTTATCCCACTAATTAAAACTTACTCCAAAATGTACACAGACATAGAATACGATGGCAGCTTAGAACCACTTGGTCCATCCATAAAAAGCACTTTTCCCATCTTCAGTTAAACATATATACATTGAGACTGAACATATTAGGACCATCTAGGACCCCAAGCATTGGAATTTCAGAAGAGACAACTCCAGATAGAATGTACTTGTTAGGAGAGCAGCACTCTGCACTGTTTCCGATGCTGCATACACTGGGCATTAGGACCCAGAGTCTGCGGGCAGGTGCGACCTCCATCCTGATGTATTACTGCACATATGCACACTGCAGCCATCTTTACTATGATGTTCATGGCCCCTGGGTCCAGCCATTTCTTCAATGCTTACCTATTTGGAGCCCCACGTCAGAGCTGCACAGTCACTGGAAAAATGATGCAGTGGCCATTTTCCTGGCATTTTACAAATGCAGTAGAAAAATCTCCAGGAAAATGGCCGTGCCCTACACGTCCCCAATCTCCCTGGCACAGCGCCAGAGTCTACTAATGAAGCACTGTCCAGCTGCCGGCTAGAGAGAGAAGGGAGCCCAGGCGGAGACTGCACATGGGCCGCTTTCTCTTTTAATGGAATTGGTATGTTATTCGGACAGCGTCATCCTGTCTGTCGAAGTTCCAGCAGCGAGGCATTGAGTTTCCTTGCGCGCTTGCTGCACTCGCCACGCTTCGGGCCCGGTGGCTTGCTTCGCTCACCACAGTTTATATTCCCACTCGGTTAGTGGCGTGAATACCCTGTGGAGGTAGGAATTCTGTATTTCCCTGGCTGTCGGGATTCTGGCATCAGTCTTCTGAAAGCCGGGATCCTGACAGCTGGTATTTTAACTGCATCCCCTTTTAATAAGCCCTTGCACAATACCCACGAGGTGAGACGCTATTAGCCTGTGTATATACCCTGTGTTTGATATCTCTGCTGTTAAGAATATTAAATGAAGATCTTTTCTCAGATATACAGCTTGTTTCCACTTTACATAACTGGACATCACACTAAGGGGGGGTACACACCTAGAGATGTGTGCTGAGCGATCTAGCAGAGGCCGATCAACGCACATTTCTCCCCCCACTCAGCGCACAGTGCTGTGTTCTGAACATGGGGGGGGGGGGGGGGGGGGGCTCACTTCACACAACAGTGAAGTGAGTGTCCCGACTAGATTGTGACTGCATGCAGGCAAAATCTAGAACCGGCGATAGCGACGCGCGGGGTCGCGCATCGCTATCGCTATGGGCATACACACGGAGTGATCCGTGCTTAATTTCTAAGCAATCTAGTCAGATTAAGCCCCCTTAAAACAGGAGACACAATTATTGTCTTTAGCTTCAATCCTCTGTCAGTAATGCTGAAATTATTCCATTTGTCATAACAGTACCTGGGGTGAGTTTAACCACCGAAAAAATAAGAATTTACTTACCGATAATTCTATTTCTCATTGTCCGTAGTGGATGCTGGGGACTCCGTAAGGACCATGGGGAATAGCGGCTCCGCAGGAGACTGGGCACATCTAAAGAAAGCTTTAGGACTAACTGGTGTGCACTGGCTCCTCCCCCTATGACCCTCCTCCAAGCCTCAGTTAGGATACTGTGCCCGGACGAGCGTACACAATAAGGAAGGATTTTGAATCCCGGGTAAGACTCATACCAGCCACACCAATCACACCGTATAACTTGTGATCTGAACCCAGTTAACAGTATGATAACAGAGGAGCCTCTGAAAAGATGGCTCCCAACAATAATAACCCGATTTTTGTAACAATAACTATGTACAAGTATTGCAGACAATCCGCACTTGGGATGGGCGCCCAGCATCCACTACGGACTATGAGAAATAGAATTATCGGTAAGTAAATTCTTATTTTCTCTAACGTCCTAAGTGGATGCTGGGGACTCCGTAAGGACCATGGGGATTATACCAAAGCTCCCAAACGGGCGGGAGAGTGCGGATGACTCTGCAGCACCGCATGAGAGAACTCCAGGTCCTCCTCAGCCAGGGTATCAAATTTGTAGAATTTAGCAAACGTGTTTGCCCCTGACCAAGTAGCTGCTCGGCAAAGTTGTAAAGCCGAGGCCCCTCGGGCAGCCGCCCAAGATGAGCCCACTTTCCTTGTGGAACGGGCTTTTACAGATTTTAGCTGTGGCAGGCCTGCCACAGAATGTGCAAGCTGAATTGTACTACAAATCCAACGAGCAATCGTCTGCTTAGAAGCAGGAGCACCCAGCTTGTTGGGTGCATACAGGATAAACAGCGAGTCAGATTTCCTGACTCCAGCCGTCCTGGAAATATTTTCAGGGCCCTGACAACATCCAGCAACTTGGAGTCCTCCAAGTCCCTAGTAGCCGCAGGCACCACAATAGGTTGGTTCAGGTGAAAACGCTGGAACCACCTTGGGGAGAAACTGAGGACGAGTCCTCAATTCCGCCCTGTCCGAATGGAAAATCAGATAAGGGCTTTTACAGGATAAAGCCGCCAATTCTGACACGCGCCTGGCCCAGGCCAGGGCCAACAGCATGACCACTTTCCATGTGAGATATTTTAACTCCACAGATTTAAGTGGTTCAAACCAATGTGACTTTTGGAACCCAAACTACATTGAGATCCCAAATTGCCACTGGAGGCACAAAAGGAGGCTGTATATGCAGTACCCCTTTTACAAACGTCTAAACTTCAGGGACTGAAGCTAGTTCTTTTTTGGAAGAAAATTGACAGGGCCGAAATCTGAACCTTAATGGACCCCAATTTCAGGCCCATAGACACTCCTGTTTGCAGGAAATGTAGGAATCGACCCAGTTGAATTTCCTCCGTCGGGCCTTACTGGCCTCGCACTACGCAACATATTTTCGCCAATTGCGGTGATAATGTTTTTGCGGTTACATCCTTCCTGGCTTTAGATCAGGATATGGATGACTTCATCTGGAATGCCTTTCTTCCTTCAGGATCCGGTGTTCAACCGGCATGCCGTCAAACGCAGCCGCGGTAAGTCTTGGTACAGACAGGGTCCTTGCTGGAGCAGGTCCCTTCTTAGAGGTAGAGGCCACGGATCCTCCGTGAGCATCTCTTGAAGTTCCGGTTACCAAGTCCTTCTTGGCCAATCCGGAACCACGAATATAGTGCTTTCTCCTCTCCATCTTATCAATCTCAGTACCTTGGGTATGAGAGGCAGAGGAGGGAACCCATACACTGACTGGTACACCCACGGTGTTACCAGAGCGTCTACAACTATTGCCTGAGGGTCTCTTGACCTGGCGCAATACCTGTCGAGTTTTTTAATCATGTGGACGACTTCTGGGTGAAGTCCCCACTCTCCCGGGTGGAGGTCGTGCTGAGGAAGACTGCTTCCCAGTTGTCCACTCCCGGAATGAATACTGTTGACAGTGCTATCACATGATTTTCCGCCCAGCGAAGAATCCCTGCAGCTTCTGCCATTGCCCTCCTGCTTCTTGTGCCACCCTGTCTGTTTACGTGGGTGACTGCCATGATGTTGTCCGACTGGATCAACACCGGCTGACCTTGAAGCAGAGGTCTTGCTAAGCTTAGAGCATTGTAAATGGCCCTTAGCTTCAGGATATTTATGTGAAGTGATGTATCCAGGCTTGACCCTAAGCCCTGGATATTCCTTCCCTGTGTGACTGCTCCCCAGCCTCGCAGGCTGGCATCCGTGGTCACCAGGACCCAGTCCTGAATGCCGAATCTGCGGCCCTCTAGAAGATGAGCACTCTGCAACCACCACAGGATGGATACCCTTGTCCTTGGTGACAGGGTTATCCGCTGATGCATCTGAAAATGCGACCCGGACCATTTGTCCAGTAGGTTCCACTGGACAGTTCTTGCGTGGAATCTAACGAATGGGATTGCTTCGTAGGAAGCCACCATTTTTACCCAGAACCCTTGTGCATTAATGCACTGAGACTTGGTTCGGTTTTAGGAGGTTCCTGACTAGCTCGGATAACTCCCTGGCTTTCTCTTCCGGGAGAAACACCTTTTTTCTGGACTGTGTCCAGGAACATCCCTAGGAAACAGAAGACAAGTCGTCGGAACCAGCTGCGATTTTGGAATATTGAGAATCCAATCGTGCTGCCGCAACACTACCTGAGATAGTGCTACACCGACTTCCCACTGTTCCCTGGATCTTACCCTTATCAGGGATAACTAAAATTCCCTTCCTTCGAAGGGATATCATTTCGGCCATTACCTTGGTAAAGACCCGGGGTGCCGTGGACCATCCCTACGGCAGCGTCTGAACTGATAGTGACAGTTCTGTACCATAACCTGAGGTACCCTTGGTGAGAAGGGTAAATTTTGACATGAAGGTAAGCGTCCTTGATGTCCCGAGACATCATGTAGTCCCCTTCTTCCAGGTTCGCAATCACTGCTCTGAGTGACTCAATCTTGAATTTGAACCTCTGTATGTAAGTGTTCAAAGATTTTAGATTTTAGATTTAGAATCGGTCTCACCGAGCCGTCTGGCTTCGGTACCACAATAGTGTGGAATAATACCCCGTTCCCTGTTGCAGGAGGGGTACCTTGATTATCACCTGCTGGGAATACAGCTTGTGAATGGCTTCCAAAACTGCCTCCCTGTCAGAGGGAGACGTCGGTAAAGCCGACTTTTGGAAACGGCGAGGGGGAGACGTCTCGAATTTCAATATGTACCCTTGAGATACTACCTGAAGGATCCAGGGGTCTACTTGCGAGTGAGCCCACTGCGCACTGAAATTCATTGAGAACGGGCCCCCACCGTGCCTGAGCTTGTAAGGCCCTAGCGTCATACTGAGGGCTTTGCAGAGGCGGGAAAGGGTTTCTGTTCCTGGGAACTGGGTAATCTCTTTTCCTCTCCCTCTGTCACGAGCAGAAAAGAGGAACCTTTTGTCCGCTTGCCAACAAAGGACTGCGCCTGATACGGCGTCTTATTTTGAGAGGCGACCTGGGGTACAAACGTGGATTTCCCAGTTGTTGCCGTGGCCACCAGGTCTAAAAGACCGACCCCAAATGTCCCCTTTCAAAGGCAATACTTCCAAATGCCGTTTGGAATCCGCATCACCTGACCATTTTACTGGTAGAATTGGACAACGCACTTATACTTGATGCCAGTCGGCAAATATTCCGCTGTGCATCATGCATATATAGAAATGCATATTTTAAATGCTCTATAGGCAATAATATACTATCCTTATCTAGGATATCAATATTTCCAGTCAGGGAATCCGACCATGCTAACCCAGCACTGCACCTCCAGGCTGAGGCGATTGCTGGTCGCAGTATAACACCAGTATGTGTGTGAATACATTTTTGGATACCCTCCTGCTTTCTATCAGCAGGATCCTTAAGGGCGGCCATCTCATAAGAGGGTAGAGCCCTTGTTCTTACAAGCGTGTGAGCGCCTTATCCCCCCTAGGGGGTGTTTCCCAACGCACCCTAACCTCTGGCGGGAAAGGGTATACAGCCAATACTTTTTAAGAAATTATACA
The DNA here is from genome assembly GCF_028390025.1 of Pseudophryne corroboree. Classification (NCBI taxonomy): domain Eukaryota; kingdom Metazoa; phylum Chordata; class Amphibia; order Anura; family Myobatrachidae; genus Pseudophryne; species Pseudophryne corroboree. The sequence goes on along the minus strand of NC_086452.1, from coordinate 111,157,504 downwards.
TTGTTATCGGGGGGAAACCCACGCATCATCACACACCTCATTTTATTTCTCAAATTCAGGAAAACTACAGGTAGTTTTTCCCTCACCGAACATAATACCCCTTTTTGGTGGTACTCGTATTATCAGAAATGTATAAAACATTTTCCATTGTCTCAATCATGTAACGTGTGGCCCTACTGGAAATCACGGTTGTCTCTTCACCGTCGACACAGGAGTCAGTATCCGTGTCGGCGTCTGTATCTGCCATCTGAGGTAACGGGCGCTTTAGAGCCCCTGACGGCCTATGAGACGTCTGGACAGGCACAAGCTGAGTAGCCGGCTGTCTCATGTCAACCACTGTTTTCTTATACAGAGCTGACACTGTCACGTAATTTTCAACAGTATATCCACTCAGGTGTCGACCCCCTAGGTGGTGACATCACTGTTACAGACACTCTGCTCCGTCTCCACATCATTTTTCTCCTCATACATGTCGACACAAACGTACCGACACACAGCACACACACAGGGAATGCTCTGATAGAGGACAGGACCCCACTAGCCCTTTGGGGAGACAGAGGGAGAGTATGCCAGCACACACCAGAGCGCTATATATATATACAGGGATAACCTTATATAAGTGTTTTTCCCCTTATAGCTGCTGTATGTTTTAATACTGCGCCTAATTATAATTAGTGCCCCCCTCTCTTTTTTTTAACCCTTTCTGTAGTGTAGTGACTGCAGGGAAGAGACCGGGAGCTTCCCTCCAACTGAGCTGTGAGGGAAAATGGCGCCAGTGTGCTGAGGAGATAGGCTCCGCCCCCTTTTCGGCGGCCTTATCACCCGTTTTTCTGTATATTCTGGCAGGGGTTAAATGCATCCATATAGCCCAGGAGCTATATGTGATGTATTTTTTGCCATGTAAGGTATTTTTATCCTGTTTTATTGCGTCTCAGGGCGCCCCCCCCAGCGCCCTGCACCCTCAGTGACCGGAGTATGAAGTGTGCTGAGAGCAATGGCGCACAGCTGCAGTGCTGTGCGCTACCTTATTGAAGACAGGAACGTCTTCTGCCGCCGATTTTTCCGGACCTCTTCGCTCTTCTGGCTCTGTAAGGGGGCCGGCGGCGCGGCTCCGGGACCCATCCAGGCTGGGCCTGTGATCGTCCCTCTGGAGCTAATGTCCAGTAGCCAAGAAGCCCAATCCACTCTGCACTCAGGTGAGTTCGCTGCACTCAGGTGAGTTCGCTTCTTCTCCCCTTAGTCCCTCGATGCAGTGAGCCTGTTGCCAGCAGATCTCACTGAAAATAACAAACCTAAACTAAAACTTTCACTAAGAAGCTCAGGAGAGCCCCTAGTGTGCACCCTTCTCGTCGGGCACAGAAATCTAACTGAGGCTTGGAGGAGGGTCATAGGGGGAGGAGCCAGTGCACACCAGTTAGTCCTAAAGCTTTCTTTAGATGTGCCCAGTCTCCTGCGGAGCCGCTATTCCCCATGGTCCTTACGGAGTCCCCAGCATCCACTTAGGACGTTAGAGAAAAAATGAATATTTGTATGATGTGTACTCATTTTGCAATGTTTTTTTCCCCCTGCAAATGACAGACATTTCCTTCTGCAAATTTGCCCTGGAGTTCAGGCTCTTCCTCACAGCTTGGACAGGAGGCCCAGACTATAGCAAACAGGTAGCACAATCGTTTATTCTTGCACCTTTTGGAATATTCCTTTTTGCCACACAGTCACACACCAGGGAAAATGTATACAAATATTCTGTAAATGGAGTGAATGTGCTATTGTTCCAGATGATCGTTATCTGCTGTCAGTGATACCCCTTTTCCACTAGTGAGCACGGGTCGCAGCCAGGAGCCTAACATGGGTGCTACCCGGCTGCGGCCCATGCTCAGCCCCCTTTCCCACTGCGCTCACCAATCCAATCCGGCATATTGCCGGGTTTGTGATGCTGCTGGTGACGCGGCAGGGGCGGCGCTGGGAGATCACATGATCTCCCAGCGCTGCCCTTCCATACAGTGTGAACGGGAGCCGTGTCGCATCGACACGGCTTCCGTTTACACTGCACAGCTTACCGGGTTGAACACGTATTCAACTCGGCAAGCTACCCGGGTAGGATTCCCGGATCACTTGATCCGGGAATTTGCAGGGGGGAGCTTTTCCACTAGAAAAAAAACTAGTGGAAAAGGTCCACTAGAGCTAGTGGAAAAGGGGTATAAATTTTCAGTTTGGATTCTCCATGTGCCCAGGGCCTGATTAAGGGTTCCAGCCGCCCTAGGCTAATACAGAAGTGGCTGCGCCTCCACCCCCCCCCCCTCCCCCCCCTCCTCAATTTTTTGGCATCAAATTTTTTTCCGCTCATATGCAGATACTAGTCTGCAATTATCTGTCAAGATTGATCACATATTCAATTATTCTGAATTGCTGATACAAATTGTATTTTTTTTAAACTATAGAAACATAGACTAATGATAATAATACGAAGTGAATATTAAATATAGTTGTCAAACTCACCGTTTACATCAAGATCCTTTTTCTTGAAGCTGCAAAGTTTTCGATTATATCATCATACTTCAAGTTCTGCAGGAAGTCACTTTCAATGAATAACAAAGAGCTGTGAGTTTTTCTTGATGTCGGCAAGTTCAAAAGATCAGCGATGCAGGTGGATAATCCCATGCTGCGCAATGCGTAGGAGGGCCGACATAGCGGGCACCAGATCACCTTGTATGTGTAGGGACCGCCTGATATATCGGCCCTCGGACCTTCCATCGCATCGGCAGCACACATCGCCTCGTGTGTGGGCACCCTGAGTATGCTGTGTTTGTGTATATATGATATATACACAAACACACTAGACAGATACATACACGTGTATGTATACATATATATCTAATCTGTATCTGTCCAATTATATTATTTAAAAAGTTATATTTTTTAATCTTAAATCCCCCCCCCCCCTCTCCCAGTTTCCCTGTAGGCTGCTGCAGCAGCTGTTTACTTACAGAAGTTACACTGACTAGCGCATGTAACTTCTGACGGGTCACACTGGCAGCCGGCTCCTGCTCGAGTCAATGCTGGCCTGGCTGCAACAACTGACACTGATGTATATCTTATTATGCCGCGGCGCTGCGCCAGCCCAGACAGTCCCAGAAAGAGCAGCACCCGGCAGCTTCCCCCAGTCAGCAGCCACACAGCATCCGCGTCGTCTGCAGGAGGACGGGGACGCTGCAGGTTTTACCAGTCATCGGGGATTCCAAACCAAATCCCCAGAAACAGCCCTGTTTTCGTGCGAAGACGGGTCTGTTTCTACTGAAAACAAACAGGTTTCCCTGAACCCGTGTGTTTTCGGGAGAAAGGGCATTTTTTTACAGGCAATCAATCTGGATACGTTTTTCGCACCCGATGTTTTACCGGGGCATATACGCGTAGAAAAGATAGTCAAAATTGACACATAGCCAAAATCGCACATAGGCCCTCATTCAGACCTGGTCGCAAGCAGGCGATTTTTGCACTGCTGCGACCAGGTAATCGCTGCCTACAGGGGGAGGTGGTAATCGGTGTGCAGGAGTGCGAACGGATGTGCAGAGAGCTGCACTAACAAAAGTTTGTGCAGTTTCTGCACAGCCCAGGACTTATTCAGCCGCTGCGACGATCCGGACCGATGCTGACGTCAGAAACCCTCCTTCCGAATGGCTGGGCATGCCTGCGTTCTCCTGGACACTCCTTAAAAATGGTCAGTTGCCACCCACAAAACGGCCTCCTCCTGTCAATCTTCTTGCGATCACCACCGGCGATCGCTTTCTTCGTAAAATCCGTCGCCGGCGGCCGACGCGTCTCTGCATTGCGGTGCATACGCATGCGCAGTTCAGACCTGATCGCACCGCTGCAAAAAAGCTAGCGTGCAATCTGGTCTGAATGAGGCCCATAGTATCGCAAGCACAGTCATTATGTGCTTGCGATACCGACCTAGTCCCTATCGCATAGTGAGAATCGGGCTTAGCCGGAATCTCACCGTGTGTATGCACCTTTAGATGGATTTTGCAAAACGTGTGGAAAATGGGCATACAGACTTTATTTCTGATACAGGGGTGGATAAAAGACAAATTAATAAAATTAAAGGAGCTGAATGAGGGTCATTGGACAATAATGGGGATTCAGATAAAAGGTAAAACTAATACAGTAAAACTATTTCTGGGTGTGATTCTTAGGGTGAGATTCAAATGTTCCATCCTCCCCTCCCGCCCCCATCGCGCCCGCCGGCAGTATTCAAATGTTGCTGCCGATGGGCGCGATATCAGCATTTCAGCTCGCCACCATGACTTTAGTTGGGTTTTGCCGCTTTACGCGGCTAAACCTGTCTCTTATGGGCGAGGTAATGGGGCCATAGAATATCGCCCCGCGATCAACCGTCACTTTAGATGGGAGATCGGGCGCAATAAAACATTTGAATCTCGCCCTTTGAATCTGTTTTTATTATTTATATACTATTATTTATGTACTAGTAAAATGGACCCAGTAAAAGCCTGGTCCCATCAGCCCACCCCTGTTCTGCCTGTATAACACCCTCTCTGCCCCATCCCTACTAAACTTACCAGTCCTCCTTTCCCTTACTGGTGATCTGTCCCGTCTGTGTCCCTATGCATGGTGGATATAGGACTGAGCACTCACGATTATTATTTAGATGAGAAGTCAGTGCTCAGTATATTGGCCTGACCAATCTGCGGTATATAAGATTTACTTTTTAAAGCTTCTGACTTACGGGTACCCCCGCAAGTTCAACAATATAACTGGTAGATTTAAAGCAGCAATTACTTCTAAGGTAAAACCAGGCTGGTTTTGCATTAAAAACTTATTGCTGCTTTAAATCTAGTGGCTATATCACTGCATTCGTGCCAGTATGTTAAACTTATTAAGTACTTAAATAAGCCGTTGCCAGTATAATGTACCGAACCAGCTGTTTGAGCAGCCCCATAGCTCCCACAAGGCTGACACTCTATAGTAACGTTGCATTGTTATGTGGGAACAAATGTCATATGGGGGGAGTCCATCATTACATATGTTTTACTGGGGTAGAGTTTTTTCATTAAGGAAAATGAATGAATTATGACTTTCTTGTTGTTGTTATGGACCCAGAATAGATTGCACATATTTAATCAATGTATCCATGACAACAGTTGGAACCAATTGGTACGCTCTGCCACAGAGAGCAAACTATGGTCCAACAATAATTAAATTAACTATGAGCTGGGATGAGAATGAATGCTAATTAATGCTGAACAATATACTGAGACGTGGGAGGATGTTAGGGAAAATTAGACTCTCTATAGATTTTAATTGCTATGCCCCAATGTTATGATTTTTGTATGACGTTCAATATAAATATATATTAAGCATATTCAGCCCAATAATATGGAGACTTTTATTTTACCTGACACACTTTTCTCTCCTCACTTCCCAGACTTGCCCAGGAGGCTCAGACTGTGGCACAGGACGCAACAGATGCCCTGGAAGATACCCAGAGAGCAATGCAATTACTACGTTCCGGTGACACAGATCTCAATGGTGCAGAGAGACTGCGAGCAAGGTATAGGATTTGGAGAAGATGCAATGTATGAGTGAAATACATACAAAGCATGTGTGAAGCCTTCTATACAGAACAAGTAGAGGTGTTACCCATAGCAATCAATCAGATTCCACCTCTCATTTTATAGGATGTACTAAATGAAGCTGATTAGGTTTTCTTTTTGTTAAGCAACAAATTCAGTACATGTTAAGCATAGCAATGTTTATTCTTCTAGAAATCATCTCAAAATCTCTCTGGAGAGAAAATAAATATGGCTACAAAAACCAGTCTCTGTCATTCCGCTACAAAGACATAAACTGGTAGACAAATGGTTCCCGACTTTTGGGCAGCCAGGTCGGCTCAGCAGCAGGGCACTGCATAGGTTGGGGGCGTGATTCATCACTGATTGCATGATCAGCCCCCGGGATCTCTTACTTTACTCGGGAAGTGGGCGTCGGCGGGCTAGCGGCTACGGGAGATGTGCATGATTTTCACGGCAGCCAAGAGCACCACCCGATATTCTGGTGCCTCCCGGCCTTTCCCCAAACTCTTAGTCTGCCAGGAAGTAGCAGACAATGCATTAAAAACCAGGGTGGGCAAGGCTAGAGGGCACAGTGGGGAGAGCATCTGAGAAGGGGTGGCACTTTGAGAGGGCCTGAGTATAATCCATTCTTTGGACACCTATGCCTCTCCAGTTGATGTGCAACTGCAAATCCCAGCATGCCATGCCAGAGGATTCCGCCTTCAGAGAAATCTATCTTCCAGACATTTTTTTTTCATTGCCCTGAAATACAACAGACTGGCTCAGGTCTGAGCATGAGGCATCCAAGCTACTGTTACTCACAGTGAGACAGTTCATCAGAATATGTATTCACTGTATTGTAGGATCAACACAATATGTGGATTTCCATTTCTGCCATCTTGCACATGTTCAATAAATTGTGGTTTGCATTTACAGATTGTATGATGCCCGCACCCAGGCTGGGGCAGTGGAGGCAGAGGCCATTCAAGTTGCTGCGGCTGCAGAGAGGTCTCATCAGAATAGCATGCAGACAGCACGGTTGCTGGCACAGGCCTCACTCATGGACCCTGTGGGATTCCAGGTAACGGAGTCTGCAAGAACCCTGCACTGCACATCAGTTTCTATTGTCCCGCTGAGAGTGAGAGGGCTAACAGTGACTTGAGAATACTGATAGTAACATAATACATCCATGAAAACTTGCTCCGCACCAATTCCTGGAAATCTGAAGGACAAATGATTGATGCTCGGTTATCTGACTTCCACACGCCAGTAGTAGTTTTAATTATTGGTAAAAGACAGAAAGGCAATGTCCGTGGATGTAAAAAATATAAAAACACAACACAAAACACATCCCCTCCAATTACTGCTTAAACCATTGAGAACCTGGCCAAATGTTTCCATGGCAACTGTTATACAATCACTATACTGAATTGTATCGATGTGGAGATTAGAACTGTGAAAAGGAATCTGCTAAAATGTTAATATTGTCACTAGTTTCACTGGTTATGTCCATGTTTAAAAAAAAAAAAAAGTTAACATATATTTATGAGGCTAACGCACATATATGAAAAAACGCACATCTACCATCAAATTCTTTGACATGCGGGGGAACGCCCAACGACTGGCAATTTTGCCCAGCATGCCGGGTCCAGCCCCCCCCTTCCGCAGACACGCAAAAGCATTGCACAGCGGCGATGCTTTTGCATGTTTCGAGTAGCCCTGTGCCTACGCAGACTAGCTGTGAAGGCAGCTGGCTACCCGCCATGTTAAAGGTCACAGCCGCTGCATGTGACATCAAGCAGCCGCCAAGAGCCACCCCAGCAATGGTCCGGACATGCCTCTGTTTTGGTCAGACCGCACCTCTTAAACAGAGCCTCGATGCCCACAAAACGCTGCGTTGACGCCCAGGTTCCCGCCCCCCTCCAGGTCTTAAACTACGTTCTGAAGAGAATTCAGTTTAGGATCTTGCACATGCGCGTGTCAGCATACTCGCATGCGTAGAAGTGCAAAAATTGCTTAACAGGGTCTGAATTAGGCCCTATAATCCAACAGGGAACCATAATATATTCTTTTACAGTCTCCAAAATACAAAGCTGTGAGTGATTACAATTGCTGGAATTATTTAGTCGTTAACCAAAACTATACAATAAAAATAAAAGCCATTGTAAAAGGTGAGATTGCCGAAATTTTTTTAATTTATGCTGTAATTACTTTTTATTAGGCATCACACAGCATTTAGCTTCATTCAGAAGACTTGCAGGAGTACAGCGCCAGATAATAGACATCTGCACGTAGAGAGATTGGCAGGGCCCTGGTTAAACAGGGGGCGTGACCTCATCACGGAGGTGTGGCCATGCCCTTTTAAAAAAAAAAAAAAAAACAGATGAAAAACGTACTGTTTCCACTGCGTGGCAAGTTGCGACCTGCACATGGGGGCCCTGTGCACCCCTTAGCCAGGTACAGATCCAAGAAATGGGGGGGTGCTGCGATCAGCAACAACCTCCCTGGACAGCACAGCACACAGCAACGTGTGCTTGGTTGGGAGAAGAGGCTTCTGCTGGCTGACAGGTAAGAATAAGGAGGGGAGGGAAAGCGGACCTGGGCCCCTTCAACAAGCCTGGGCCCAGGTAATTAGTCAGGTGGTGCGAGTGTTGTTATTATTATTAGCCATCTATGTATTATAAAGTCAGAACTGATCTATCCTTGATCACTAGGGAGAGATGGACCGTCTCAATGGAGAATCCTTATCCCTGAGAACCTTGGTGGAAGGAGAAATATCTCAGAGCAAAAACTTGCAAAGCAAAGTTACTGTCTTGGAAGAGGCGGCAGAACAGCAGCTTCAGGAGGGGCAAAAGTACAGCTTGGTAAGAAATATGCAATTTATACATCTGCCCAGAATTTGATTACGTAAATTACCTACTATGCATTTTTGTGTTTCTTAAATATAGAAAGTAGCACTGAATTTAGGTTTATGAGACCAACAGTAATTAAACACTTAAGTGTAAATGGAAATATATAAGGAATACTTAAACTTATGGACAAAGTATATCAAGTAGGAATATGCATTGTTAACTCGAACAGATGAATCATCTAATTGGTACAGCTAAATTCAGAGTTGCATATGTGGATGGATCTCGCAAACTGTGTATGCATCACAGGCGTCATATGAAGTTACAGTTACAAGGATATACGTTCAGCATGTCCACATTCACAATTTGTACAGACAATTCTGGGGTTAGTCTGCGTTGAGGGTTAGGAGTAGACTAGAATTAATGCAACAAAGCATTATCGTCATGCCGACTGTCGATTTTCACAATGTCAACTTTTTGTACCACGCTCTTTACAAGTGATTTAGAGTAATTAGTAGAGATAGCAGGAGCAGGCTTGTCTGGTAACTGGTGGAGACAAATGGAGCAGATGTGTCTGGTAACTGGTAGAGACAGAAAGAGATGTGTCTGTTAACTGGTGGAGATAGTAGGAGCAGGCTTGTCTGGTAACTGGTGGAGATACTGCAGTAGGAGCAGATGTGTCTGGTAACTGGTGGAGATAGTAGGAGCAGGCTTGTCTGGTAACTGGTGGAGATACTGTAGTAAGAGCAGATGTGTCTGGTAACTGGTGGAGACAGTAGGAGCAGATGTGTCTGGTAACTGGTGGAGATAAAAGCAGATGTATCTGATAAATGCTGGAGACAGAGGGAGCAGATGTGTCTGGTGACTGGTAGAGACAGAAAGAGATGTGTCGTAACTCGTGGAGATAGTAGGAGCAGGCTTGTCTGGTAACTGGTGGAGATACTGTAGTAGAAGCAGATGTGTCTGGTAACTGGTGGAGATAGTAGGAGCAGATGTGTCTGGTAACTGGTAGAGATAGTAGGAGCAGGCTTGTCTGGTAACTGGTGGAGATATTGTAGTAGAAGCAGATGTGTCTGGTGGAGATAGTAGGAGCAGATGTGTCTGGTAACTGGTGGAGATAGTAGGAGCAGGCTTGTCTGGTAACTGGTGGAGATAGGAGCAGATGTATCTGGTAAATGCTTGAGACAGAAGGAGCAGATGTGTCTGATAAATGGTGGAGACAGAGGGAGCAGATGTGTCTGGTAACTGGTGAAGACAGAAGAAGCAGGCTTGTCTGGCAACTGGTGGAGAAAGATGTGTCTGGTAACTTGTGGAGATAGTAGGAGCAGATGTGTCTGGTAAATGCTGGAGATAGAAGGAGCAGAAGTGTCTGGTAAATGGTGGAGACAGAGGGAGCAGATGTGTCTGGTAACTGGTGGAGGCAGAAGGAGCAGGCTTGTCTGGCAACTGGTGGAGAAAGATGTGTCTGGTAACTGGTGGAGATTATAGGAGCAGGTGTGTCTGGTGACTGGTGGAGATAGTAGGAGTAGATAGATGTGTCTGGAAACTGGTGGAGATAGTAGGAGCAGGTGTGTCTGGTAACTGGTGGAGATAGTAGGAGCAGGTGTGTCTGGTGGAGATAGTAGGAGCAGATGTGTCTGGTAACTGGTGGAGACAGTAGGAGCAGATGTGTCTGGTAACTGGTGGAGATAGTAGGAGCAGGTGTGTCTAGTAACTGGTGGAGATAGTAGGAGCAGGTGTGTCTGGTGGAGATAGTAGGAGCAGATGTGTCTGGTAATTGGTGGAGATAGTAGGAGCAGAGGTGTCTGGTAAGTGGTGGAGATAGTAAGAGCAGATGTGTCTAGCAACTGGTGGATATAGTTGGAGCAGGTTTGTCTGGTAAATAGTGGAGACAGAAGGAGATGTGTCTGGTAACTGGTGCATATCAAAGGAGCTGATATGTCCTCTAATTAGTAGAGACAGAAGGAGCAGATTTTTCATCTCAGTGGAGAATTTGTCTTGACAATGTGCTTACATCACACGTTGCGGAGTCGCTGCTTTCATTCTGGTTTTTCTACCAACAAAACTTGTATGGTACTGTACATTAAAGGGGCTATGGCTGTCTTAGTCGACCTGAAAAAGGTTGACATTGTCTTGGTCAACACCAAAAGGTCAACATTGTCTAGGTCGACACCTGAAAAAGGTCAACATCACAAAAAGGTTGACACAGGAAAAGGTCGACATAAGGTGTTTTTTTTGTATGTGTGTGTCGTTTACCCCGTAAAGTGACTGGGAACCCCAATTATGGCACTGCGTCCGCTCGCCGTGCTTCGGGCAGGGTTACTATTCCCAATCGTAGTCCACATGGATTGTATGAAAGTAAAAAAATGAAGAAAAAAAAATAGTAAAAAATTCATGTTGCCCTTTCCCGTGTCGACCTGTTGACCATTAGTGGGATCGACTTATTAACTTTCGAACTTATCCATGTCGCCCTATCATTGACAGTCAAAAGGTCAACATGATCAAAAGGTCGACACTGAAAAATGGTGATATTTTGTGTTTTTAAACAGTTTTTACCCAAATTTGTTGAAATGCTTCGGTGACTCGCTCCACTCCGCTCGCTACATGATTACTAAACGTAATAGTTTGTGACATGGATAGTAAATTATGCAAAAGTTGTAAAAAAGCATGAAAAAACTCTATAAAAAATGTGCCGACTGTCGACCATTGGACTTTGGACCTTTGACCCTGTCGACCTTTTGACTGTTGACCATATGGTGTCGCCCTAATGCCTGTCTATCTTTTAATTGCCTATCTATACTTTGGGACACAATGGGAAGGTAGAGGTTCAGAATCTGCATGTAAGGGGACATTCTGTACACTGTCTCACCAATATATCTTTATGGTTGTTTGCAGTTGGCAGATCAGTTACTGTCACGAGCAAATGCAGCAAAGAATAAAGCAGAGCAAGCAATGCTCACAGGGAACACCACCTACTATGACATTGAGGGCATGTTCACTAGCCTGAAGGGTGAGTATTCTAACATATAACAGTGAAAATGTAACTGGTTTACCCGAAATTTGTTTTTCCTGGGTAATGTAAGTTTTTTATGAATATAATGCTTTTTTAATTGCTAAAGTCTAATCAATTCAGATTTATATACTGTTTGCCAGTGTTGGATCCAAGTGGGGTGCAGAGTGGCCACTTGAAAGGGGCCGACTGCCTGTGGCCGCACTCTATATATATATATATATATATATATATATATATATATATATATATATATATATATACTGTATAGTGGCTGAGTGGCAGATAGAGAGTCCTGTTCAGACGCTTCTTTTTTTGCACAGGCCATCCGCCAATCACAGTGCAGGAGTGGGTGGGGCTATGCTAATTTACCCCATCTGGATTTAATTTACATACTTTCCTCCAAAGATGGGGTTTATTCATGAAGCAGTGAAAAGAGTGGAGAAGTGTCCATGGCAACCAATCAGCTGCTCTGTATAATTTTATAGTATGCAAATTATAAATGTTACTTCAATGCTGATTGGTCGCCTTGAGCAACTTCTCTACACTTTTCACTGCTTCATGGATAGACCCCTAAAACTTCAGTCAGTCAGGACAGTGACACATTTCAATGGAGTTTCTCTGACGTCCTAGTGGATGCTGGGAACTCCGTAAGGACCATGGGGAATAGCGGCTCCGCAGGAGACCGGGCACAAATAGAAAGCTTTAGTACTACCTGGTGTGCACTGGCTCCTCCCCCCATGACCCTCCTCCAAGCCTCAGTTAGATTTTTGTGCCCGAACGAGAAGGGTGCACACTAGGGGCTCTCCTGAGCTTCTTAGTGAAAGTTTTAGTTTAGGTTTTTTTATTTTCAGTGAGACCTGCTGGCAACAGGCTCACTGCATCGAGGGACTAAGGGGAGAAGAAGCGAACTCACCTGCGTGCAGAGTGGATTGGGCTTCTTAGGCTACTGGACACCATTAGCTCCAGAGGGACCGATCACAGGCCCAGCCTTGGAGCTCGGTCCCAGAGCCGCGCCGCCGGCCCCCTTACAGAGCCAGAAGCAAGAAGAGGTCCGGCAAATCGGCGGCAGAAGACATCCTGTCTTCCACAAGGTAGCGCACAGCACTGCAGCTGTGCGCCATTGCTTCTCAGCACACTTCACACTCCGGTCAGTGAGGGTGCAGGGCGCTAGGGGGGGGCGCCCTGAGCAGCAATAGAAACACCTTGGCTGGCTAAAAATACATCACATATAGCCCCTGGGCTATATGGATGAATTTTAACCCCTGCCAGATTTTCACAAAAAGCGGGAGAAAGGCTGCCGAGAAGGGGGCGGAGCCTATCTCCTCAGCACACAGGCGCCATTTTCCCTCACAGCTCCGCTGGAAGGACGTCTCCCTGACTCTCCCCTGCAGTCCTGCACTACAGAAACAGGGTAAAAAAGAGAGGGGGGCACTAATTGGCGGGTTATTAACAATACAGCAGCTATAAGGGAGAAACACTTATATAAGGTTGTCCCTATATCTATATATAGCGCTCTGGTGTGTGCTGGCATACTCTCCCTCTGTCTCCCCAAAGGGCTAGTGGGGTCCTGTCCTCTATCAGAGCATTCCCTGTGCGTGTGCTGTGTGTCGGTACGTTTGTGTCGACATGTATGAGGAGGAAAATGATGTGGAGGCGGAGCAATTGCCTATAATAGAGATGTCACCCCCTAGGGAGTCGACACCTGAGTGGATGGCTTTATGGAAGGATTTACGTGACAGTGTCAGCTCCTTACAAAAGACAGTTGATGACATGAGACAGCTGACTAATCAGCTAGTCCCTGTCCAGGCGTCTCAGAAACCATCAGGGGCTCTAAAAAGGCCGTTACCTCAGGTGGTGGATACTGACGTCGACACGGATACTGACTCCAGTGTCGACGGTGAGGAGACAAACGTGACTTCCAGTAGGGCCACACGTTACATGATCACGGCAATGAGAGAGGTGTTAAACATTTCTGATACTGCAAGTACCACTAAAAAGGGTATTATGTGGGGTGTGAAAAAACTACCTGTAGTTTTTCCTGAATCAGACGAATTAAATGAGGTGTGTGATGAAGCGTGGGTTTCCCCCGATAAAACGTGTAGAACATAAAACAGCGCTAATAAAAAATCTAAAAAACAGGTGTTTCCTTGAAATAAATTACATACGTTTTAATATAATTCAACATATATATAAAAGAGAAAACTCTCACAGATATGAACCATAAAGATATAGAGCCTCTAAAGCCAGTCTCTGACCACCGACATTTTGCTGTAAATATGCACACCTCTTGGTATTAATAATGTCCCTGTGACCGGTCACAATATCAACAGGATCCTTAGTTTTAAATATGCAGATGTATCCAATCTTGTGGTATAGTTACCAAAATGCAGTGGATTGGCCGGGTATCCCACCTAGCGAGGGTCCAGAGGCTGTCTCCGATCCGACGCAGATGTATTTGGTGGTTTTCCCTCTATTAATTTTCCACGTCCATAGATTGAAAATGTCCAAGATGGTGAAAACTGCAGCGGTATCCTGAAGGTGGCTTTAGGGTGTCTGGGTCAGGGCTGGTTCCCTTACGCGTTTCGCTGGCGTTTGGCAGCTTTATCAAAGGACCTTTGATAAAGCTGCCAAACGCCAGCGAAACGCGTAAGGGAACCAGCCCTGACCCAGACACCCTAAAGCCACCTTCAGGATACCGCTGCAGTTTTCACCATCTTGGACATTTTCAATCTATGGACGTGGAAAATTAATAGAGGGAAAACCACCAAATACATCTGCGTCGGATCGGAGACAGCCTCTGGACCCTCGCTAGGTGGGATACCCGGCCAATCCACTGCATTTTGGTAACTATACCACAAGATTGGATACATCTGCATATTTAAAACTAAGGATCCTGTTGATATTGTGACCGGTCACAGGGACATTATTAATACCAAGAGGTGTGCATATTTACAGCAAAATGTCGGTGGTCAGAGACTGGCTTTAGAGGCTCTATATCTTTATGGTTCTGTCAAAGTCAAAAATATTACATAGAGAGACCATATAAACTGCACACATATAAGTCGCTATACTTGCAAATATGCGCAGCGAGCACAGCAATATATGGAAACACACGCATTTGCTCGGACATGGCACAGAGATGGATTCGGCACTTGTTTCATACAGTACATGGTTATAATAATGAACAGCACCAGACATCATGGAGATTTAGAATTGGCTAATGAATTAATGTCATGGATGTGTATCATTCGAACCGAACCAGATAAACACATCATGTTTGGTATTGAAGCAAGCAGAATCAGGTGTGGGTTAGTTTGAGGCCTGTTGTGTTGTTGTGGGACATTGCAGCGGATAGATATGATTATATGTATAAAAGCTAAGATCATATTGTTAGAATAATGGATGCTCAAGACAACCTTTTACTAAGTTTTCAGGGCTGAACCTGATTAGCATATACAAAGAGAATGGTGACTCAATACAAAGGAGAAAGAAAGACCCCTCCCCCAGGTACTGGTCAAACAGGAAGGTAGTGGTCAGGTGTGGCCTCAGAGAACAGATGTAATGTAGCTACACTCACAGACACACACACAGCTACCTGGCACCAAGCAGCATGGCGGCTGAATCCCCAGGACATCTTCCAAACTAAAGGCTAAGTATTGAACTTCACATGGCTAGATAAGGAAACAGACGGATTGCTTTCTGGTTTAAATAGGATATTGTAACTTGGTTGTGTGATTGTTGGGTGTTTGTGGATACTCTGTGAAGTCTGTGATAAATTGGAACAGTATACAATCTGTAGCATAATATTTGTGGTATTTGTTTGCCAATGGAGATTTAAAATAGATTGTGCTGGTTAGTTATAATATATATATCCTGTTAATCATAAATACCACCATGCAGTTACGTTTGTGTTAATTACATTGTGATCTGGTCTTGTGATGAATATGCTCTGGTTATTGAGATACTGAAGTTGTTTGGGATGTGAAATTATGAGATGGTTCTAGGAAGTTGGATTACATTGTGAAAGGTGTTTTAGATGGTTTGGAATTGTAAAATCAGAACATATGCATTGTTTTGAGGCTTGGACATTTTGGAAGAAAATGGAGTCTTGTGTTTTCTGCTATGTGATTGTGGTTTAGTATAGAGTGCCATGTGTTTGGACCTGCAAATCTAAAATGGCTGCTGCTGGATGTCTTCCCCTCCCCCTTTCAGGCATGTGGTGCAGTCTTTAGAATTATGGGAGGTTTCTCAAAATGGAGTCTAGCTTCCATCCCATGCTGTATTCAGCATTGACTAACTGCGCAGCGATTGTCTCTCACATGTGTAGTTTTATCTGCAACCATGTTGTCTCTTATTTAATGTAATCATTGTCTTTCTGTGAGCCAATTTCTCTCATCTCATCTCTCTCTCTCTCTCTCTCTCTGTCCTGTTCTCTCATATCTCCCCTAGACTAGGCTAGTATTGTATTGTATTAGATAGTATTATATTGTATTGCATTTAGGTCAGAGTAGTATTGTCTTTTTGTATTTATGGTTTAGTTCTGTGGTTAGGAAGTCTCTGTTATATTGTAGTGTATCAATTGTACTGTTATCCCCTTTTACAAGTATATTAGATATAATACAGTTAATAGGCCTTGGAACCTAAACCAGTATCTGTGTATTTTCTATAGTGTTAAGTGTTCACTTGAGCGTCGGTGACGCTCAAGCAGCTTTGTAGTTAGTCAGGTTACACAAGGTTGCACTTACACCCTGTACTCACATTAAGGTATTCAGTGTATTTCATTGGTATAAGGTTTTATCATAAAGGTATAGTGTTGTGAGCGTCTGCATCGCTGGTGACCTCCTCGTGGTCTCGAGCGTAAGCTACGCCATAGCGAATCATTACCCTAGACATAACCAATAACGTGTCCTGTGATCACTGGGCCGTGAGCGAACGTGACGCTTGAGCGTCTCGCCTACGGCTGAGCGATCGCTACGCAGATAGCGTACCATTACGGTACTTCTTAAGTAAACAGCGTACAGTGTTCTTAGCTTCATAAAGGGTTGTTTATACGACAAATTAAATTTAGAATTGTCAATTGCGGGCTCGTCCTATACTTCTCATATCTGCACTAGGTAGATCAGCAGACATTATCCCTCCAGCAAAGGGTGGGAGGTTGTCTCACAGTGCTGACGGGATAAGCGTCTGCTTCGCTTAGATAAAGAGTGCTGAAGGAACCCGGTAACCGGAGGTAAGAACAGTACGCTATTGTCTTTGAAAATCTGGTTTTTATTTCAATTTGGTGCCAACTACACACTCAGGCCTAGAATAACTTTAGGAGTTTTGAATGATGACTTTCTTTGTGACAAGAGGCCGCATGGTCTGTCCACCATTTTGTGTGACCCTCATGGAGGTGGAAGGGGGAGGAGCAGCGGCCATTTTGGGAAGGTCAAAAAAAAAAAAAAATTTTTTTTTTTTTCTGAGCGGCTGGTTTTCAGTTGACTCAGGAAACAATCAGCCATCCACTGTCAAAAAGAAATCATCATTTAATGAGGTTTTTTTTTATGCATTTATTTAATCTATATCATAGTCAATCATAAGTAATAGTGATTGGTACTTATATGTAATTTCATATGCGTGTGCTTACATCAATGTATGTTATTAGATTAAATTTAGAATTGCATTTTCATCTGTGTAAGTTTCACATCTCACATTCCTGTTTGCCAAATTTTATAGTTGATAGAAAGTGCTAAAAAGAGATTTGCTGTTATTTAATAGTAGAGGTAATAGTTAAAGTATAGAACAACACACGATTTGTCTAGGAGATAAGGCAGTCAGTGTGGATTGCGGTAGATGATCAGGGATCATCTACATTGATAAAATATATATTGTGTTACGGTGGATCCTTTGCATTGCGTACACGTGTCACTAACAAAGACTAGCGTACGCAATCCGAAAGGCAGGACGCACGCAGCGTACATTACGCAACGTAGCGTCTGGTTACGCCCATGTAGCCCAAGTCACGAAAAGTTGAATTAGCGCAAAGCGATAATTAGCGCAAAAGCGATAGATAACGCGAAGCGGTAAATAACGCAAATCTATTTTTGGAAAATCTGAAATTTAGTTTAACAGATCCTGCTCCTAATTGGTAACACTCTTGGCCTGAAGACAATTTCTGCGCAGAAATAGATATAGAAACAAAGTGTACATGTGTTGAGTGAGTGTGTTTTGTATACAAAAGTTTATATAACTTTAAGGTGGAACCAAAAAGAAAGCCGGGTACTCGTCAAGGGACATACGTGTAAGTGACATATACGGTGGCCAGGGAGGCATCCCTGGTTAAATAATATTTGAGCATTAGAGTATAGCGGACCATAAGGTAACAAGACCAGGAGGTCATAAGGAACAAGACCAGGAGGTCATAAGGAACAAGACCAGGAGGTCATAAGGAACAAGACCAGGAGGTCGTAAGGTAAAAGGTCCGCTATAAAAGTCCAGTGGCACAACGCCTGGGGTGTTGGTGCAGAACCCATATAGGCCATAAGCTCTTGCTGAAGGAATCGCGGCCGGAAACATCGATTCCATTGGTCTTTCAGTACATGACAAGTAGTGCTCGTGTACTGAACGATTGGACCGCACGTAATTGTGTGCAGTAGTTAGTAATCTGACCTAATACCATTAGAGTAAAGTGGTCACAAACGCTATTTGTACATTCTGACGTGATTTGTGTAATTTTTTATTTTTGGAAGGGAAGTTCGCTGGTCACTCAGGAACTATCTAACAACCCCACCTTTACTGGAAAGAGTAAGTGTCCTGCGGGTAACCCTCATATGTTCCAGTAAACTGAAGGTTCCATAGGGGCCCTGTATCGAGTACGCCAGCACCACGTCGGTGTGATCAGGTCGTATTGGTCGAGGTGGGCGAGTGAGTGGGGTACTCGGTAAACCGCCACCGCCGGCCTACTGTGGAGTAATTTGGTTGTCTGAAAAGGCTTGCTGAAAACCTTGATACAGAGATCCAAGGAGGACTAAGCAACACCTGCAGACTATGGGGGCCAGTTGCTCAGGTAGGGGGCGATCAACCCTGGTTCAGGTTGATTCTGTGAACCGACCAGTTGGGTCGGCACGATATGTAATGTGTGAAAAATATGGAATTCACACCGAATCTTTATGTGATGAATGGGAGAGAATGACTGTACAAGACAGGGACAAGTTCCCAAGAATAGGTAGCTTCAGTCCAGAGGTGTTACAAAATTTAAGGAGGAGGATATGTCTCGTAAAATCATCAAAGAGACGAATTCAACATCATGATTACTTACAGTTATGGCACCAGGAAGGTGAGATACAGAGAGGTTTGGCTCTGGCGGCAGGATCTGGGGCAGTCAGGAAGTTGATTGCCACAGCTCCTCCCCCACCATACATTGCAGGAGAGGAGTTGATTGCGGAGAGAAAAGCACAAAAGTGGAACAATAAAAATGCTCTTAGCAACTGTAGTATAGATAATAAGAATAAGTGTAATGAATGTAACAATGATTATTGTAATACTGTTGAATGTACAACTATTAACCCATGCAAGTCGCACCCCATGTTAAACTTTCCTCAGGAATACAAACAAGAAAGTGAGCCCAGAACGATGTCGGCACCTCTTCCAGAAGCCATCCTACAAGACATCCAGGTGGACACGACCAAATTGGTAAAGGCAATAATCAAACCCCCTAACGGAGGGTCAGGTGAGGTCGTGTCCACAGGTACGTACAATGTTTTATATCACGCACAAACAAATGTACCCCATATTGTAAGACCAAAACAAGGTGATGTAATTGAGTTTAGTCCTGTCAGGGTGATCACAGTCCCCAATGGGAAGACTGACGATCAGGGAACCATTCCCGTCAAGGACAGTGCAATGCGCCATCCCTGGTCCCGGACAGAATTGAGATCAATCATGTCTGATTACCCAGATCCTAGGAAAGATCTAACTGTATGATCAAAGATTCACAGAAGGTATATCAACTCCCTAGACAACGACATAATCATGGTATCCAAGGAATCAGGTAGGTACAGGGAAAGCGGTTGATGGTGATGAGCATCCAAACGTTTGAGGAGGCATCAAATCAGCCAAGACCCCATTTCACTGACACTTGGAGGAAGCCCAGGGTTTGTTATCATTGTAGAAGAGAAGGGCATTATGCCAGTAACTGTAATAACCCACATAAAGTTAGACCCCCTAGACATGAAAATGAGCATGAATATGACACACCAAATTACAAGCAGGGATCATATAGGAAGAATTTTGGGCCACACCCATAATATATAGTTAGGAAAGGTGATTATTAGGAATGGAGGCAAGCCTGAGGTAACGGTTAATAAATTGGGAGGTCATTCACTGAAGACACAGGAATGACCAGGTTAAACGTTGTAAATGTATTTGTGAAAAATGTTTTTTCTTTCTCTCTCTATCCCCATCTCTGACGATTATTGGTAAGAATTCAAACATTGCATATTCGCTTGGTCCTTGCAGAAGTCTACCAAACCCCAGCATGACCTATCCACCACAATGTATTCTGGCCAGATACAGACAGTGGAATAATGAAAGTGCTGGTGGGGAGGGACTGCTCAAGGAAACCATTAGACACGTAGATACGACAGCCTAATAGTCTGACAATGTTTTCTTAATGTTGACAACGTTTAAAAATGCTTTGTTTCTCTTCTCTTATTGGTGGTTATTGTCGGGTTATGTAATGTATATATGCACATGAATTGTTCTCTATCTCTTTTGTTTTTTATTTTCTCTCTCTCCTCACTCATGTTTCCATGATTTAAAGATGGTATGTCACCCCTAAGTGTTAACCAATGGTAATGCCAGATTTTGCTCCTTACAGAAAGATCGCCGGTTAGGAAGGAATATTGCATCACCAGAATGTTCGTTTGGAAGACTGAGAGACAACACCTTTGAGAGGACAGCAGAACAAGAAGAACAACAAGACGAGAGAACTTATTATCGTAACGAGTTCTCTCCCCCTCAAACTGATTTTCTTATACCCCATTTACAAATTTCTTCTTTTCTCCTCCTGTAAGATGGACTTGCCCCAAGAGACTGTGATATGGATTTTTCCCGTTAACCATGATGTTGACCAGAGCAGTCTGTTCCGGCGAGAGTACCATAGAGGTCGAGAGAGGTTCTGGAATGGGTTCCGATTATGATGATGGAGGTGTAAATTTCCAATAGCAACCCAATCACCAAGCAAAGGCGAGTACCGGGCACGATCTAACAACCATGTTATCTGTAAACATTTTCTTTGAAGGATTGTTAGTTCAAAAAGAAAAACTGTATCTGTAGGCTCTGTGACAATGGTTGAAGATGGATGCATAAAGAAATGCCAATCCAGTCTTAATATCCATATGGACCGGCATCCATTGAGTGACTATCACTCCTTAGTGGGTAGTGTGTTAAATAAAACTGATTGTTGGGTATGCTCTCAAGTACCTCAGGGTCATAGTAAATCAGGGCTAGTACCATTTCCTTTAACATTAGGGGAGGTACTTGAGCTAAGTGGTGGGAGACCGGTGGACAGGAGGTTTAATATCTCCAGCCCTCCTAGTTTGAAGCTCCACCAATACCATGTGGATAGGTCCCTCATATGTTTTAACATCTCCAATCCCAGAAAACCGGGAAATTGGGAAGTGTCATGGAGCAACCTTACCATGACCTTTTCACACAGAGCAGATAGAATGCCTACAGATACAGAGCTCGTACGCCACATAGCCAGTAGAGGAAAATCTTTCCGGTATCGATATACCTTAGGGAATAGGATTACTAGAGTTGGAGAGGTATCACCAGGATACTGTGCACATATCGTACAAACCGATACGTGCATTAAGCAGTTGGAAGAATTAGGGTCAGGAGATTTCACCTGGAAGGTTTGTAACATGGTCATGTCCTTCTCCGTCCCTTATGTTCTCCCCGATGATGCATATTTCATATGCGGGAGAAAGGCGTACAAATGGCTAGCCCCAAACTCTGAAGGATTGTGTTATATTGGAAAAGTATTGCCTGAAGTGATGACTTTTACACATGACAAAATGAAGGACATACACCGTGGTGCCCAAGCTCCTTATACTCACACTCATTACGAGCACCGAGTTAAAAGACAACTGTCAGAAAGGTTAGAGCATCCGGCCTCTGATCTTATCCATGAATCCACCGGGATTCAGGTTCTGGTAGCGTTAGATTTCACTCGTACCGCTCGAGGAGTGATGAATTATAGATACATTTCCGCACTCGCCAATTTGTTAGATAATATCACTGAAATGTATGATGACACGTTTAGATACACTGGAAGAGAACTTCAAGCTTATAAAACAGAACTAGTTCAGCATAGAATGGTTCTTAATTACCTTACAGCAGTAACAGGCGGATATTGTGTTACATTGGCAACACAGTACGGCATAAAGTGTTGCACGTATATCACAAATAGCACCGAGGATCCGGTAGAGGTCATAGACCAAAAGATGGACGATATTCTCCAATTGAAGTGGGAATTTCGTCGAAAACACAATCTCACCCTTGCTGCTGTAGGTAATGAGCTGACTGGTTGGGTGTCATGGTTGAACCCGCGAAATTGGTTCTCCGGTTTGGGAGAGTGGGCTCAAGGAGTCATAATGGATGTTGGAAAGTTTCTACTATGTATCTTGGGTGTCATTATATCGATTGGATTGATATTTAGATGCGGGCAGGCTTTAATGAGGTGCAAACAAAGTACAAAAGTGATGAGCTTGAGGAGTGAGGAAACTGTAATTAACCTGGATTTGATTTATGACCCAATGATAGAAACCAGAATGTGATGAAAATGCGATTATACGGTCCGTTTCTTTCACCTGTTTTTCTGCTTTTCTCCCAGATACAAAGACCCCCTTGGACGAGGAAGCTGACGAAACGAGATGTATACAGACAACGGATGGACCAAAGAAGATTTGACAACTTTAAATATGGACACTTGATGAACTTTGCCATGGATCCCCAGTTTCCCTAGTATTTTTAAACTCACGCTAGCCCAACATTTTTGTAAATCTGATGGCTCAGACAAAGCTTGTTGCTCATGCCTAAGGAGCAATACAGCGCAAAGAAGACGACTCTCAACAGATACCGAAAACAACTTCGACGACAGATGTACATTTCCCTGACATAGAATATCATTGCATTTTCCATAAGTGTTCTTTATCTTCATCTCTACAACCCTCAGGTAACGACACACATAGACGATAGGGAATACAGGCACAGATATCAGCAACCACATACCTCCCCCATTCATGTATCATCAACTAAAATGTGCATCCCCATTTTGTTACAACTGAAAGCCGAAATGAGCTCGGTAAAGTTTGACAGCCCATCCACAGACCTGTACCACAGGATAAGAAGGAATTCAAATGTATACTTCGCAATACCTCGAAGCTTGATTTACCACACGTACGGCACGATGATACATGACCCCCCAAACATGGATTCATACACACATGCTTCTGCTTTCTCACTAGGTCATACCCTCTTCACACCTTCTCCTCTCTCCTCCCTTACCCAACCATTGAAATGTATTAACCCCTGACATATATTTTTCTCTTTTTGAAATGTTTTAGGAAGTGGCAGTTATTGGTGACTGCCAAAGGGTGGACTGTCAAAGTCAAAAATATTACATAGAGAGACCATATAAACTGCACACATATAAGTCGCTATACTTGCAAATATGCGCAGCGAGCACAGCAATATATGGAAACACACGCATTTGCTCGGACATGGCACAGAGATGGATTCGGCACTTGTTTCATACAGTACATGGTTATAATAATGAACAGCACCAGACATCATGGAGATTTAGAATTGGCTAATGAATTAATGTCATGGATGTGTATCATTCGAACCGAACCAGATAAACACATCATGTTTGGTATTGAAGCAAGCAGAATCAGGTGTGGGTTAGTTTGAGGCCTGTTGTGTTGTTGTGGGACATTGCAGCGGATAGATATGATTATATGTATAAAAGCTAAGATCATATTGTTAGAATAATGGATGCTCAAGACAACCTTTTACTAAGTTTTCAGGGCTGAACCTGATTAGCATATACAAAGAGAATGGTGACTCAATACAAAGGAGAAAGAAAGACCCCTCCCCCAGGTACTGGTCAAACAGGAAGGTAGTGGTCAGGTGTGGCCTCAGAGAACAGATGTAATGTAGCTACACTCACAGACACACACACAGCTACCTGGCACCAAGCAGCATGGCGGCTGAATCCCCAGGACATCTTCCAAACTAAAGGCTAAGTATTGAACTTCACATGGCTAGATAAGGAAACAGACGGATTGCTTTCTGGTTTAAATAGGATATTGTAACTTGGTTGTGTGATTGTTGGGTGTTTGTGGATACTCTGTGAAGTCTGTGATAAATTGGAACAGTATACAATCTGTAGCATAATATTTGTGGTATTTGTTTGCCAATGGAGATTTAAAATAGATTGTGCTGGTTAGTTATAATATATATATCCTGTTAATCATAAATACCACCATGCAGTTACGTTTGTGTTAATTACATTGTGATCTGGTCTTGTGATGAATATGCTCTGGTTATTGAGATACTGAAGTTGTTTGGGATGTGAAATTATGAGATGGTTCTAGGAAGTTGGATTACATTGTGAAAGGTGTTTTAGATGGTTTGGAATTGTAAAATCAGAACATATGCATTGTTTTGAGGCTTGGACATTTTGGAAGAAAATGGAGTCTTGTGTTTTCTGCTATGTGATTGTGGTTTAGTATAGAGTGCCATGTGTTTGGACCTGCAAATCTAAAATGGCTGCTGCTGGATGTCTTCCCCTCCCCCTTTCAGGCATGTGGTGCAGTCTTTAGAATTATGGGAGGTTTCTCAAAATGGAGTCTAGCTTCCATCCCATGCTGTATTCAGCATTGACTAACTGCGCAGCGATTGTCTCTCACATGTGTAGTTTTATCTGCAACCATGTTGTCTCTTATTTAATGTAATCATTGTCTTTCTGTGAGCCAATTTCTCTCATCTCATCTCTCTCTCTCTCTCTCTCTCTGTCCTGTTCTCTCATATCTCCCCTAGACTAGGCTAGTATTGTATTGTATTAGATAGTATTATATTGTATTGCATTTAGGTCAGAGTAGTATTGTCTTTTTGTATTTATGGTTTAGTTCTGTGGTTAGGAAGTCTCTGTTATATTGTAGTGTATCAATTGTACTGTTATCCCCTTTTACAAGTATATTAGATATAATACAGTTAATAGGCCTTGGAACCTAAACCAGTATCTGTGTATTTTCTATAGTGTTAAGTGTTCACTTGAGCGTCGGTGACGCTCAAGCAGCTTTGTAGTTAGTCAGGTTACACAAGGTTGCACTTACACCCTGTACTCACATTAAGGTATTCAGTGTATTTCATTGGTATAAGGTTTTATCATAAAGGTATAGTGTTGTGAGCGTCTGCATCGCTGGTGACCTCCTCGTGGTCTCGAGCGTAAGCTACGCCATAGCGAATCATTACCCTAGACATAACCAATAACGTGTCCTGTGATCACTGGGCCGTGAGCGAACGTGACGCTTGAGCGTCTCGCCTACGGCTGAGCGATCGCTACGCAGATAGCGTACCATTACGGTACTTCTTAAGTAAACAGCGTACAGTGTTCTTAGCTTCATAAAGGGTTGTTTATACGACAAATTAAATTTAGAATTGTCAGTTCATATCTGTGAGAGTTTTCTCTTTTATATATATGTTGAATTATATTAAAACGTATGTAATTTATTTCAAGGAAACACCTGTTTTTTAGATTTTTTATTAGCGCTGTTTTATGTTCTACACGTTGTATTTGCAGTTTATGAGAGATTGACTGTCTCTCACTCTAACAGCAGCTTAGAGAACCAGCACAATCATAGCGCCAGAACTTGTATCAAGCAATTGATACAAATTTAATACTTTTTCCCCCGATAAAAAACTGATAATTTCTAAAAAGTTATTGGCATTATACCCTTTCCCGCCAGAGGTTAGGGAGCGTTGGGAAACACCCCCTAGAGTGGATAAAGCGCTCACACGCTTATCAAAACAAGTGGCGTTACCGTCTCCTGATACGGCCGCCCTCAAGGAACCAGGTGACAGAAAACTGGAGAATATCCTAAAAAGTATATACACACATACTGGTGTTATACTGCGACCAGCAATCGCCTCAGCCTGGATGTGCAGCGCTGGGGTGGCTTGGTTGGATTCCCTGACTGAAAATATTGATACCCTGGATAGGGACAGTATATGGTTGACTATAGAGCATTTAAAAGATGCATTTCTATATATGCGAGATGCACAGAGGGATATTTCCACTCTGGCATCAAGAGTGAGTGCGCTGTCCATTTCTGCCAGAAGAGGATTATGGACGCGACAGTGGTCAGGTGATGCGGACTCTAAACGGCATATGGAAATATTGCCTTATAAAGGGGAGGAGTTATTTGGGGTTGGTCTATCGGACCTGGTGGCAACGGCAACTGCTGGGAAATCCACATTTTTACCCCAGGTCGCCTCTCAACATAAAAAGACGCCGTCTTATCCGGCTCAGTCCTTTCGTCCCCATAAGGGCAAGCGGGCAAAAGGTTCCTCTTTTCTGCCCCGGGGCAGAGGAAGGGGAAAAAGACTGCAACAGACAGCCAATTCCCAGGAACAAAAGCCCTCCCCCGCTTCTGCCAAGTCCTCAGCATGACGCTGGGGCCTTACAAGCGGACTCAGGCACGGTGGGGGCCCGTCTCAAGAATTTCAGCGCGCAGTGGGCTCACTCGCAAGTGGACCCCTGGATCCTTCAAGTAGTATCTCAGGGGTACAAATTGGAGTTCGAGACGTCTCCCCCTCGCCGGTTCCTGAAGTCTGCTTTACCAACGTCTCCCTCCGACAGGGAGGCAGTATTGGAGGCAGTTCACAAGCTGTATTCCCAGCAGGTGATAATCAAGGTACCCCTCCTGCAACAAGGGAAGGGGTATTATTCAACGCTGTTTGTGGTACCGAAGCCGGACGGCTCGGTAAGACCTATTTTAAATCTGAAATCCTTGAACACTTACATACAAAGGTTCAAGTTCAAGATGGAGTCACTCAGAGCAGTGATCGCGAACCTGGAAGAGGGGGACTTTATGGTGTGTCTGGACATCAAAGATGCCTACCTCCATGTCCCCATTTACCCTTCTCATCAAGGGTACCTCAGGTTTGTGGTACAAAACTGTCACTATCAGTTTCAGACGCTGCCGTTTGGATTATCCACGGCACCCCGGGTCTTTACCAAGGTAATGGCCGAAATGATGATTCTTCTTCGAAGAAAAGGCGTTTTAATTATCCCTTACTTGGACGATCTCCTGATAAGGGCAAGATCCAGAGAACAGTTAGTAGTCGGAGTAGCACTATCTCAGGTAGTGCTACGGCAGCACGGCTGGATTCTAAATATCCCAAAATCGCAGCTGATTCCGACGACACGTCTTCTGTTCCTAGGGATGATTCTGGACACAGTCCAGAAAAAGGTGTTCCTTCCGGAGGAAAAAGCCAGGGAGTTATCCGACCTAGTCAGAAACCTCCTGAAACCAGGGCAAGTCTCAGTGCATCAATGCACAAGAGTCCTGGGAAAGATGGTAGCTTCCTACGAAGCGATTCCATTCGGCAGATTCCACGCAAGAACGTTCCAGTGGGATCTGCTGGACAAATGGTCCGGATTGCATCTTCAGATGCATCAGCGGATAACCCTGTCCCCAAGGACAAGGGTGTCTCTTCTGTGGTGGTTGCAGAGTGCTCATCTTCTAGAGGGCCGCAGATTCGGCATTCAGGACTGGGTCCTGGTGACCACGGATGCCAGCCTGAGAGGCTGGGGAGCAGTCACACAAGGAAGAAATTTCCAGGGCTTGTGGTCAAGCCTGGAGACATCACTTCACATAAATATCCTGGAGCTAAGGGCCATCTACAATGCTCTAAGCCTAGCACGACCTCTGCTTCAAGGTCAGCCGGTGCTGATTCAGTCAGACAACATCACGGCAGTCGCCCACGTAAACAGACAGGGCGGCACAAAAAGCAGGAGGGCAATGGCAGAAGTTGCAAGGATTCTTCGCTGGGCGGAAAATCATGTGATAGCACTGTCAGCAGTGTTCATTCCGGGAGTGGACAACTGGGAAGCAGACTTCCTCAGCAGGCACGACCTCCACCCGGGAGAGTGGGGACTTCACCCAGAAGTCTTCCACATGATTGTGAACCGTTGGGAAAAACCAAAGGTGGACATGATGGCGTCCCGCCTCAACAAAAAACTAGACAGGTATTGCACCAGGTCACGGGACCCTCAGGCAATAGCTGTGGACGCTCTGGTAACACCATGGGTGTACCAGTCAGTGTATGTGTTCCCTCCTCTGCCTCTCATACCCAAGGTACTGAGAATCATAAGAAGGAGAGGAGTAAGGACTATACTCGTGGCTCCGGATTGGCCAAGAAGGACTTGGTACCCGGAACTTCAAGAGATGCTCACGGAGGACCCGTGGCCTCTACCTCTACGAAGGGACCTGCTCCAGCAGGGACCCTGTCTGTTTCAAGACTTACCGCGGCTGCGTTTGACGGCATGGCGGTTGAACACCGGATCCTGAAGGAAAAAGGCATTCCGGATGAAGTCATCCCTACCCTGATCAAAGCCAGGAAGGATGTAACCGTGCAGCATTATCACCGTATTTGGCGTAAATATGTTGCGTGGTGCGAGGCCAGGAAGGCCCCTACAGAGGAATTTCAACTGGGTCGGTTCCTGCATTTCCTGCAAACAGGACTGTCTATGGGCCTAAAATTAGGGTACATTAAAGTTCAAATTTCGGCCCTGTCGATCTTCTTCCAAAAAGAACTGGCTTCTGTTCCTGAAGTTCAGACGTTTGTCAAAGGGGTGCTGCATATACAGCCTCCTTTTGTGCCTCCAGTGGCACCTTGGGATCTCAATGTGGTTTTGGGGTTCCTAAAATCACATTGGTTTGAACCACTCACCACTGTGGACTTAAAATATCTCACATGGAAAGTGGTAATGCTGCTGGCCCTGGCGTCAGCCAGGCGCGTGTCAGAATTGGCGGCTTTATCCTATAAAAGCCCTTACCTGATTTTTCATACGGATAGGGCAGAATTGAGGACTCGTCCTCAATTTCTCCCTAAGGTGGTTTCAGCGTTTCACCTGAACCAGCCTATTGTGGTACCTGCGGCTACTAGGGACTTGGAGGACTCCAAGTTGCTGGACGTAGTCAGCGCCCTGAAAATATATGTTTCCAGGACGGCTGGAGTCAGAAAATCTGACTCGCTGTTTATCCTGTATGCACCCAACAAGCTGGGTGCTCCTGCTTCTAAGCAGACTATTGCTCGTTGGATTTGTAGTACAATTCAGCTTGCTCATTCTGTGGCAGTCCTGCTACAGCCTAAATCTGTAAAAGCCCATTCCACAAGGAAAGTGGGCTCATCTTGGGCGGCTGCCCGAGGGGTCTCGGCTTTACAACTTTGCCGAGCAGCTACTTGGTCAGGGGCAAACACGTTTGCTAAATTCTACAAATTTGATACCCTGGCTGAGGAGGACCTGGAGTTCTCTCATTCGGTGCTGCAGAGTCATCCGCACTCTCCCGCCCGTTTGGGAGCTTTGGTATAATCCCCATGGTCCTTACAGAGTTCCCAGCATCCACTAGGATGTCAGAGAAAATAAGAATTTACTTACCGATAATTCTATTTCTCGTAGTCCGTAGTGGATGCTGGGCGCCCATCCCAAGTGCGGATTGTCTGCAATACTTGTACATAGTTATTGTTAACTAAATCGGGTTATTGTTGTAGTGAGCCATCTTTTCTAGAGGCTCCTCTGTTATCATACTGTTAACTGGGTTCAGATCACAAGTTATACGGTGTGATTGGTGTGGCTGGTATGAGTCTTACCCGGGATTCAAAATCCTTCCTTATTGTGTACGCTCGTCCGGGCACAGTATCCTAACTGAGGCTTGGAGGAGGGTCATGGGGGGAGGAGCCAGTGCACACCAGGTAGTACTAAAGCTTTCTATTTGTGCCCGGTCTCCTGCGGAGCCGCTATTCCCCATGGCCCTTACGGAGTTCCCAGCATCCACTACGGACTACGAGAAATAGAATTATCGGTAAGTAAATTCTTATTTTTTTAGCAGAAAGTTTTTCTGTATATTGTTTTTTAAAAACGATGTTCAATAAAAACGTAACAAATAAAAAACAAATCCCTCAGACTTCTCATAGATCTTTATAAGTCCAGCTTTATGTACCAGGTCACAATATTTGACCAAAGGTTTGTAAAAAAATACGTATGACAGCAAAGAATTCTGGGTGTCTCGAATGGTTGCCAATTACAAAGCCAAGGTTTATCTAGTTGAATATTAAGAACAGACATGGGTTTAGTAAGATGAATGTGAACTACTATCTTGTCCTCTGTGCCTATTTGTGAGACCAGTTGTAACACATAATATTAAGTATTAGGTTTACTGAGAACAACCTGTTCTGATACCTGTGTAGGGTTTGGGGAGAAAGTGGGGGATCGCCGCAGCGAAGCTGAAGATGCAATGAGACGTCTCCCAGAGATCCGGCAACAGACTCAGGCAGCCGCCGGTACCACAGAGAGAGCAGAAGCGACACTGAAGGGGGCAGAGAAAGACGCTAGCACGGCCGCTGGAAACTCCAGGGAAGCTCAGACTATCACATCTGCCATACAACAGGTAAGTCCACTGCTTGGTAAGAAAACCGATTGTCACGGAGAGTGGGTCGTAGAGCTCCTAAATGCACTTATAATAATATTAACCTATTATTCTTTAGTCTAGTGTGCCAGTGATCAATGTCTCATGTGTGTATAAGTAGTGTGGTTATGTATGAGCCACGAGTCTTTCAGTGGAATAACATAACTCCTGTTTTGCCAGCACAATAACATGAACTTCCCAAGTAACTGTCCAATCTTGCATAATACTAAAGAAGAACCTTTATGTGGACACCAGATCCCTAGTATAGTGTAAAATAACTCAACAACATCCTTGCTGTGCTCCGCAGGACATGCTGCAGATGAGCCAGGATGTGAATAGCTCTGCTGAACTGGCCTTAACCCTGGAGCGAGAGTTTGCAGCGCTGCGTAAGATGGCTACAGGAACAGCCGGAGACCTGGATGATAGGACTCAGGCAGCAGAAGGAGACAGTGCAGCTGCCCAAGGGGTAAGAAACATCAATCTGTCTTCAAACCGGTTACATATTAGCCTTTTGTAAGATGGGCTTTACATCAGCAATAGGCATCATAAAATGTCTGTACAAATGCGCACACATAAGAGCAGGCCTGCCTTACTTTCCTGTTAACCTGCTTTCTGCCTGTAGGTTGCTGAGAGTGCGCTGGAAGCAGAGGCCAGTGCTGGTGGCACCCTGGATGCTGTAACGGCGACACTGCGTGCACTTGATCGTGTGCTAAGTCTGTTGGGTAAGTATAACTGAGCCACTCAAGGTGTTGGTTGTAACAGCATAATGCACCAATTGAATTATTACTCTACGGCAGAGATTTTCAACCTTTTACAACTTGCGGCACACTGAACAAGATTTAAATATTGCCATGGCACACTCAAATATAATGGTGATGCATGGTGCAGCTGCGTGTCCTAGGATGTCGTGTCACAGCTTCTCCATAGGTAACGTCTGAGCCACATCTGAGAAAGCCAGAAGAACCCAACACTGCCCGGGCCCAAAACTAGAACTGGCTCTGCAACCACTAAACCCACCAGTATTGATCGTTCCAGGGCCTCAGTAGCGGCAAAACACTGACGGGCCTGGCTGTGCTTCTATGGCGGCACACCTGGAGACTGCTCAGGGCACACTAGTGTGCCACGGCACAATGGTTGAAAAACACTGCTCTACGGTATTAGCAATTCAGATACAACAATACCTTTATACCTGTTATTACCATACATAGGATTTTAGATGATAATTAAATTTTGAGGTGTAACCAAAGAGGACTTTAGGCCAATTTCACCTGGAACTTACCTCACCGGTGGCTGATTGCTGTCTCAAAGCATTTAAGTAGCACAATTCCACATTAATAGCTTGTTTACATTAATATAAAAGTACAAAGAAGAGGTGAGAGAGATCTATTATCAAAAGTTTGACAATTGTAAAGCGCAACCAAATATGCTGCTGCTATAGAACATTTACAATTAATAAAATAATTTTGTAGTATTCTATGGCCGGTATACAATTAAGTCCCGTCTTTTCGAATGGTTGAAAAAAGTGCACTAATTGGACATAGGGTATTCAATTGCGGGCATTTTCGCCAGTTTTTTAATCCATTTTTCGCCCATGCACATTCACTCTTTTTGTCGAATCGGCATGTGCAAAAATTGCTCCAAAAATGGGCGAAAACGCTTGCAAATTCACCAAAACACGTGTATCTGCAGTGAATTTGACCAGTCGAAAAAAACGTGCCGGGCATTGAATAGGTCGAATGTAAATTCGACCTAAAAAAGAGTGAAAAGTGCAGTTTTTTCGACTGGTCGAAAAAATGGCACTAATTGAATACCCCCTTATGTGCAGTGGTGTCGAGAGGGCAGGGCTGGTGCTAGGGTGTTCGGCGCCCCCATGCAAACTATAAAATTGCGCCCTCCCATACTTACAAAGTGACAGTGCTTGTCAATAAAAGGATGTGGTCTCACAAGGAAGGGACGTGGCCACACAATAGCACCCCCCTGCGAGAGGGGGGAAGCCGGCCCCCTTACCTAGCAGCAGCAGCTTTTTTCCTCAGCCCAGCACACACTGCTCTATATGCTGGGCTGCAGCGTGGCAAAGGAGGCGCTTAAAATACAATTTTTTTTCAGATTTTTAACCTAAGGGTGCATGACCACGCCTCCTGTTATTAGGCCACCCCCTTTGAAAAGTAACTGGGCCCAGCCAGGCTCTCTACTGCCCTGCTTATGTGTATACTGAGTTGAGCTTTGCACTTACCCTAATGCAGTCCTGGCCAACCTGTGGCTCTCCAGCTGTTGTGAACCTACAAGTCCCAGCATGCCCTTCCACAATTTTCCTATTAGGGAGTCCTAAAACTGTTGCAGGGAATGCTGGGATGTGTAGTTGTGCAGCTGGCGAGCCACAGGTTGGCCAGGCGTGCCCTAATGCAGAGGTTTGTATGTCAGTAATCAATGTGCCTTTTTTTACGATAATGCTGGATAACTTTATTGTTCCACACATATGGCTTTGATATTAATATGGTAGAGGAATATAAATCCATAAGATGCATGATGTATTATTATTCCATAGAAATATAATTGTTATTGACAAATTCTAAAGAGGAGATTTTGGCATTACATTGTACTAGCTAAATAGAAGGAAGGATTATAATCAATTCAATGTCGCCCACACATAGGGGGTCATTCTGAGTTGTTCGCTCGCTAGCAGTTTTTAGCAGCCGTGCAAACGCATTGTCGCCGCCCACAGGGGAGTGTATTTTCACTTTGCAGGAGTGCGAACGCCTGTGCAGCAGAGCGCCGGCCACGCCTGAGTTTTTCCAAACACTCCCAGAAAACGGTCAGTTGACACCCATAAACGCCCTCTTCCAGTCAATCTCCTTGCATTCAGCTGTGCAATTGGAATCGTCGCTAGAACCAGTGCAAAACCACAATGGACTTCGTACCCGTACGATGCGCGTGCGCACTGCGGTGCATACGCATGCGCAGATTAGCCTTTTTTTTCAATGATCGCTACGCAGCGAACAACGGCAGCTAGCGATCAACTCGGAATGACCTCCCTAGTGCTGCTAATTACCTCAGTGCTAATTCCTGCCTCCTCTTGCCAAATGTAATACACTGGGAAAATCTGCGGGTCATACATTTCCACCTGTGATTATTGCACTAGAGGCTTTGCAGCAGCTGTGCTCTCATAGTTCCTCAGGATGTTACATTACGTCTGTGTTTTATTTTCTGTTCTGAACACAGTCAATGTGGAGCATTTGCAGTTCTCTGTACTGGGCTGAATTGCTGATTAGATTCTGTTCCTAATGTAAAACACCTGGGTTCATGGACAGCCGGGGGAGTAACTAGACATTTGTGGGCGCCATGGCAACACTTTTGTAAGGGCCTCCATGTAGATGAAGCAGACAATTTGTCATCTCCTCTGGCTTACTGAAGCTCCCTCTACTAGTCGCTCTGTGAATACTGCTATAGTAACCAGGACAGACAGGAGATCTATTGAGCCCCAGTACTAAGGGGCATGACTACGGCCATTTTGGAACACCGGGACCCTTCTTTCATGCTGTGCAGGAGCATAGTTATGACCTTGCCCCGGCAGCGCAGACAGGCTCAGGTCAGGCTCACCGCATCTCCAAAATTTGGAACCCCTAATATTAACCAAAGGGAAGAAGCCTATACTGTTAACCAATCAAGGCTTTCTTTGGTTACTATGACAGCAGCCAAGGCCTGTCCACTAGAGGGAGCTTTAGTAAACTGGAAGCGGTAAGAATCTGTCTGCTGCCTGCACCAGACACACAAGATCACTTACAGGTCTTTACGAAACTGGTATTCTAGCAAAGAGCGGAAATAATACTCTGAAGTCTAAATCTTCTCTATGTGACTGTTTTATGCAGACCAACCTATGGGAGGAAAGGATGAAGACTTGAGAGCTCTAGAACGAAGTATGCAATCAGCTCGTACTCAGATCACTGGGCGCCTCAGGCCTGCTGTGGAAGAGATGGAGCTGGCCGCTAAACTCCAAAGACAGAGGATTCTCAGCTTGGACGAAGGGATCCAACAAACCCTTATTGACATCCAGAACCTGCGAGATATACGTAACACCTTGCCACCAGGATGCTACAGTACCACGGCTATTGAAAGGCCTTAGCAGAACATGGCTCCGTGTTGGTCCAGCAAAGGCCCACTAAGAGGCACTAGTCATTCACACTCACCCAAACTGTGACCATGTCCAATGACTGCACTATAAGAGCACCCTTTACCCGGGGGTGTTCTGGGAGAAATACATTCTGATTTGGACATGGCTGGGACAGGACTCGCACAGTTCACAGGGGCATAAAACTACCTAAAGGCATGACATTTGTCTCTCTCATAGAGATTGTGCTAATTATTCTGTCTTTTTACCCGATTTATTTATTAATAAAATGTAACCAACCGTTACTGTTCTGTGATGTTGTGACATCACGCCTCACACGTTCATTTATAGCAAAGCAGAATCTTTATTGGTAAAACAGCAACATTAATATGAACAAAACCATACACAAGTTAAAGAAATGCAGTTAACCCCCTCCAAACCAGTGATTACCCTCTCACACACACACACCACTTTATTCTATTATCATTGTTACACAAGAGACATAAATTTGTCTATTATCCCCATCTGGCTCCTTGTTCTGGACTTGCTACATGCTAAAATCAATTAACCTTTAGTTTGGTCTCAAGTAAATATATCTAACCGTGTACTCTGCAAATGGGTCCCAGAAACATGTCCTAACAGGCTATGCTTGGCGCTTGCAGGTGATGTCATCATGCACGCTTCTTGTTACCATAGCGGCCCCATATTTTAAACCTAATCTTCATGGAACCCTCTGCTACAGTGAGCTCTGTAATGAACCCTTTCTTTGCTGTAAGAAATTTAGCCATGCTATGATAAAAGCCAAGCTAAGGCATGTGATGAAGAACAGAGGAGGGGGCTGTAGACCAGAAAATGCTTTATGTTTTCATGGGGTGGCCTCCATATATGTTCTAATTGTAAATTCATGCTTGCTGGCTTTGGATAATCTCTTGAACACAATAGATACTATGGAGGTTTTCATGTAAGCTGAGGAACACAATACTGCCTCAGAGATCATAGCCATCCCCAATGTTCCCCAGACTGATAGCCCTGTTGTGTAATATGATTGTGAAAAAATAAAGTCTTGTCTGTGTTAGTTCTAACTCTGAAACACACCCAGCATGTTTTATTCCCCCCTATTAAAGGATTTAAGGTACTTGTTCAACACAGGGAACCCCAAAATGAATGCCTGCAGCCTCCCAGACACATGATCAGCGCTAGCCCTTTATACATTGTGTCTCTATATTATCTTGCTATACATGTTGTAGTACAAGTCACTTACTGATAAATAATCTGTTATGTCCAATAAGACTGAGCAGAATATTTACTGAAGCTTCTAAAGCAGACAAGTGAAAGTGTTTCCCATAGTAACCAGTCAGATTCTGTCTTTCATTTCCTAGGATGTAATAAAGAAATGATAGCAGAAATCTGATTGGTTGCTTTGGGCAACACTGCCACTTTTAATTAGATGTACAATGGGGCAGATGTATTAAGCCTGAAGAAGTGATAAAGCAGTGATAAGTGCAAGGTGATAACGCACTAGCCAATCAGCTCCAATATGTAAAATGACCATTAGGAGATGATTGGCTGGTGCGTTATCACCTTGCACGTATCACTGCTTTATCACTACTCCAGGCTTATTACATCTGCCCCACTAGTGTTTCCAAACTTGTTCCTCAAGACACATTCACAGTCCAGGTTTTAATACTGTAAATACTTTAGCACAATTTAGTACCGAAGTCATTTTGATTTTACCTTAAAACCCAGACAGCTGTGGTTATAAGGACCGTGTTTGAGAGACACTGGCATACAGATAGTTTGAGGTTGCTTATAATCCGGTAAATCTTAGTGACTAAAGAACACTGTGAAAATGGCTAAGCCAACTACTAGGGCCTTAGCATTGATTATACTGTATATAAATGTAAAGGGCTGAGAACTATATATCCTTAAAGCAGACACGTAGGGTCACAAATCAGGTCAGGGAGATATGACACCTTTTTGACATGTCTGGAATCTCTGGATTAAATATTTAATATACAGGCATGCTTGAACATAGGGTGTACATTCTATTCAAACAAGTTATTGTGTAGGAAGGGGGCGGGGCATAGCGGAAGAGAAGACTGTGCTGCTTCAGACTCCTCCAGCTCCACCAATACCCAAGGTTCCAGTATCCCCCATGAATGATAGAGAAACTATATTGGCATCTCACTCTATGTTAAACCCTGCACTTTGCTAGTGGGCACATACCAATTACTTTCCAGGCAGGAGCTAATACAGACAATGAGAACACCATGGAGATGTAAGCACAAGAAGAACATGCTAACTGCGTGCAGAATGCTCATCATGAAGGGGATTTAGTAACGTTCCCTAACTCCTGTTACCCACAGTCCTCTAGAAGTACTGGTTCAAAGAGGACAAGGATTACAGACAGTTTTCCAGCTACTACCAGCAAAAGAGATACAGGAAATCATTTTACTAAAGTAATAAATTAATATACATAAATACCCACCCTTTAAACTGACTAATAACCAGGGGAATAAATATGAACCCATTCATTGTGGCTTGACGTTCAAGGCGCTGAATGGGTTAATGAATACCCCAACCATCCCGCCCATAATAAATGTAGAATGGTTCTAATATTTAAATACACCAGAAATAAACATTGCCCCAAGCACTTCTTCCAATACAATAGTACTGTGAGTGCTTCCTCACCTTGGGCTTTGGAGACAGAAGATCTTAAGTGAATGAATAAGGCAGAGAGGTGAGGCGGACAGCAATGAGTGGGGTAAAAGAGGTATCATGATCTGTGAGGAGATTGTGGTGAATAGTGAGTAATAACACGCTGTACTGTGATGATGAGGGTGAGTACAACGCCACGCTCGGTACAGGAACATGCAGGATCACCCCGATGTATTGATATATAGCTGGCTTTTCAGAACATAGTCAATGACTGGTTGCACCAGGTAGTCCACCACATGTCCATCTCCGTGCTGCAGAGCCAACCTGAAGAAGACCAAAACACTCATCAGTCAAAGTCTGTGTATAATATACAGAGAGGGTATTGAACTATGACCTGTGCAGATGAGATGTATAATGCACAGTACAGCTGAGATGTATAATGCACAGTACAGGTGAGATGTATAATGCACAGTACAGGTGAGATGTATAATGCACAGTACAGGTGAGATGTATAATGCACAGTACAGGTGAGATGTATAATGCACAGTACAGCTGAGATGTATAATGCACAGTACAGCTGAGATCTATAATGGACAGTACAGCTGAGATCTATAATGCACAGTACAGCTGAGATCTATAATGCACAGTACAGCTGAGATCTATAATGCACAGTACAGATGAGATCTATAATGGACAGTACAGATGAGATCTATAATGGACAGTACAGCTGAGATGTATAATGGACAGTACAGCTGAGATGTATAATGGACAGTACAGCTGAGATGTATAATGGACAGTACAGCTGAGATGTATAATGGACAGTACAGTTGAGATGTATAATGGACAGTACAGTTGAGATCTATAATGCACAGTACAGCTGAGATGTATAATGGACAGTACAGCTGAGATGTATAATGGACAGTACAGCTGAGATGTATAATGGACAGTACAGCTGAGATGTATAATGGACAGTACAGATGAGATGTATAATGGACAGTACAGATGAGATCTATAATGGACAGTACAGATGAGATCTATAATGGACAGTACAGCTGAGATCTATAATGGACAGTACAGATGAGATCTATAATGCACAGTACAGCTGAGATCTATAATGGACAGTACAGCTGAGATCTATAATGCACAGTACAGCTGAGATCTATAATGGACAGTACAGCTGAGATGTATAATGGACAGTACAGCTGAGATGTATAATGGACAGTACAGCTGAGATGTATAATGGACAGTACAGCTGAGATCTATAATGCACAGTACAGCTGAGATGTATAATGGACAGTACAGCTGAGATGTATAATGGACAGTACAGCTGAGATCTATAATGCACAGTACAGCTGAGATGTATAATGGACAGTACAGGTGAGATGTATAATGGACAGTACAGCTGAGATCTATAATGCACAGTACAGCTGAGATGTATAATGGACAGTACAGCTGAGATGTATAATGGACAGTACAGCTGAGATGTATAATGGACAGTACAGCTGAGATCTATAATGGACAGTACAGATGAGATCTATAATGGACAGTACAGCTGAGATCTATAATGGACAGTACAGCTGAGATCTATAATGCACAGTACAGCTGAGATCTATAATGCACAGTACAGCTGAGATCTATAATGGACAGTACAGCTGAGATCTATAATGGACAGTACAGCTGAGATGTATAATGGACAGTACAGCTGAGATGTATAATGGACAGTACAGGTGAGATGTATAATGGACAGTACAGCTGAGATCTATAATGCACAGTACAGCTGAGATGTATAATGGGCAGTACAGCTGAGATGTATAATGGACAGTACAGCTGAGATGTATAATGGACAGTACAGCTGAGATCTATAATGGACAGTACAGATGAGATCTATAATGGACAGTACAGATGAGATCTATAATGGACAGTACAGCTGAGATCTATAATGGACAGTACAGCTGAGATCTATAATGGACAGTACAGCTGAGATCTATAATGCACAGTACAGCTGAGATCTATAATGCACAGTACATGAGCAAACCTGCCTGAATAGAAAGCGTCCATATAGATTTAGCCACTCTCTTCTTTGCCGTGATGCAAAGAGATTGTGACAAGTGTGCAATCACACCAGCAATTATTGGCGTGTTGCTGTGAATAGCCGCGATGCCTGCACAGGCACATTTGCATTCATTGCGGCAAAGACTGAGAGTGGCTACATATGTATGTCTGTCCAATTTGGCCATGGCTATGGGTGATCAAATTGGATCGGTCCAAGAAACCAGATCATATGGTGCCCAGTTATTGATCTTATATAATGATCCCACACTGGCAGACTATGTTCACTGGCAAAGTGGAATTTCTGATGATCCCAACTGACATTTAATTGATCCTGATAGCAATCAGAACTGATCCAAATCACTAGGAGGGGCCACTTTACACTTGGAAATGAGCTAACGACACCTATTCATTACCTGCTCTTGGTGGAGCTCACGTTGGACATTGGATGGTTGCTGTCATCTTTTACCACAAGGATGTTACTCTGCAAGGTGAAAGGCCATAAGATTAGCACAATACAGGATTTCAATGTACTAGTAAAAAGTCATTACATACATAAGCCTAACATCTGCTGCAACAGTAAGTGAATATTGTCAGGCTTAGGCCCTCATTCCGAGTTGTTCGCTCGCTAGCTGCTTTTAGCAGCATTGCACACGCTAAGCCGCCGCCCTCTGGGAGTGTATCTTAGTTTAGCAGAATTGCGATCGAAAGATTAGCAGAATTGCGAATAGAAATTTCTTAGCAGTTTCTGAGTAGCTCCAGACTTACTCAGCCATTGCGATCAGTTCAGTCAGTTTCGTTCCTGGTTTGACGTGACAAACACACCCAGCGTTCGCCCAGACACTCCCCCGTTTCTTCAGACACTCCCGCGTTTTTCCCAGAAACGCCAGCGTTTTTTCGCACACTCCCAGAAAACGGCCAGTTTCCGCCCAGAAACACCCACTTCCTGTCAATCACACTCCGATCACCAGAACGATGAAAAATCCTCGTTATGCCGTGAGTAAAATACCTAACTTTTGTGTAAAATAACTAAGCGCATGCGCTCTGCGAACCTTGCGCATGCGCAGTAAGCGACTAATCGCAATATAGTGAAAATCGGCAACGAGCGAACAACTCGGAATGACCCCCTTAATGCAGAATCTTTATGTATTACCGCCGAACGGAATCCCGACACCGGGATCCCGACCGGCACAATCCCAACAGGGGGGCGAGCGCGTTCGCCACGCTGTGGGCACGGTGCCTCGCTACGCTCGGCACACTAATTTATTCTCCCTCTATGGGTGATGTGGACACCCACAGAGCGAGAATATGTCGGGATCGTGCCAGTCGGGATCCCGGTGTCGGTATTCCGACCGCCGGGATTCCGTCCTGCGGGATCTTGACCGCATACCCTTAAGACTATGCAGGAAATAATAATGCCCTAAAGGCAAAATCTGGTTATCAACATCTCTACTTAGGTAACTCTTTACACTAATGCTCACCTTGTATTTACGAAGCAGTGATGAGTGATTCATGATTTGCTCAGTGTCTGTCCCGTCACGTGGCACAACCACGATGCCAAAATCTCCCACGATCACCTCCATCTTCAGGAAAATACATACATGGAGTGTTATGTGGATAAAATGAATCCAGACATACAGAAAGCCACCCACACAGCATAACTCAGGCACCATCATACGGGGGAGAAGAATGAGAATAGAAGGGGTTCCTGACAACATAAGGAAAAATACTCACATCTGACTCATTCCAGAGGCCAGGGATACAAAATGACTCAAGCAGGTCACTACCACACAGGAGCAAGATCCGTAGCTCTGGGTAGGAAGGACAGCAAGTGTATGAGTGAGAAGACAAATCTCAGTAGCATCCTAGAGAGTGTCACCTCAACCGTGTCATCCCCACCACACTGCCACCTACTGGTACTTACCTATCTCTTCATATCTCATCACTGTGCCCAGGTTGGCATTTTCATCTGTCGAGTAAAATCACACAATCCGTTAGACTGGACATTGGACTATCTAACTTCACTAGCAGCAGAAAGTGTGTTCTTTCTATTACTAGACACCCTGCTGTACTATTAGACTGTTTATTACTCTCTTCAATATTATTTTGAAGCTCTTCAAAATAAAATAAAAATCTTTTTTAGTAATGTGTTTGTCACACTATTCTTCCTCTTATAGACTCCAATGATAACTGCACGTCAAACACAACTGTGCTGGACAAAGCTCTTGTACATGCAGTCGGTTGGAGGGTCTCAATGTATTTTGTATCTCCGCTTCCAACTGCATGTACCAACACGTGGGTACGGGGTCATGGGAACTAGTAGGAAACATCTCCATGTACACTTACATACTTTTACTAGTGTTTATTCATATTTTGAGTAATTTGTAATGGCAGTGGGTAAGTTACTTACTGTAGATATTTTCTTAAACAAACGCAACAAAACTTAAATCTACCGGCTATTGTAAGGTACTAGTAGCACAATATGCACAGTAAGGGATGAATTCAATATCCCATCTGTCAGGATCCCGGCGCTCAGCATACCGCCGCTGGGATACCGACACCTATTCCCCCACTTGGGGTGTCCATGACACCCCAGGAGGGAGAATAAATAGCGTGGAGCCTGTAGCATGCCACCATGCCCGCATCGTGGCAAGCGCAGCAAGTCCGCAAGGGGCTCTTTTGCGCTCGCCCCGCTCCCGGCATCCCGTGGTCGGGATTCTGACCGCCGGGATAACGATACCAACTCGCACAATAGGCATATTATCAAAACCCAGGTATAGCCGTTTGTTCTAATGAGATATCCAGCAAAGTGTAATTATATTTAATTTTATACTTCATATAAAATGTAGATTTTCAGAATAATCCCGATTTATTATTAATCAAATTTATCTCCTCTGCAACTTGAAACTAACAAGTCAATATACATGTATTCAATACAGAACATAACTTAGACCCTAAAGGTGGGATTCAATTCTTTTCACCCCTTTCCACACCCATTCTGTTTCTGCCCTCAGGGACGTTGGACACAATGGGGGTCATTCCGAGTTGATCGCTAGCTGCCGTTGTTCGCAGCGCAGCGATCAGGCAAAAAATCGGCACTTCTGCGCATGCGTATGGCGTGCAGTGCACGCGCGACGTATTTTCACAAAAGCCGATGCAGTTTCACACAAGGTCTAGCAACGCTTTTCAGTCGCACTGCTGATCGGTGAGTAATTGACAGGAATGGGGCGTTTCTGGGAGGTAACTGACCATTTTCCTGGAGTGTGCTGAAAAACGCAGGCGTGTCAGATACAAACGCAGGCGTGCCTGGGGAAACTCCCAGAGGGCGGCGGCCTAGCGTTTGCACTGCTGCTAAAAGCAGCTAGTGAGCGATCAACTCGGAATGAGGGCCAATAACGGAGATCATTTTAGAAAGGAAATTGGGCGTGATATATCATTTGAATCTCACCCTAAGTGTTAAATGATGTAATGTAACTGAAAACACAGATGCTGGTGTGTATACTAGAATATCCGGTTGAGGATCTCAGCGCAAGGGAATCATCTACTGACACGTACCTACAAATGTAACACGCTGCAGGTTGGGCCGGACACAGCACATACGACTCAATCCTTCACCAACCTTTCCCAGAATCCTCACTAGAGAAAGAACAATTGTACACTTATAGAGGAATTGAAGACTGCAACAAATACACATATTGGGGTATATATACGAAGGTCCCGATTTTGACCGAGATGATGTTTTTTCTTCAAAGTGTCATCTCGGGAATTTACTAAACTCAAATCACGGCAGTGATGAGGGCATTCGTATTATTTTGGAAGTCCTAGGAAAAAATTACGAATCAATACACCATTGGTCAAATACGCCAGGAATTTGGTAGAAATCGGTCATTTACTAAAAAGTGCAAATCACAAACACTGCCGACAATAGCCAAACACTGCCGTGCTAAAATACAAATCGTGAAAAAGTGCTAAAAAAACCCAGACCTGCTTTTTCTTACAGTGTTCGGATAGGCATGCACGGATCCATGAGATCCGTGCATGTTTTTCAGTGGGAAGGGGTGGGAAAGTGTTATATTTGTTTAAAAAAAAATGCGTGGGGTCCCCCCTCCTAAGCCAAACCAGCCTCGGGCTCTTTGAGCCGGCCCTGGTTGAAAAAATATGGGGAAAAAATGTCAGGGGTTCCCCCATATTTAAACAACCAGCACCGGGCTCTGCGCCTGGTCCTGGTTCCAAAAATACGGGGGACAAAAAGCGTAGGGGTCGCCCGTATTTCTGAAACCAGCACCGGACTCCACTAGCCAGATACATAATGCCACAGCCGGGGGACACTTTTATATAGGTCCCTGCGGCCCTGGCATTACATACCCAACTAGTCACCCCTGGCCGGGGTACCCTGGAGGAGTGGGGACCCCTTCAATCAAGGGGTCCCCCCCCTCCAGCCACCGAAGGGCCAGGGGTGAAGCCCGAGGCTGTCCCCCCCCCATCCAAGGGCTGCGGATGGGGGGCTGATAGCCTTTTTGTCAAAAAATGAATATTGTTTTTAGTAGCAGTACTACAAGTCCCAGCCAGCCTCCCCCGCAAGCTGGTACTTGGAGAACCACAAGTACCAGCATGCGGTGGAAAACCGGGCCCGCTGGTACCTGTAGTACTACTACTAAAAAAATACCCCAATAAAAACAGACACACACCTTGAAAGTAAAAGTTTAATACATACATCCACACCTCCATATACACATACTTACCTATGTTCACACGAGGGTCGGTCCTCTTCTCCATGTAGAATCCATGGTGTACCTGTTGAAAAAATTATACTCACAAAATCCAGTGTAGATGGCTCCTCTTCTTTTCTATTTGTAATCCTGGTACTTTGCAAAATAACATCACGTTGTGGCACCCTCCTGATTGGCTGTGTGCTCTTGTAGTGTATGACAGGCAGCACACGGCAGTGTTACAATGTAGCGCCTATGCGCTCCATTGTAACCAATGGTGGGAACTTTGTGGTCAGCGGCTGACCGAAAGTAACCTCACCGCTGACCACAAAGTTCCCACCATTGGTTACAATGGAGCGCATAGGCGCTACATTGTTACACTGCCGTGTGCTGCCTGTCATACACTACAGGAGCACACAGCCAATCAGGAGGGTGCCACAACGTGGCGCTCCCTGATTGGCTGATGGAACCCTCTTAGACAGAAGTCAGGGGGGGTTCCTGGCATTCGGGGAAAGGGGTCCCATGTGAAAACATGGGGCCCCTTTCAGTGCGAGGTCGGGTGTCCGTTTTGTTATTTTGCAAAGTACCAGGATTACAAATAGAAAAGAAGAGGAGCCATCTACACTGGATTTTGTGAGTATAATTTTTTCAACAGGTACACCATGGATTCTACATGGAGAAGAGGACCGACCCTCGTGTGAACATAGGTAAGTATGTGTATATGGAGGTGTAGATGTATGTATTAAACTTTTACTTTCAAGGTATGTGTCTTCTGTTTTTATTGGGGTATTTTTTTAGTAGTAGTACTACAGGTACCAGCGGGCCCGGTTTTCCACCGCATGCTGGTACTTGTGGTTCTCCAAGTACCAGCTTGCGGGGGAGGTTTGCTGGGACTTGTAGTACTGCTACTAAAAACAATATTCATTTTTTGACAAAAAGGCTATCAGCCCCCCATCCGCAGCCCTTGGATGGGGGGGACAGCCTCGGGCTTCACCCCTGGCCCTTGGGTGGCTGGAGGGGGGGGACCCCTTGATTGAAGGGGTCCCCACTCCTCCAGGGTACCCCGGCCAGGGGTGACTAGTTGGGTATGTAATGCCAGGGCCGCAGGGACCTATATAAAAGTGTCCCCCGGCTGTGGCATTATGTATCTGGCTAGTGGAGTCCGGTGCTGGTTTCAGAAATACGGGGGACCCCTACGCTTTTTGTCCCCCGTATTTTTGGAACCAGGCGCAGAGCCCGG
The DNA here is from genome assembly GCF_028390025.1 of Pseudophryne corroboree. NCBI lineage: Eukaryota > Metazoa > Chordata > Amphibia > Anura > Myobatrachidae > Pseudophryne > Pseudophryne corroboree. Next base: position 111,112,574 of record NC_086452.1, on the reverse strand, counting down.
TGCTGGTTGTTTAAATATGGGGGAACCCCTGACATTTCCCCCCCCATATTTTTTCAACCAGGGCCGGCTCAAAGAGCCCAAGGCTGGTTTGGCTTAGGAGGGGGGACCCCACGCATTTTTTTTTTAGATTTTAACAATGATTTCTATTTTAATAAAGGTGCACAATGAAGCCCAGCACGGATCTCTCAGATCCGGCCGAGATTCATTGTGTTAAAGTCGGCAGTGTTTTACAAGTCACTCACGTAAAACACTGGGAAAAAAAACGAATGACATCGACATCGGTAAATACGAAAATGCAGAATACGACAGCTTAGTAAATTAGTCGTAATAAATTCAAAAAGTTGCAACTTTTCACTTTCGATGTCATTCGTGATTGAACTTTAACCTCAGTCGGGAAAATACGAATTTTAGTAAATATACCCCATTGTATACATTGTAGAGCTTTAATTACAAATTAAATGGCAGAACAAGTGTCCTTTAAAACTTATACATAAAGCGACCTTCTTTGTGTTGTGTTTCAGATGTTATCATATTGTTGCTGTATCCGGTGATGCCTAGGTTTTATTTACTATGCCGTGGCTTACCAAAGTCACCACTGCTCTGCGCGGGTATGCCCCAAATTTAAATCGGCAATGACCCTAATAGCAAAAGGCCCAGAGACCTCAGCATCCATACATAAACCTCATGGCCTTTAGCCAAGTATTTCAAAGACAGTAGTTTCCATACTAACATATAGAATACAATAAAACACTGCAAAGCAAGAAAGGAATTACAACTAATCTATACATATAAATGCGAAAGCCCTCACTCACTCACTCACTCACTCACTGGCTGACTTACTCACTAATTCTCTTACTTCCCGATATGTCAGGATGCTGAAATGTAACATAGGTATTCTTCAGGAGGGAAATAGGAAAATCACGTAATCAGAATTTTAGTAAACATCCCCTAAGGGGATGAAAAGGGGTTGACATAATGACGTCATTACCGATGACCCTCCCTCTCGACACTCCCACCTCCTCACTCCGGCCACTGTGCTCCCCGGAAAAGTGCTATCCTCTCCCTCCCCACCTTCCCAGAATGCTGATGCAGCGTGACGTCATCGCGCACAGCATTCTGGGAGCGGCCCGCGGTGGTGGGAGAAGACTGGGGAGGAGGAGCAGCAGCAGCCTCAGCACAGAGTGTACTACACGAGAGCACCATGTCTGCTGCCTGCCTGAGCCACTGAGGAGTCCCGCTACCATGCAGTACTGGATCCTGGCCCCAGCAGCAGCACACACTTGGCCAGCTGCATCACTGCAGGGAGAGTGCTGCCCCCTGGCCAAGGTGAGTGCTAGTGTACATGCTCTGGCTGACTCTCTCCTCATCCCCTCACTCCCTCTCTCTGTCCTCACCCCCCTCTCTCTCTTTAGTTTTCCTCACCTCCTTATTCTCTCTCTCCCTTGTGCTCACCTCTCTCTTTTGTCCTCACTCCCTCTCTCTTGTCCTCACCTCTCTCTCTCTTTTGTCTTCACCTCTCGTTCTCTTTTATCCTCGCCCTCTGTCTCTTGTCATCACCTCTCTCTTGTCCTCACCATCTCTCTGTCTCTTGTCATCACCTCTCTCTGTCTCTTGTCCTCATCTCTCTCTTGTCCTCCCCCTCTCTCCCATCCACATCCCTCTCTTTCTCCCTCTTTTGTCCTCACCCCCCTCTTTCTTTTGTCCTCACATCTCTCTCTTTATTTTGTCCTCACATCTCTCTCTTTATTTTGTCCTCACATCTCTCTTTATTTTGTCCTCACCCCCTCTCTTTCTTTTGTCCTCGCCCCCTCTCTCTTTCTTTTGTCCTCGCCCCCCTCTCTCTTTCTTTTGTCCTCACCCGCTCTCTTTCTTTTGTCCTCACCTCTCACTCTTTTGTCCTCACCCCCTCTCTCTTTCTTTTGTCCTCACCTCTCTCTCTTTTTTGTCCTCACCCCCTCTCTCTAGTGCTCACCTCTCTCTATCTCACTTTTGTCTCTCTCACTCACCCTCACCTGTCTTTTTCTTGCCACCACCCCTCTCTCACATTCACCTCTCTCTGTCAAGTCCCGACCTCTCTCTCTGCCTGCACCTTTCTCACACTCTCTTTTGTCGTCCCCTCTCTCTCTAGTCCTCACCTCTCTCTCATTCTTTCTTGCCCTTGCCTTTCTCTCTCTGTCTTGTCAACACCTCACTCACTCGCTCCCTCTCGTCCTCACCTCTATCTGTCGTTCCTGTCCTCACCTCTCTCACTCTCTCTCTCGCCCTTACCTCTCACTTGCACTCCCCTCTCCCTCTCTCTCATGCCCTCATCTCTCTTTCTCTCTCATGTCTCGACCTCTCTCTCTATCGTCCTCAGCTCTCTCTCTGTCCTCAGCTCTCTTTCCCTCTCGTCCTCACCTCTGTCCCTTTCATCTTCTCCTCTCTCTTTCTCTCTTGTCCTCACCTCTCTCTTTCTCTCTCTCATCCCCACCTCTCTTGTCCACACCTCTCTCTCTCTCTTACTTACCCTCACCTCTCTCTCTCAGGTCCTGACCCCTCTCTCTCTTTCTCTGCCCATACCTCTTGCTCGCTCTCATCCCCACCTCTCTTGTCCACACCTCTCTCTCTCTTACTTGCCCTCACCTCTCTCTCTCAGGTCCTGACCTCTCTCTCTCTTTCTCTGCCCATACCTCTTGCTCGCTCTCATCCCCACCTCTCTTTCTCAATCAGGTTCCTTACTCTCTCTCGTCCTCACCTCTCTCTCTCTTGTCCTCACCTCTCTCTCTTGTCCGCGCGGCCGCTCTTGATTGGCTGCCAGTCCGCGGCAGATTTGAAATAGTAGCGATGTGGTCATAGGAGCCGCACTGCAGTGCCGCACCAAAGGCCGACAACCACAGCCGCCTCCTCCTCCATTGCACCGCCGCCGCCCTCTGCCTCCTCCTCCACTGCACCGGCGCTGCCCTCAGCCTCCTCTGCTGACATCGGCATGGGTGAGGTTCTCTGGCTTTAAAATATAGATTGCCTTGCTCTAGATGGGCGTACAGTAAGGAGCTAAACTGAATAGCCCTGTGCCCTCAGTCCTTCTCTGCACCTCCGCCAGCTCCCACAGCCTCCTCCTCTGCACCATCTTCAAGGCCCACAGCCTCCTCCGCCCTGCGCTGACCACAACCTCCTAATCCACCACACCGCAGACCACAGCATCCTCAACACCGCCGCTGCTAAATAGGTAATCTTACCCTGCTGCCTTTCTCTCCCCCTAGTCATTACGGTATGCCCTTGCTGTCTCTTTCTGTCACTCTCCCTGTCACTATGTCCCAGCTGTCACTTTCCCTGTCCCACTGTCACTCTCCCTGTCCCTATGTCCCTGCTGTCACTCTCCCTGAATTTTGTCTCATTCCAAATGGCATAATGTGAAGTTTGGCTTATTCTGTGTCCTATAATGTGAATTTCAGCTCATACCGTGTGCTATAATCTGAATTTCGGTTCATATTATGTGCTATAATGTGAATTTTGGCTCATACCGTGTGCTATAATGTGAATTTCGGCTCATACCGTGTGGTATAATGTGAATTCCGGCTCATACCATGTGCTATAATGTGAATTCCGGCTCATATCGTGTGGTATAATGTGAATTTCGGCTCATACCATGTGGTATAATGTGAATTCCGGCTCATACTGTGTGGTATAATGTGAAAGGGGCAACCAGTACTAGATAGTATAAGGGATCCTACTATTGTGGTACATAATATGTATAAGGGGTATATGGTATGGTAAACTACACTGAATGACACCCCCCCTTTTAAGTGGCCACGCCCCTTTTCCGGAGCGCGCGTGCTTAGTTACAACCTTTACTTTTCCATACCCCCACTTCAACATTTCCACTTCAACCACTGGTTGTGTGTATTTTAATAGAGAATGATGGGGGTCATTCCGAGTTGTTCGCTCAGTAAATTTCTTCGCATCGCAGCGATTTTCCGCTTAATGCGCATGCGCAATGTTCGCACTGCGACTGCGCCAAGTAAATTTGCTATGCAGTTAGGAATTTTACTCACGGCTTTTTCATCGTTTTGGCGATCGTAATGTGATTGACAGGAAATGGGTGTTACTGGGCGGAAACTGGCCGTTTTATGGGCGTGTGGGAAAAAACGCTACCGTTTCTGGGAAAAACGCGGGAGTGGCTGGAGAAACGGAGGAGTGTCTGGGCGAACGCTGGGTGTGTTTGTGACGTCAAACCAGGAACGACAAGCACTGAACTGATCGCACTGGCGCAGAGTAAGTCTCGAGCTACTCAGAAACTGCACAGAGATGTCTTTTCGCTATATTGTGAATCTTTCGTTCGCAATTTTAAGATGCTAAGATTCACTCCCAGTAGGCGGCGGCTTAGCGTGTGCAATGCTGCTAAAAGCAGCTTGCGAGCGAACAACTCGGAATGACCCCCGATGTACACTTGTATGTTGTTATAATATTAATTATATTTGTAAGAGCATAGACTAAGAAGTAGGAAAAGTCATGAATAGTAAGGGGAGGAGTCAGATGCTGACACCGAGTTGGGCCTGTGTGCTTCAAAAATGCCAGGGCCTATTTTTAGTCCCATTCCGGCCCTGCTTCTAGCACACACTTGCCTGCAGTGGGCTTGTTGGTAAGGTTGTTATTCTGGTAGACAGGCTGCGATGACTGGTTCAGGGAATTGCCAATCACTGGTGTGACAGAGGGAGTGTTCACATTAGACAGGATGCAGCCAGTTACTCTCTGCAATGGGACAAAGGGAAGATTCATCAGCATAGTACATCATTACATGCACATTATTAAACTTACCATTTCCAGTTAGGACTTATAATTAGTTCCACAATAAGAACTATTAAGTGTTAACCATTAAGAGGTGTACTCTTTACTCTGTAATTGTGTATGTATGTACACTTTAAGGTGGAGACCCTTCTACCAGAACTAGCACCCCACCCTTCTACCCATAGCTGTTCTTAATTAATATGGGCCCTTGCATCTGCTGACTACATATTAGAATAGGCACGACCTGGATAAATTTATATATGTCAGTATCAGGGATGTTAGGGGCCCACCTGATTAAGTCACTGTGACGTGGTAGGTGGGTACACATTTTTTGCGAAAAATAGTACTAAGAACCTCAATTTTACTCAGTGCCAAATTGTAGACGTATCTCCCATAGGGGCCGAATCAGACCTGATCGCTAATGTGATCAGATCTGAACTGCACATGCGTATGCACCGCAATGCGCAGGCCTGATGGACAGCAGCAACGGAGATCGCCGGTCAGCGACGGGTTTGTGCAAAGGATCTGATCGCACGGGCGTTTGCAAGGAAATTGACAGGAAGAGGGCGTTTCTGGGTGGCAACTGACCGTATTCAAGGAGTGTCTGGAAAAACGCAGGCGTCTCCAAACGTTGGGAGGGTGTCTGACGTCAAATCCGGTCCCGGACAGGCAGAAGTGATTACAGCAGCTGAGTAAGTCCTGGGCTGTGCAGAGACTGCACAAAATCAGTTTGTACAGCTCTGCTACACATTCGTTCACACACTTGCACAGCTAAAATACACTCCCCCAGTAGGCGGCGACTATCCGATGGCAGGGCTGCAAAAATCGCTGCCCAGCGATCAGGTCTGAATTACCTCCATAGCGCCGCACTGCCACACACTGCCTGAGCTGGAAGCCGGAGCTCAGGAGTGAGCTTCTGCCTCCAGCTGCCGCTGAGGGGAGGGAGCCGGGCGTCTGCTGGTAATAAAATCTCAGTGGGCGCCCGGCATCTCCCTGGGTTAGGTGAGCCACCGGGCTGGATGAAGTGGCTGTGCGGGCCCTATACGGCCTGCAAGTCAGACGTTCCCCACCCCTGCTTTAAGTTTTGAGTCATTCCAGCTTCAGGAGTAGAAACAGATTTATATTCCCTTATGTTCAGCTTGGAGAGGCAAGAAATAGTAAAGTCTATAAGGGCCCTGACGCGCCATTGTTTCTGCGCTAAATGCTAGGAATGTAGAGCAACCGGAAGCAGTAACTAACGCTGATAATTACTATGATCATTGGATTATAAGGCTTTATGATGCTCTGCAGCAACAGACAGTGGGGAGGCAAATATTACTCTGGCCCCAGCCATGGAGCAGGCAGTGTGTGAGACAGATACGCCATAATGCAAATATTTCTGAACAAAACTGCAAATGAGAGGAGGGATCTGAATGGAACCAATGGGTACAATCACTATATCTGTTCACATACCTGTACTAGCATTATAAAAACATTAATGCAAGCAGGTATTTTCATCGGAATCAATAAGGGACCTTAACAGGACTAGACAAACTAAATATGTCTGGCGGAAATGTACTAAACCTTCTAAAGAGTGGAGAAGTTGCCAATAGCAACTAATCAGGCTTCTACTGTACATATCACTTTATAGAATGCACATGATAAATGCTAGCCAGAAGACCCCCCTCCTTCCCCGGTTCTGCCTAGTGTATTACCTTTACCTTCTTCCTCTGTGCGGTGGGACACAGACTCCATTGGGGTGTACAAGGCATGTGCAGAGTGTACGCCCACACACCCCTTACGTAAGAGGCATCCAATCTGGCCCATGGTTTCTAGCAAGGCGCCCAATGTTTGAAACGGCAGAGAGTGCCCTGCACTGTCAGGGACAGGCCCAGAAAGGAGGCATTAGAGTTGGCATCCAGTATGGTGGAAGTACTTGATGTGGCTGCATCAGTTGAATGCAAGGGCGTAACTACCACAGATGCCAGGGGGTGCAGCTATGGGGCCCAGAGCTGAGTAGGGCCTATCTTCTCTGTGTAAGTTACATTTGTCATATACATTTATCACCATTGGTTAGTAGATAGGGGCCCTTACAAACATTTGCTACAAATATGTAGTTACACCCCTGTCACTGAGTAATAGAAAGTATTTCCATCTCGTTGTGTTTACATACAGAAATTACTTGTCTCACCTTCATGAGGTCTCGGTGATGCTCCAAAACACTGCAGGTTGTCTGCCAAGTATCCTGATAGCACTCCCATGGGTCTACACTGCATACAGGAAAGAGTACTTGTAACACCATAGGCTAAACATACAGTAACAAGTGTGTGACAGAGGAGACACCAAGAAAAAAATTTAAGCTTTTAAATATAGGACTGCCCTGGACCTGTGGGCAGTTATTGGTGCAGATATAGACTTGCTATATGTTCCGTTTTCAAGTATCACCTGATGTCTCTTACATTTATAGATATAGGGCCGGATGTAATGAAGTCTGAGTTGGCAGGAGGTGCGGGTTCCAGGCCGAACTCGGATGTTTTTTTAAAGAGGCAATCATTTACAAGACATGGTTTTGCCTTGTAAATGATTGCCCCTTTAAAAAAAGTCTGAGTTTGGCCAGAACCCCGCAGGCCCATCAAATTCAGACTTCATTACATCCCGTCCATAGCCTGACTCAAAATAGCTGGTAAAGTGATGGGCAAAAGGTATCGGGTGGATGGAGCATACCTACATATACACTGCTAAATCAACAGCTATATAGACCCTGCAGTCTTCTATAATTCTTACACCTACATATACCCTGCCATCCTCTAAAATACCTACACCTACTTATACTCTGCTATCCTCTAGAATTCCTACACCTACACATACCCTGCCATCCTCTAGAATACCTACACCTACTTATATACTTATACTCTGCTATCCTTTAGAATTCCTACACCTACATATACCCTGCTGTCCTATAGAATTCCTACATCTCCTGCACTTATACTCTGCTATCCTCTCGCATTCATACACCTACTTTTACTCTGCTATCCTCTAGAATTCCTACACCTACATATACCCTGCCATCCTGTAGAATACCTACACCTACTTATACTCTGTTATCCTCTAGAATACCTACAGCTACTTATACTCTGCTATCCTCTAGAATCCTACACCTACTTATACTCTGCTATCCTTTAGAATTCCTACACCTACATATACCTTGCCATCCTCTAGAATACCTACACCTACTTATCCTCTGCTATCCTCTAGAATTCCGACAGCTACTTATACTCTGTTATCCTCTAGAATACCTACAGCTACTTATACTCTGCTATCCTCTAGAATTCCTACACCTACTTATACTCTGCTATCCTTTAGAATTCCTACACCTACATATACCCTGTCATCCTCTAGAATACCTACACCTACTTATCCTCTGCTATCCTCTATAATTCCTACACCTACATACTGTATACCCTGTCATCCTCTAGAAAACCTACACTTACTTATACTCTGCTATCCTCTATAATTCCTACACCTACATATACCCTGCCATCCTCTAGAATACCTACACCTACTTATACTCTGCTATCCTCTAGAATTCCTACACCTACATATACCCTGCCATCCTCTAGAATATCTACACCTACTTATTATCTGCTATCCTTTAGAATTCCTACACCTACATATACCCTGCTGTCCTATAGAATTCCTACATCTACTGTACTTATACTTTGTTATCCTCTCGCATTCCTGCACCTACATATACTCTGCTATCCTCTAGAATTCCTACACCTACATATACCCTGCCATCCTGTAGAATACCTACACCTACTTATACTCTGCTATCCTCTAGAGTACCTACACCTACTTATACTCTGCTATCCTCTAGAATTCCTACACCTACTTATACTCTGCTATCCTTTAGAATTCCTACACCTACATATACCCTGCCATCCTCTAGAATACCTACACCTACTTATATTCTGCTATCCTTTAGAATTCCTACACCTACATATACCCTGCAGTCCTATAGAATTCCTACATCTAGTGTACTTATACTCTGCTATCCTCTCGCATTCCTACACCTACATATACTCTGCTATCCTCTAGAATTCCTACACCTACATATACTATGCTGTCCTCTATAAATCCTACACCTGCATATACCCTGCCATCCTCTAGAATACCTACACCTACTTATACTCTGCCGTCCTCTAGAATGCCTACACCTACACATATTCTGCTGTCCTCTTAAATACCTACACCTACATCCTCTAGGATATAGAAACCTACATATACTCTGTTATCGTCAACATAGGCAAATGCAGGAGGGTTTCTGGTATCCCAATCAGTGTACTGGGCCAAAGAGTAGCTGTCTGGAAGAAGAGAAGAGCCTTACCATTGGGATGGGGTCAGCATCCCGGCATTCAGGATGTCGGTGGTCATGTAACTGATCGCGGAATCCCAACACCAATCAGAATCCCGGCCCCAGAACACCCACCGCCGACATCTCGAAGGTAAGTACTGGGGTGGCAGTTAGAGTTAGGGCCCGGAGAGGGGGGGAGGTTTAGGCACTAGAGGTTGGTTAGCTGTAACTGCCACCCCCGACTTAACCCTAGCCGCCACCCCCTGAGACCCCGAGACTCAACCCTAGCCGCTACCCCCACTATCAGCCCAAGCCAGCACCCCAAGCGGGTTAGGGTTAGGGTAGGGGGTAAATTAATTATTTCATTCCCTGTCGGTATGCTAATTGTTGGGATGCCGTATCGGTCATGTGACCGCCGACATACCGACCGCTGGGCTCCCGTATCACACCCTTACCATGAGGTAGAAGAATGGGTGCTTAGAAAGTGCACTTCTTTCCTCAAAACAACTTCATCAGGGGTAAATCCAAAACAGCAATGAATATCATGAGAATAAAGAGAAGGACATCTGGATAACCTCTGCTAATTTGGCTAGATTGAAACTAATCTGCAGTGGGGGATCAATATGGTCTAATAGACTTCAATCCAAAATCCTCAACGCTTTAAAAAAGAGGATTGGTTAAATCTGTACTCAGCAAAATCCTGATGATACAATTTTTGTATCAATGGCCAGGGACATGTGAATCCTTCACCAGCAGTGAAACATATTATGTTACAATTTACTTATCTGGTGCATTTGGCATAGCTGTTTTCACAGTACCATATATGCAATTTACTATTTGTGCCTGTGTCCTTCAAGCTGCATGAAGATCACCAACAATGTGGTCCTTCAACCTAAGAAGCTGGCCAGCACTATTATAGAAATTGCATCTCAATCCTAAATGAGCCTTTCACCTTCTACAATCCCTTTCCTCCACAGGAGGTTTCTGTCCTCTCTGAGCTCGCTGCAGGACACCTGCATTACGGTTTGCCAAATGTTTCATCCAGCCAAACTTCCCACTTGCCACTGTCCTGGAGCCAGGCTACCTACAGGTAACCTTAATCCTGCACAATTCTTGTACCCACAGATAACCTGTCATCTTATACAACGCCTACTCACCGACATATTACTGTGGGCAACTTCCAGTTATTACATCTACAACCGGGATGTAGTCAGGATCCCGGTGGTCGGAATACAGACGCCGGAATCCTGACCGCCAGAATGCCGGCAGCGCAGCCACAGCTATTCCCACTCCTGGGTGTCCCCGACACCCATGGAGCCGGAATAGAACCTGTGGTGAGCGCAGTGAGCCACCGAGCCCGCAGCGTGGCAAGCTCAGCGGGCCGCAAGGGGCTTTGGTGGGCTCGCTCCCCTGCCAGCATTCTGGCAGACGGCATCCTGGTGTTGGTATTCTGACCGCCCGGTATGCCCAACCCCTACAACCCACAGCTCAGTCCAGCAGCTGGAACATTATAGAACAATGCTACTTTCAGTCTTTTGCAATATTGTTTGTCCCTAATTGCCACCATGTGCCCCAGACCCAATCTCACCGAATCCAATCGGAGTTCTGCACAGCCAGCTGGCACATACTGAGACGATGACGACTTGAGACCAGACCCTAAGGAACGAACACAGGTAATAAACTCATGATTTTGAAATAAACTGAATAGTATTATTATTACTACATGTGAACACACATTCAGAGATAACAATATTGAAATGCATTTTATGTATGATTGACTGTAGTACAAATCATTTCATGTTGTATGTTTGTTTTTAAAAGATTATACAGAACTATTTTTAATTTGAAAATTAATATATCTTCATGTTTAGTAATATAAAGGTACTGCCATGACTAAGAGTAAAATAGCTCAAAACATATTGCTTAATACAGCCAAGCAAGCGTTTTTAGTATAAGACTGTGGAGCTGTAACATTGGTGTTTGTGACCTGTGAATCATATTACCATGGCAGTAGAGTGACTTATGCCCAAACAGTTATACTGAAGATGTACAGTGCATAAAGACAAAGAACCAAGGGCCTAACTCTGAGTTGATCGCAGCATCAAATTTGTTAGCAGGTAGGCAAAACCATGTGCACTGCAGGGGTGGGGGGGGGGGGGGGGGGGGGGGGCAGATATAACATGTGCAGAGAGAGTTAGATTTGGGTGGGGTGTGTTCAGACTGAAATGTAAATTGCAGTGTAAAAATAATGCAGCCAGTATTTACCCTGCACAGAAACAAAATAACCCACCCAAATCTAACTCTCTCTGCACATGTTATATCTGCCCCACTTGCAGTGCCCATGGTTTTGCTAACAAACTTGCTGCTGCGATCAACTCAGAATTACCCCCCATAACAAGAAGGAACATGTTAGAAAAACGATAGCACCTCTTCTCCTTTTATACCGTTAAGAAGAAAACTGCATCACTGTTCTCAGTCAAGAGCAACAGCTGGACCTTATAACGTGTGCCACCTACACACATAGAGTAGCAGAGGCTGACGTTCTGTGGGATATCAGTATTGATCATATGCATTCTCACAGAAGGACTGACTCCGCTGTACGCAGTCCTTAGGTATACTTTCATTCTTCGATAATTACAGAAGAATGAGAGAGAATATTAGCAATATTATGAAGGGGTTCAGTATGATATCCTGCTGCACAGGATGCCGAATGTCATTACACCGACATCGGAATCTCGAGCGGTGGAATGCCGGATGGGTGGCGAGCAAAACGAAGCCCCTTGCGAGATCGCTGCGCTTGCCACGCTGCGGGCTCATGGCGAGTCTATTCTCCCTCTATGGGTGTTGGGGACACCCATAGGGGTGGAATCACCTACCTCGGCGGTATAGTGCCCCTGTTGGAATCCCGGCGTCAGTATTGTGACAGCCAGGATCCTGACGAGTGGTATGCTGACCTCATACCTTATGAAGAACAGGGATGGGAAACCTGATACACTTCAGGGGCGACCTCTTAGTCTATAAAAGGGACACATATTTGGACTGCTCCTGAGTAAAGTGGTATTTTTGCGTGATGCAGCTGAAACCTGATTTACTACATTGTGCTAATGCAGGATTCAATAGGCCTAAGATCCGTGTGGCTTCATGTGGGAATCCAATGCACCCACTGTTTTTCTATCCACGGCCACAACTGTCATCAAACAGGAGGTCCCTTCTCTACATGCCCACAAAACTCCCAAGACACGCCTAAATGACCAAACAGCTCCGTGTGATTGCATTGTATGGCCTCCAATGGGAGCCTCTACTGTATTTCTGTGTGCACACCGGGGGACACATGCGTTGTGCGACAATTTAGCAATTTCATACACAATTGTAAGGGTGTGGTATAGAAGACCTACACAGTCTAGACAGTCATTAGGTCGACCCCAAATAGTCTACATGTATTAAGTTGACAGGTTCAAAAGGTCAACAGGGTCAAAAGGTTGACACATTGGGTAAGGTCGACCGGTACAAAAGTTCACGTGGCAATGGTCAACACAAGGTTTTTGTTTTTTGGGTGTCATTTTGTTTGATTAACCATATCTAAGCACAATCTGTGGAAGCATGTACCCTCGCAAACTTGCTTCACTTGTCACGCTTCAGGCAAGGTTACTATTCCCAGGCGTAGTCCACATGGATAGAAAATCAAGCAAAAGACGGAAAAACATTTTATACAGGTGTATATATATATATATATATATATATATATATATATGTATAGGAGTTCCTTAATGCGCTACAATTGTGTATTTATGTTGAGGTCCAACCACAACAATTAGTTTTCAATTGTACACCAACTACTGGTACCTCATGCAGCTTACCTAAAAAAAGGGCCTTTTGCCAATATGGGCAGGCGAAGTTATTATATATAATAAAAAAAAACTATTCATATATATATATATATATATATATAGGAGATAGCAATGGTGCGGCACTCAGAGACATTTTTCGTCAGGAAATAAAACTCACGGACACAGCGGTCCCTGATTCAACGTTTCACTCCCCACAGGATTTTTGTCAGGATTTTCTTGACAAAAATCCTGTGGGGATTGAAACGTTGAATCAGTGACCGCTGTGTCCGTGAGTTTTATTTCCTGACGAAAAATGTCTCTGAGTGCCGCACCATTGCTATCTCCTATTCATCTGTTGTGAGGGCACCAGGACTGGTTCTAGTTTTTAGGTGGAGTGACGGGTTTTGTGTATTCTATATATATATATATATATATATATAAACTTTCTGTTGAGCACTCTCATGTCAACCTTTTGTATCTGTTGACCTTAAGCACTGTCTACCTTTTACCTGTCGGCACTGCATGCAAATCAGCCCTTGTGTCTCATAACTGGTGCACTTTGTGCAGACCCTCATGGGCTCAGCACATGATCCTCAGCACATTCCATTATGTTTTGGGGCCAAATATTTCATTCTTGTAACTTATAACTAGTTCCAGAAACAGAAGGAGATCAGCTACATCATTTCAGAAATGAATAAATAAATGAGAAATAATTCTCTGCACAGTTACTGTATGCTGAGTGCTGGAGCTACAGTACCGCAAATCTTCTGTGAAAGTGTAACTATAGCTGAGTACTGCCACCTTGTTACTTGAGCATCAGCAGCTGTACTGCATAGCAAATAAAGCACTGCTCAGACCAAGGTCAGGGACAGTGCCGCCCCCCCCCCCCCCAAATAAAACACAGACCACAGGGAAAAAGAGACAGTAATAGAAATAGCTTAACGCAAGGGAATATAGAGCATTAGAAATGAAAGATAATCAATGCAGAGATCTACACTGAGAGGGCTGACGGGAGAAGAGTGGAGAGAGCGAAGAGCAGGATGGAAGGAGAGAGAGTAGGCTGCCTGCGCTGAGTGAAGCACATTAGAAACATCTGAAGGCAGGACAAGAGAAGAATGATCGCTTGGTACCAAGAATAAGAGTAGTTATCATGAGCTAGATAAGACATATCTGATACAAACACAATACAACAGAACCTTTATAGTCTATGGAAATGGAATGGGACACAATGTGCTGAGGGCTGCAGCAATGACTGACAACTGTAGTCACTGATATGCACAAAAAGCATTTAATTAGCTTAGACATAATTTTCCTCCAATGTCTTATGTAACAAAGAGGAAAAGAATATAAAATACAGACAGCCGACAAGATTTTGTGCTATGTAAGCTCAGTCATTGTTACATTAAGCAACAATATCACACAGGCTGAACAGCAGCATCACTTCAAATTCAATGTACCTCATTTATGAAGGGTACAGAATATGCTGCAGAAAACACTTTGGGTTTGCATTGGTGAACCTTGCGGCACGACCAGGTCACGGCAAGGACCAGGGGCGGATTGGCCTTAAGGGGGGTACACACGGAGCAATGTTCACTTAATTTCTAAGCAATCTGACTAGATTGCTTAGAAATTAAGAAAACATGGCTCCGTGTGTAGGGGTGCCGGCGACAGCGATGCGAGGCTCCGCGCGTCGCTACCGCCGGCTCTAGATTGGGCATGCATGCACACCCAATCTAGTGAGATCGCTCAGTGAAACGAGCGGCGCCCTCCCCCCCCCCCCCCTCGCTCAGCACACATCTCCGGGAGAAATCTCCTGTGTCTACCCCCCTGTAGGGCTCACCAGGAAGATTCCTTATAGGCAGATGTGTTTTGTTTGTTGTCATCTGGCCCCACCCCCCAAGTGACAGACTGCAAAGCTGCCATCCAGTGATGCTGCCATGGCTACAGAGTATGTTATACCTCTTGTGCTGCCCATGTCAGGCTACTTCTACAAAATTTTACAAGGCCACGTTTAGTTCCCAATCTGCCCCTGGTCTGCAAAAAACGACGCAGGGAAGGCTGCAGTTGCATACAATCAGGCCCTATGAGGAGGCCCCCTCTCAACAAACCCCGGGTTGGTTTTCCATCTCAATCCGCCCCTGGCAAGGACTATGGGGTTGGAGGGACTTGAGAGCAAAGCAAAAACAAAAAAGCAAGTAACTTTATATCTGGGGCCTGATTCAGTTTCAGTCGCAATTGCAAATTACAGCGCAATTGGTTATTTTTAGCAAACTACGCGTGCGCAAACATCACAGCGCGCTTGTGCCAGATCACGAACTGTGATAATTTAACAGATTTGCAAACCAAAAATAGGTCGCAAATAGATAACGGGGAAAAGGCGTGGTGGAGGCGTGTCAGTGGAACAGCTTTGCAGTTCTGCAAAACGGTGCGTGTAACGGGGAGGAGGTGTAGTGGGTGTTTCGTGCCTGTGTTCTGGGCAGTGCATTCACAAATCTGCTAAGAGGCAACCGTAAAATACTCACAGTGATTGCTGCTTATGTGCTGCTATGGAGCTGCGCAGACTGTGGAAGTCAACCATGAAAGGTGATGTTTCAGCTAATAATTGCACAATTAGTGCAAAATCACGCCCAGCTGATGTGTTAATGCCTGGCTAAGCTTTATACCCCGATGCATACCTAATTAGAGCACTTTGTTTTTTTATTATCTGTCGGTAAATTCAGCATTCAACCGAAACGTTGAACAAACTGAACAATTAAGTCCTCAAAATCAACACTTTGCAATGTTTAATGACTTGATTGTTTAATGACACATCATTAAGTGACATAATATGGGTTAGATATTTGTTGGGTAAAGCAAGCAAAAACAAACAAATAAAAAAAACCTTCCGATGGTCTGTTGCTGAAGGGTACACACTGACATCGGAGTGTATTGTGTCTATTCGCAGATTTGCGATTGATTGCACATAAACACAAATGAACTTGTGTCTGCACTACTTAGCGATCCATGCTGAATTAGGCCGTTGGAACGAACCATGGGGTAGATTCAGACCTGATCGTAGATCATACTTGCCTACCTGACCCTCTCCGTGAGGGAGACAATGCTCTGTTCCTGGACTTTCCTGGTAATGTATGATTGCCATCACCTGTGGTGAGCTAGTTAATTGATAAAGGTGTTTCACCACAGGTGATGACAATCATACATTACCAGGAAAGTCCAGGAACAGAGCACGGTCTCCCTCACGGAGAGGGTCAGGTAGGCAAGTATGTTGTAGATGTGCTAAAATTAGCGATCAGTTTCTCTGACATGCGGGGGGACGCCCAGCACAGGGATAGTCTACCCCGCATGACAGGCCCTACCTCCCCCCCCCCCACCCTTGCACAGGTGCGAAACATACTTGCCTACCTGACCCGCTCCATGAGGGAGAGAATGCTCTGTTCCTGGACTTTCCTGGTAATGTATGATTGCCATCACTTGTGGTGAGCTAGTTAATTGACAAGAAAGGTGTTTCACTACAGGTGATGGCAATCATACATTACCAGGAAAGTCCAGGAACAGAGCATTTTCTCCCTCACGGAGAGGGTCAGGTAGGCAAGTATGGTGCGAAAGCATCACACGACTGCGTTGCTTTTGTACTCGCCAAGTAGCACTAGACATGGGGCATCAGGCTATGATCACTGCCACTGCAGCGATCCTGTCTGAATTAGGCCCCATGTTGCAATGCAAGGTGTGCAAAACACTTATTATTTTTGAACGCAGGGTAAATAAATACTGGCTGTTTTTGCATGCAGCCCACAATTTTTGGACAGCAATTTAGATTTGAGTTTGTACACGCCCCTCCCAAATCTAAATCACTCTACACATTTTACAGCTGTCCCACCTGCAATGCAGCCTGGTTTTGCCAAGGTGCACAGGTACTTGCTTTTTTTTTTGCTTTGCTTCCAAATCAGAATCAGCCTGTATAGGTCTACTCTCAGCTTGTGGGCGACGGGCTAAACTAGAAGTGCTCCTAGATGAGCAGAGAGGCGGAAAACCAGGCTGTTACTAGGCAACAAGTGTTGCAACCTTTCCAGTGTGTTTTGAATTATTATGTCAACTGACGGTTGAGTATCCCTTATCCACAATGCTTGGGACCAGAAGTATTTGGATATCGGATTTTTCCGTATTTTGGAATAATTGCATACCATAATGAGATATCATGACGATGGGACCTAAGTCTAAGCACAGAATGCATTTATGTTTCATATACACCTTATATACACAGCCTGGAGGTAATTTTAGACAATATTTTTAATAACTGTGCATTCAACAAAGTCTGTGTACATTCACACAGTTAATCTATGTTTCATATACACCTTATACACAGAGCCGGATTAACAATGGGGCGGATGGAGCTGCAGCTCCAGGCCACCCCATCAAAATAGGCCCACAGCATCCCCTGCTGCTGGAAACAGGAAAAAATGTTTTTCCTGTTCCAGCATGTCAGTAGCACCAGAAAGCCTCCCTGCGCTGAAACATTTCTCTTCTCCTCCCCTTGCTTGCCGGGATGCAGGGTGATTTAGCAACTTGTCTGGTCCCGTGACCCCTGTGCAGGGCGGCTAGTGATCCTTGCTCAATGTTAAAGGTAAGGTAGTTTTCCCTCAAATGGGGCGTAGCCACGGGTCCGTGATTAGGCCACGCCCCCGGTCTTTCTAGTGCTCATGCTGTGTCCGGATTCCGGAAGGCTCAGTGTCTGGGGGATTTTGTGTTGGAAGGGGCAGGCTGGGGGTGTGTGTAGTGAGTGACTGGGGTGAACAGGGTGAGAGTGTGTCTATGGTGATTGGAGGGGACAGGCTGTGTGTGGGTGGGGAGGGGGGGGGGTGCTGGGTGGAACAGGCTTTGGTTGTGTGTATGTACAGTATGTATGTATGTACTGTACGTGTGTGTAGGGACAGGGGAAACAGGCTGTGTGTGTGTGTAGGGAGGCGAGGGGGCAGACTTTGTGTGTCTGTGGTGATATGGGTATGTTGCTGGGATTAGTTGCGCGCACAGACTGGGTTGCTCACATTGGAAGCTATGCTCAGGCGCATGTCTGTGGTTACTCGGTCTTTGAGGTCCTTGTGCATTTGGCTGCACTATGTGCACTGGGAGGGGCTTTGTTGTCGACGGAGTGTTGGCTGCGGGGGGGGGAGGGGGATACGTGGAGGGTCGCTGGTCATCCAGCTCAGGGGATCCCGCCAGTGGCGGTTTTAGGTGCGGGTTAGCAGGGCGTTCGCCCAGGGCGCTTTGGCCTGAGGCTGCAGTTACCCCACCAGCGCCATCAGCACCCGTCTGCTGCCTGCACCGCAATACCCCCCACCACTTCCTGCTGCCGGCCAGCCGGCCCGTCCTGGCCACTTCACACTGCCCGCACCTCACCGCTGCCTCCTGCCGACTACCCCCCTCTATTGGAGGCTTCCTGCCGGCCACCTCCTGCCACTACTTACTCCCCTTCAGCTTCACGCTGGGCGGATGTATGAGGAGAGCATAGAGCCACGGGACCACAGGCGCCAAATGGTGAGTGACGGCTAGCTGGTGCAATTTGTATAATGGGCTACCTGGCGCAATGTGTATAAGGGGCTACCTGGTGCAATGTGTATAAGGGGCTACCTGGCACAGTGTATAAGGGGAAACCTAGCACAGTGTATAAAAGGGGCTACCTGGCGCAGTTTGTATAACAGACTCTACCTGGTACAGTGTGAAAAAGAGGCTACCCGGCGCAGTTTGTATAACGGGCTCTACCTGGCACAGATTGTATAACGGCTCTACCTTACGCAGTGTGTATATCTGGCTCTATCTGGCGCAACATGTATAAAAGGGACTCTACCTGGTGAAACGTGTATAAAAGGGGCTCTACCTGGCATAACGTGAATAAAAGGGGCTCCGTGAAGATGGCCCGGGAAGATCGTGACAGCTATCTGGCTGCTGCTTATTGCTAAGGGAAGCCGGGATAAATAGCTGCTGCACAGACAGAGGCATGCACCTCCAACCAACCGTAAGTTATACCACCTGTCAGCCGGCATATTACATCAGCAAGGCACCACAACACCGCAAGCCCACACTCAGACGTCTAGCTATTATCTCAAGGACAGTGCTATACAAGTGTTCCCCTAGTGAACTTCTACTTACCGCTGGTGCTCCCCATGCCCATATCTGTCTTCATACACTTCCCTCACACATCCACCCTGAATACTGGCAAATATTTCATGTTGTATGTGTTGTACACATTACATTCTACACACTTCTAATAGACACTGGCCAGCACCTATATCACCATCCTTAATATGTTTTTAGATTGTTTTGATACTCACTTCTGGGCCAATACATTGATTGAACTGTATCGATTTATTACTAATAAAATATACCAGCGTGTATATATATATATATATATATATATATATAGAAAGAGATAGAGCTATAGATATATATAGATATATATGGGATGTAGTTATGTGACCACCAGTCACAATACCTCCCCCTGCATCCCGAAGCCTGACAATCCCGACAGTTGGCATGTCGACTAAAAGGGACTATTCCCACTCGTGGGTATCCATGACACCCATAGAGTGGAAATAGAACCTGTGGTGAGCGTAGCCGGAATCCCGGCCGCCGGTAACACATACCCAACCCTATTATGTAGAGAGAGATAGATAGATAGATAGATAGGTAGATAGATATAGAAGAAAGAATGGAAATGTAATACCACCAGAAACAGTATAGCCTGCATCACATGCTGTAGTAACGGTTGTCAATGCTTCGGTCCCCTTCCGGACCAATTTCAAGACCACCAACAATTACAGCAGCCGCTCTCAAGCCAAAAAGACCCTGCAGTTAGTTACTTGTTGGCTTGAGACTGGCTGCTGTAATTATTGGCAGACTCAAGGGACAATGGGGGTCATTCCGAGTTGATCGCTCGCTGCAGATTTTTGCAGCACAGCGATCAGGTAAAAAAACGGCAAAACTGCGCATGCGCACGCGCGTCGTACGGGTACAAAGAGCATCGTTGCTGTGCAATGGATCTAGTGAAGAATTCATTCGCACAGCCAATCGCAAGGAGATTGACAGGAAGAGGGCGTTTATGGGTGGCAACTGACCGTTTTCTGGGAGTGGTAGGGAAAACGCAGGCGTGTCCGTGTTTTTGCAGGGCGGATGTTTGATGTCAATTCCGGCACCAAAAAGACTGAAGTGATCGCAAGCGCTGAGTAAGTCCAGAGCTACTCACAAACTGCTCAAAATGTTTTTGCAGAGCTCGGCTGCAAAGGCGTTCGCACACTTGCAAAGCGAAAATACACTCCCCCATGGGCGGCAACTATGCATTTGCACGGCTGCTAAAAGTAACTAGCGAGCGATCAATGTGTGGCGGACCCTGGGTGACACAACCCCTAGTCACAATCCTGCTGTTGCTGGTCACTCCCACTGTGACGGTATACAATAGGCCCTTCATAAATTTCAGCTCCAGGCCCATTTGGTCCTTAATCTGGCACTGCTTATACACATAGCCTGAAGGTCATTTCATACAATATTTGAATAACTTTGTGTATTAAACAAAGTTTGTGTACATTGAGCCATCAGAAAACAAACGTTTCACTATCTCACTCTCACTTAAAAAATTCCGTATTTCAGAGTATTCCGTATTTCGGAATATTTGGATATGGGATACTCAACCTGTACTGCAATTTACACCTTATAATTAGTAAACAATCAATAAAATACTGTTTGCGTCACTATTCCTTTCATAATCATATATTTATTTTAAGTAACCAGTACATGAAATAAAAGAGACGTTTACCTGCTTCCCATAAGAGTCATGCACAGGAGAGATGATGCCTCCGATCACAATAAATCTTCCAGTCTTGTGCAGGAATTCCCGCGCTCTCTCTGTAAACAATATATCAGCCAGCCGTCAGCGTGGAATCACATGCAGAATTTCCAGTTATAACGAACACTAACAATAATTACATAAATCAAGTTGAAAACAAATATAACATTAAAATGAAATTCCTTACTTATCTCCATTATTTAACAAATGAAAATATATTTTTAATATATGAAATATTCTCCTTTTATCACAACTAGAATGAAATGTATTTTATTTTTATATAAGAGAAAGCTAAAAAAAAGACACTGCACAATATGTGTGATGACAAAAGCACATTACAGAAATATAGGTATTTGATGATTATAATAAAGAGCTATTATCTGATTAAACACAACTGACTATTCTGGCGCTATAATAAATAACTGCTAATAGATAAAATAAATGTGATGCCTGTGCATAGGCTTACCATACTGACCCTTTACACCGAGACACTCATGAATTACAAAGGTTCTGTGGGTAATAAAACCAGGTGAAATGTAGGCTTGAAGTCAGCCAGCCACAGAACCTGTGTAATTCATGAGTGTCCCGCTTTAAAGGGACAATATGGTAAGCCTACCTATGCAGTATAATACACCATCAGTATAAGTTAATTGCTCAGTGCATATTACAATGATATTTAGACCAAATATCGCGGGTCACAGCCGGGAGCCTGACACGGGTGCTACCCAGCTGCAACCGGCGTCAGGCCCCTTTCACACCGCATTAACAAATCCGGCATATTGGCGGGTTGGTGACGTCGCCGATGAAGCGGCGGGGGCGGTGCTTGAAGATCACATGATTTCCAAGCGCCGCCCGTACATTCACTGTAAACGGTAAGCCGGGTCGATGCGACCCAGCTACCATTTACACAGCACAGTTTGCCATGTTCAACCCCGCTAACTACCCGAGTTGGAATACCGGGTCACTCGACCCAGATTATTGCAACTTGCCCCTTTTACACCAACCAGCAACACGGGTTCTGCACATTCATGTGCAATAACCCGTGTTATATGCTGGCGGTGTAAAAGGGGTATAAGGCAAGTATATGTTCTGCATTTTAGATTAAGCCTGCAAACCACATGTAAGTAATAGGATATAAATATGGACACAGAACCCTCTCTGATTTTGTTCCTTTCTTTCATAAATATGCTGTTATAGATGAACAAGAACAATTTTCAATGCAGTGTATATTATGAGATAATACGGTTTGGTCTTTGGTTCCAGTGAAATTACATTACACAAGGATCTGCCCTAGATTATTATGTTGAAAAAAAAGAAGAGTCTCAGGTACAGTTAGAATAAACCTGACCAATCCCCAAGTCCTGGCGTTCACCTACAGACATCATACAAATAGTCACAAGCATAGGCACCGATTCCGTGGGTGCTCCCGGGCTCGAACACCCATGGAAAATGAGGAGCACCCACGGAACCAGCCGTTGTCCCAGTAAAGTTACTGCTAGCCCCCACAGTGGATTGAGATGCATTGGGTAGGGATAGCCATCGACTATCGATGATTCGAAATCATGGATGGTTTATGAACAATGTCGAATACTTTTACCATCAATGGGGGAGAACCAGATGGTTTCCCACCATCGATGGTTTAGTGCTACTGAATTTTTTTCCCCCTCATAGTGTCAAGGCACAGAGGTAGGACCTGCCCCCTGGCACCCGCAAAGACATGCCCCCGGGCTCTGATTGGCCTGCAGATCAGTAAGTGGTAATGCAGGGGGGACCATCGATGGGTAAAACCATTGATGGTTCCTTTACATATGGTTTTAAACCATCAATGTTATCCATCAATGGTACCATCGATTGTGACCATCGATGGATAACCTACCGATGGCCATCCCTAGCGCTGGGGGCTGCGAAAGCGTTCCGTCCATTGCAGTGTAAACAACCCCACCAAAAATGGGCGCGGCCAAGGAGGAAACAGGCGCTAGAGGTCACATTTGATCTCTAGCACCTGTTTCCTCTGTGGCGGGCATTTTAAGAGGGTTTTTTTACACTGCAATGGACAGAAGCGCTTCCGCAGCCCCCAGAGCATCTCAATCCACTGCAGGGGCTGCGGGGGCTAGCGGTATACTCACTGATGCCCGCACCCACCCTCCTAAACTTTACTGGGGCTGCGGCCAGGAGACCCCTGGCAATGCGCAGGAAACCCCTGGCAGTCGCAAGAGATCCCTGGCAACGTGCATGAAACACCTGGCAATACGCAGGAGACCCCTGGCAACGAGCAGGAGACTCCAGGCAATGTATATGAAACTGCATAGAAAAAAAAGGGTGCAGGTGCACAATTCAAACACTACCAATTTATTAATAATAATCATTGCAAAACAATTTTGCGTTCTGAGCGAGGTTCTTGGCATAGTTATGGCATTATTGCAATGATTATTATTAATAAATTGGTAGTGTTTGAATTGTGCACCTGCAAACTTTTCTTTGTATGCAGTACTACTGAAAGGTCTCCGCAGGGTCGCACCTCTCATTACCGGTGTGCACCCCAGGACCCCTCCTCTGTATACCTAATGCTGTGTAACATACACAATAGAAGGCCAGAGACCCCTTCTGCCTGGTGGAAGCACCCACGCCCACCTGTCCGATATATTAGTATTAATTAGGTTCCTGACATTTCTTAGACTGCATGCAGAGGAAGGCGAGTCCTGCACAAATGTATATCGGATTATCAGATGGGGGGTGGATTTCCGGGGTGTGGGTCCCCCTGGACTGCTGTGGCTGTTTGGCCTCAAGAGCAATACATATTAACACTTATTTTCATATTTACTTTCATCCCTATCGTGTGTTTTATTTTAATGTAACTCATTTCCCACCTTTACTTTTCACTACTTTACCTCTCAAAACGTTATTTCTCACTTCGTTACCTCTCACTAATTTACCCCTGCTGTTTTCAGCAGCCTCTCTCACTAACCTATTTTCACTTTTTCACTGTATATTGTTTTACTTTAGTGTTGCCCTGGGGTCACTTAGCTGCTTCATTTTGGGGAGTCCCGTGCCCTACATTTGTACCCCCCAAAATGTTATGGACTTGCCCAACTGAGGTCAACTGGACGTGGTGGGAAAGCCGTTACTGATGTCCATAACTATGCGAAGAACCTCGCTCAAAATGCTAAATTTTATTGCAATGATTATTATTAATAAATTGGTGGTATATGAATTGTGCGGGTGTGGTTCGTTTTATCGACAGTATCTAGGTCGACAATGTTTAGGTCGACCACTATAGGTCGACAGTCACTAGGTCGACATGGATGGAAGGTCGACAGGGTTTCTAGGTCGACGTGTGCTAGGTCGACAGGTCTAAAGGTCGACATGAGGATTTTTTTTGTGTGTCGTTTTCTTCGTAAAGTGACCGGGATCCCAAATTAGTGCACCGCGTTCGCTCGCCATGCTTCGGGCATGGTGCCTTCGCTTCGCTCGGCACACTTTACCGTTCCAATCGTAGTCCACGTGGATCATTAAGTATGAAAAAATCCCCCCCCAAAAAAATGTGAAAAACTCATGTCGACCTTTAGACCTGTCGACCTAGCACATGTCGACATAGAAACCCTGTCTACCTTCCATCCATGTCGACCTAGTGACTGTCGACCTATAGTGGTCGACCTAAACATTGTCGACCTAGACACTGTCGATCTTCAGACCGGATCCCGAATTGTGCACCTGCAACCTTTTCTTTGTATGCAGTACTACTGAAAGGTCTCTGAAGGGTCGCACCTCTCATCCCCTGGCAACACGCACGAAACCCCTGGCAACGTGCATGAAACCCCTGGCAACCCTCAGACCCCTGTGAGCATGGAACCCAGAGCATGAAACCCCTGACAATGTGCATGAAACACATGACAAAGAACATGAGAGCCCTGACAACAGGCAGGTAATTTATAAGTAATTAGAAGCCTTACTGTGTTGCATACTGTTAATGGGCATTACGGTGTGTGGCATAATGTGTAATGGGCACCCACCAGCAAAAACATAAATCAGCACAAGTAAAATTAACCAAATAAATTTGTCAGGGAAAATTTGGCAACTATGTCATAATTATACCTCACCCTTTCCCACTTAAATATTATTATCAATATAATGTATGATCCATTAGCTTGATTACCCTTTGCACTACTTGTGTGGTCCTCCACCTATAAAGAATAACAAATGTGGTAGAATGCAGGTGTGACATTATACTGTAGTTGGATGATTTGGACCCTATCTTGTGCTGACTCTCTTGTATAATTAGTTTGATCCCACTGAGATGCATAAGGTACACTGTTTGGACTGAAAGTGTCCAGCCATAGTATAAGAAAGGGTGCAAGTACCATTTAGCGTATCACACCAAAAAGATGCTAATATATACTGAGACCAAGTAGCCTTAACTTACAAGGTTACAGATCAATTTTCCCTTTACCCAATCTAACTTTCCATACGCCTTCCCTTGGCTTTTTTCTCTCTCATACGTTTGTCTTTTTTTTTTTTTCCTCTTTCTTTTTATTCTTTTTATTTATTTTTAGATTTTTTGGTTCATTCTTTACAGGTTGGATCCCCAGGCAGCGCTGGTGTTTGTAAAATCTCCATATTGATGCTGCTAATTAGGTCTATTACTGAATTGTGTGAACTGATGAATATTTCTGCGAACTAATAAATATTTAGATTTTTTGTAAAATGTAATGAACGTTTATTAATTTTACAGCAGAAAAAAAAAAAAAGAGTAGTCCAACAGGAAGGTAATCACGAGACCGCCTGTCGGGAACCCAGCGGTCACAATGCAGACGTCGGAATCCCGACAGGCGGTGAAATGCCGCCACTGGAATCCCGACGCCACAGGCTTTTCTCCCTCTATTGGTGTCCACGACACCCATAGAGGGAGTATAGATCCTGTGGCAAGCACAGCAAGCCATCGTGCCCACAGCATGGCGAGCGCAGCAAGCCTGCAAGGTGCTTTCTAGCACTCGCCCCGCTGCCGGCATACTGGTGGACGTGAACCCGCTGTCAGGATCATGACAGCCAGGATCTCGGCCACTGGTAAAAGGTATGTACTCCGGCCAACAACACAGCTTCTTGTTGTTGAACTACGAGTTATTATGTTGATGTAAATTCTTAATAAATAATACAGTAAAACAATAATTGCTGCAACAGATGAATGCCATATGTGTACATTAATCACTTAAAAAGCAGCTTGGATACCAAGATTTTGCAAGCTAAAATATTATTTACCAATTAACAAAGATTAAGTTGATTTACTTGACAAAGAAATGTGTTGCTATGAAAGCCTAACTTGTTGGTTTGTCTCTAGGACTGCGGGGGTCATTCCGGCCCGATCGCACGCTGCAGTTTTTTTGCAGCCATGCGATCGGGTCCGGAATGCGCATGAGCTGTGACCGCAATGCGCAGGCGCATCGCTGCTCGGCGACAGGGAACACCAGGCAGCGAATGTTCTAACGAAGATTTCAATCGCAAGGTGACTGACAGCAGGAAGGCGTTCCAGGGTGGTATTCTGGAAGTGAAGAGGAGATCACGCAGGCATGTTCAGGCGTTTGCAGGGCGGGTGTCTGATGTCAATTCCGAGACCTGACAGGCTGAAGTGATCGCAGTGGCTGAGTAAGTTCAGAGCTACTCAGAAACTGCACAAAATGTTTTTGTACAGCTCCCCTGCACATGCGTTCACACACTTGCACAGCTAAAATACACTCCCCCATAGGCGGCGGCTATCTGATCACACGGGCTGCAAAAAGTTGCAGTGTGCGATCAACTCGGAATGACCCCCATGATGCGGGCACCCTGCTAATAAGACAGCTGAATGTCAGCCAGGAAACAGCAGATTTGTTTCAGCACCAGCACTCTGGACAGATCCCAGCTGGGTACTGTTACTACAATGGCGAGGAATAAGCCTGCATTATAAGGCTTCAAGTGTAGCTAATACCAATTAGGAAACATTTAATCTCTATCGGAGAGCTCCCTATAATCCCATGTTCTACAAGACAAAATTAATTATTTAAATGTGATTTATAATCTGCAGTAACACAAGCCACTCTAAACGGAAATCTATTTTGTAAACCCCTGAAACAACCTACCAGAGTGTGTGTGGTGAGTACCAGCAGATGCACTGGCTTTTTCATACCCCTAGATTGTGCTGCTGCCTACCTTCTGTGATAGTCACAAACCCCCAGTGTCCCCCCCCCCCTCTCTAACTACTCCTAATGCAGCACAGCTGTAACATCCTGGGGAGAACACTGGTTATTATTATTAGTCATAATAATAATAATAATAATAATAATAATAATCAATCATCATCATCATAATAATAATAATAATAAATCAATCATCATATTAATAATAATAATAATAATAATAATAATAATGTTACCTTTTGGTTCATAGTAATGTGTTGAGTGGTTCTACCTTCTAGGTTCCAAAAAAATATAATATTCTGATTTTATGTACTGTGACAAGGATCACATACACCGGATAAAAGTTCCATACTGCAGGTTTATTTTCCACAGCTTTTCCACAGGTAGACAATTCACAACTAGACATAGGGGTATATGCAATTGCGGTCGAATTCCCGAAATTGTCGAATTTCGGGAATTTTTCGGCCCAAAAAAAAAAATCGTCAATGCAATTCAGTGCTTTCCGTCCAAAAAACGGACTTTCAAAATTCGACTTTTTGAAATCCGACTTTTGTCAAATTCGACTTTTCTGCAATGATACAAGTGCTGCAATTCGACCAAAGTATATTCAATTGAAGTTTGGAAATTCGACAACAGTGCTTTTAGACAGTAAATTCGACATTTTCAATCCGCCACACTTTGGTGGGTGAAACTAATAAAAAAAATTTAAAACATGTTTTTTTTTGTGTTTTTTTTTATTGATAATAGCATATCTATTTATATTAGAAGGGATTAGGTACTTGGTTTGTCTTTTTTGGAGGCACAAGTATTATTTATATATTTTTTAAAATTATATATATATATATATATATATATATATATTTTTTTTTTAGATGGAATGGTAAAATTCAGGAAAAAAATGGCGTGGGGTCCCCCCTCCAAAGCATAACCAGCCTCGGGCTCTTCGAGCTGGTCCTGGTTCTAAAAATGCGGGGGGAAAATTGACAGGAGATCCCCCGTATTTTTAAAACCAGCACCGGGCTCTGCGCCTGGTGCTGGTGCAAAAAATACGGGGGACAAAAAGAGTAGGGGTCCCCCGTATTTTATACACCAGCATCGGGCTCCACTAGCTGGACAGATAATGCCACAGCCGGGGGCCACTTTTATACAGTGCCTTGCGGCCGTGGCATTAAATATCCAACTAGTCACCCCTGGCCGGGGTACCCTGGGGGAGTGGGGACCCCTTCAATCAAGGGGTCCCCCTCCCAGCCACCCAAGGGCCAGGGGTGAAGCCCGAGGCTGTCCCCCCCATCCAAGGGCTGCGATGGGAGGCTGATAGCCTTGAGTAAAATGACAGATTATTGTTTTTTCCAATAGTACTACAAGTGCCAGCAAGCCTCCCCCGCAAGCTGGTACTTGGAGAACCACAAGTACCAGCATGCGGGAGAAAAACGGGCCCGCTGGTACCTGTAGTACTACTGGAAAAAAAATACCCAAATAAAAACAGGAGACACACACCGTGACAAGTACAACTTTATTACACACTGCCGACACACACATACTTACCTATGTTGACACGAAGCAGTCGGTCCTCTTCTCCAAGTAGAATCCACGGGTACCTGAAAATAAAAGATAATTATACTCACCTCAATCCAGTGTCCAGATATAAATCCTCGTACTTGGCAAAACAAATAAACGAACACCCGTACCATGCCGGACTGAAAGGGGTCCCATGTTGACACGAGACCCCTTTCCACGAATGCAGACACCCCCGTGACAGCTGTCACAGAAGTGTCTCTTCAGCCAATCAGCGAGTGCAACGTCCTTGCACTCTGCTGATTGGCTCTGTGTGCGTCTGACCTCAGACAGTGCATCGCAAAGCCTCTCCATTATATTCAATGGTGGGAGCTTTGCGTCAGCGGTGAGGTCACCCGCGGTCAGCGGCTGACCGCGGGTTAACCCCACCGCTACCCGCAAAGTTCCCACCATTGAAAGTAATGGAGAGGCTTTGCGATGCGCTGTCTGAGGTCACACGCGCACAGCCAATCAGGTGAGCGGCACGGAAGTAGCGCTTCCTGATTGGCTGAAGGGACCTCAGTGACAGGAGTCACGTGGTGTCCCGGCATTCGGGGAAAGGGGTCTGATGTGTAAACATGGGACCCCTTTCAGTTTGGCATGGTACGGGTGTTCGTTTTATTTTTTTAACAAGTACGTGGATTATCTCCCGGACACTGGATTGAGGGGAGTCTAATTTTTTTCACAGGTACCTCGGATCGTCGGAGACTGTGGCAGTCGGCGTGTCAACATAGGTAAGTATGCATGTGTGTCGGCAGTGTGTAATAAAGTTGTACTTGTCACGGTGTGTGTCTCCTGTTTTTATTTGGGTATTTTTTTTCCAGTAGTACTACTACAGGTACCAGCGGGCCCGTTTTTCTCCCGCATGCTGGTACTTGTGGTTCTCCAAGTACCAGCTTGCGGGGAGGCTTGCTGGGACTTGTAGTACTATTGGAAAAAACAATAATCTGTCATTTTACTCAAGGCTATCAGCCTCCCATCCGCAGCCCTTGGATGGGGGGGACAGCCTCGGGCTTCACCCCTGGCCCTTGGGTGGCTGGGGGGGGGACCCCTTGATTGAAGGGGTCCCCACTCCCCCAGGGTACCCCGGCCAGCGGTGACTAGTTGGATATTTAATGCCACGGCCGCAAGGCACTGTATAAAAGTGACCCCCGGCTGTGGCATTATCTGTCCAGCTAGTGGAGCCCGATGCTGGTGTATAAAATACGGGGGATCCCCTGTCAATTTTTCCCCCGTATTTTTTGCACCAGGACCAGCTCGAAGAGCCCGAGGCTGGTTATGCTTTGGAGGGGGGACCCCACGCCATTTTTTT
Source organism: Pseudophryne corroboree (assembly GCF_028390025.1). NCBI lineage: Eukaryota > Metazoa > Chordata > Amphibia > Anura > Myobatrachidae > Pseudophryne > Pseudophryne corroboree. The sequence goes on along the minus strand of NC_086452.1, from coordinate 111,082,783 downwards.
CCGGGTTTTTCCCCGTTTTTTTAAATCGCGGCAAAATCTGGCAAATCGGCCGTTTTTCGCCCGCGGGACTGTCGGATCCGTTTTTCATTGAATATGGTGAATTCCGGAAGCCACCTGCCGGAATTCACCTGTCGAATTGTGTCGAATTAAAAAACGGCGATAATTCACCGCGATTCGCCGCTAATTGCATATACCCCATAAACAGTTACCAGCAAGTCACGTTACAGAATTGCGCACAGCAGTTCTTATCATTCAGGGTGTAAATTCTCCAGAGACCATTGATCCAGGACCCCTAACAGTAGCCACTCCCCTGGCCTACCACCTGGGCGGCTAATTCACCATCAGGAGCCCTGCCTCTTGTGTCTAAAACCTTTTTAACAGCAGGCTGACCGGTGTCTGCAATCATGCTTGCTATTGCTCAGACTTGATCAAACTGAATACCCGGACTGAATTCCACACCCTGCTGTTCCACATCCTTGTCAGGCATGCTTATGCTGTCCCTGTGACAGTACCTTTATCAAACACCTTGGGAATTTGGGAATCCAACCCGGGTAGCGGCAGGGTTGTTCATGAGAAGGACCCAGGTTAAGTGTGAGTGGTTGACCTGGGTCATCCGACCCGGGTCACGTTTACAGCATTGGGAGAGCCGGATTCAGGATGCTTGGAGATTTCCAAGCGCTAGCAGAACAGTTAACAACCGTGTGCAGTGTAAACGGTGCCCACCCTGTTTATTTACTATTAGCATATGTTTGATTGCAATCAGTGTACATATGCTAATTGTAATCAAACTGTATCGCTATTCTTTCCACTGTTTCATTGCAATTAGTATATGTAAGCTACGTGCAATCAGTATTATGACTGTCAACATTTTGGTTGTCAACCTTATGATTTGTCTGTTTCAACTATTAACATATTAGCTGTCGACATTTTGACTGTCAACATTTATTTTATCACTGTTGACATTATGACACTGTCGACTTTTAGGTTGTTGACATTTTGGTGTCTACATTTTGACTGTCTGAGTTTTGACTATGTGCCAAGTCTGAGGGTCTGCATGCCTCTGCGTTACAATATTCTCAATTAGGAAATGCTTGTATGTATTACAATAATCCAATCCCATACAGATAGAAATAAACCATTAACCTAATGCAGCCTCTGCTTGGCAGGGTCTGATTTGACTTGTTGTTCTAGAACAGCTACAGAAAGTCGCACGCTGCTACTTCTGTATTATAAAAGGGATACGGTCGATAGGTTGACACAGCTTAGGTCGACAGTCATTATGTCGACATGCATTATGTCGACATGGTCAGTAGGGCGACAGGTCAACATGAGTTTTTCACTTTTTTTTTCTTCAATTTTTTGATTTTCCATACTTGACGATCCACGTGGACTACGATTGGAGCGGTAACCTGTGCCGAGCGAAGCGGTAGTGGAGCGAGGCACCTTGCCCGAAGCATGGCGAGCGAAGCGAGCCATGCGAGGGGACACGGTGCACTAGCTGGGGTTCACCGTCACTTTACGAAGAAAACGACACCAAAAAAAGTCCAAAAACTCATTTCGACCCTTTCACCTGTCCACCTAGTACATGTCGACCTAATGCCCATGTCGACCTAGTGCATGCCAACCTAATGTCCATGTCGACCTTCGGTGGTCGACCTAATGACTGTCGACCTAAGTTGAGTCGACGCAACGACCCGTACCCTTATAAAAAAATGTTATGTATTAATTTATGAAGAACGTATTTGAAATCAGAAGCTAACCATTCATTATCTGTGAAGTACAGGTCAACCATTTTTAGCACTGTATCAATCTATGGGGTCTATATACTAAGCCTTGAAGAGAGAGAAAGTGGACAGAGATAAAGGGGGATATTCAATAAACATAATTATCTAAACAAATCTGGAAATTGGAATATTTATGTTTTCTGGAGATGGAAATAAGTTTCTCTCTTCTCCAGTGGCAGTTGCTGTGCAGTCCAAAATTCAAAGAGGGGAGCCACACCAACTGCCACTTAGGGGTCTATTTACTAAGCCTTGGATGGAGATAAAGTCCCAGCCAATCAGCTCCTAACTGCCATGTCACAGGCTGGGTTTGAAAAATGACAGGAGCTGATTGGCTGATACTTTAGCTCCATCCAAGGCCTAGTAAATAGACCCGAGTCCTGGACAGTGATGTTTGGCAGTGTTTGCGGTGGCAGTTGGTGTGGCTCCCTATTTGAATTTTGGACTGCACAGAAACTGCCACTGGAGAAGAGAGAAACTTATCTCCATCTCCAGAAAACATAAATATCACAATTTCCTGATTTTTATTTTAGATAATTAAATATCCACCAAAATACCAGCCAATTAGTTCCTAACTGCCATGTTACAGGCTGTGGGTCTTATTTATCAACGAGCACAACTATCACAAATTGGATGATCAATTATAATATTTTCATCGTTCTGCCAAACAGTGCTGGACTTATACGCTACAATTATCTGGCTGATCAACCCGATATCAGCAGATTGGCCAGATTATTGTAGCATATATACGGGTGACTTGATCCGGTAATATCGATTGGCTGGACATGCCGGATCATGTCCCTGTGATGCGAAAATTTGAAAGTGTAATTTCGCCCGCATTGGGCAGTGTATGCCCTATCGCGGCCTACCGATGGATATTTCCCCGTTTCCTTCATATGGGAAGGAATGGGGAAATGTCTCCCCCTGAGGGTGGAGCACCGGTGACATACACTGTGACATAAGACGTGACATACACTGTGAGTGATCTCCCAGTGTACAGTATGCCTGTGATACCTGCAGTGTCAGATAAAATGCCTGTCGGTCAGACAGGTATTTTATCTGCCCGTGTATGCCCACCTTTAGGCTACATATACTCTATATGCCCACCTTTAGGCTACATACAACCTCATCCTTTTGGCAATATATTTAGACAGATTTGCATTGATGTAATTGATAAATGTAAAAGTATAGTGATGCTTATAGAAAAAAAAACAAAAAAAAAAAAACAAAGAAACACCAGTGTAATCAGACTCATGACTATACTAGTACAAAGACACTACAATATTATTATAATACAGGTTGAGTCTCCCTTATCCAAAATGCTTGGGACCAGAGGTATTTTGGATATCGGATTTTTCCGTATTTTGGAATAATTGCCTACCATAATGAGATATCATGGTGATGGGACCTAAATCTAAGCACAGAATGCATTTATGTTTCATATACACCTTATACACACAGCCTGAAGGTCATTTCAACCAATATTTTTTATAACTTTGTGCATTAAACAAAGTGTGTCTACATTCACACAATTAATTTATGTTTCATATACACCTTATACACACAGCCTGAAGGTCATTTAATACAATATTTCTAATAATTCTGTGTATTAAACAAAGTTTGTGTACATTGAGCCATCAAAAAACAAAGGTTTCACTATCTCACTCTCACTCAAAAAAGTCCGTATTTCGGAATATTCCGTATTTCGGAATATTTGGATATGGGATACTCAACCTGTATTACATTTGATCACTTTGTGATATTGCATAGCATTGTGAGGTGGAAGCTTACGAGAGTGGCCCTAGATATCATATCCATATATCCACATTCTGCCACACACTCTGAGCCAGAGTCATAGCCATAAGCGCACACAGCAGCGCCTATACGTGGTCGCTTGCCTGTGAGCTTATGAAAATGCCGCTACATAGTCCATCCCTATGGAACACCTGTGTGGCCAAATGCTCAAAGTCTGAGACACTCACTACCAATTGGCGCATCCTTGGATTGGCGCGTCCTTGGCAGGTGGATTTTCTCCGACCATGGTCTCCATGCTTGCGGCTGTGCACCTATCAACACCTTGATGGTGAATGTGCCACTTTCATAACCTGCACACAGTATGGACCAGTTTTGTGTTCACTACTGTCACTATTAGGAGTTCTGCTAACCAATGATATGAGAAATACTGGAGGAAGCGTAGGGAAAGGCAGGGCTCACCTTTAAATAATTAAGACTTGTGCTTCATATTATTGTGGAAAAAATATTCTAGACTAGTACACACAGACACAAACAATATTTATCTTGTAGAAACACCAATTACAGTAAAACAATATTTGTAGCATTCAACAAAACTTTTTTCTACTCAATTAGAAAAAAATAACAATTCTAACAATGTTTTTTTTTATTATATAGAATTACATTTTATTGTTACTTAGAGAACATGGGGCCTAATTCAGGCCTGATCGCAGTAGCAAATTTGTTCTCTAATGGGCAAAACCATGTGCACTACAGGGGGGGGCAGATATAACATGTGCAGAAAGAGTTAGATTTGGGTGGGTTATATTGTTTCTGTGCAGGGTAAATACTGGCTGCTTCATTTTTAGACTGCAATTTAGATTTCAGTTTGAACACACCCCACCCAAATCTAACTCTCTCTGCACATGTTACATCTGCCCCCCCCCCCCCCCCCCTTCCTGCAGTGCACATGGTTTTGCCCATTAGCTCTAAAAAATTTGCTGCTGCAATCAGGTCTGAATTAGGCCCATTTTCAACTACTGTCTCACAGCATTAAATTCATGCCTACCGATATTATTGGAGCAATTAACAGCATAAACTGCATATTTGGTATGCATGGCTAGCATAATATACATGAAAATACATGGTTTCCTAGATTTCAGCTGACACACTCGGAATATTGTTTTTCCAGTGATCAATGTCAGCTTCCTTCTGTGTTCTTAGATCAATGCCTATACCTCATCTTTGCTGACCTGTGAATGTGACATAGGGGGAAATTCAGACCTGATCGCTGCTGTGCGTTTTTGCACAGAGGGCGATCAGGTCCAAACTGCACATGCGTATGCACCGGTACAAAGCGGATCGCCGCTCAGCGATGGGTTTGTGCAACGGATCCGTTCGCATGGGAGATCACAAGATTGACAGGAAGAGGGCATTTGTGGGTGTCAACTGACCGTTTACAGGGATTGCCTGGAAAAACGCAGGCATGTCCATGTGTTTGCAGGGAGGGTTCCTGACATCAATTCCGGTCCCGGACAGGGTGATGTGATCGCAGCGGCTGAGTAAGTCCTGGGCTGCGCAGAGACTGCACAAAATCAGTTTGTACAGCTTTGCTACATATGCGATCGTACACTTGCACAGCTAAAGTACTCTCCCCCTGTAGGCGGCAGCTATCTGATCGCAGCAGTGCAAAAATCGCTAGCTAGCGATCAGGTCTGAATTTGGCCCATAGAGGCTAATTCATGTTTGTACGCTAATGCAAGTGCGATTGTCTAGGCTACGGAACTGCTAATGTTAGCAAGTGACACTGCCGCCAGAAATGAGAAGAGACGCCCACCTGAGCCATCACAAACTCATTCTCAACTGGGTACACAGTCACAGACTAAATGCAAAAATGAGGAACATCGGGGATAAGGGTTGCCCTATGGCAACGCAGACTGGACACAGCAGTAGCGACGCAAGCGCCATGATTTTGAACATACGAGCTCGCAGCCATCAGCAAACCCCCACACACACCCCGAAAATGGCCATGACACGCCTGCGTTTTCCCAGATACTCCTCATAAACTCATCGCTTACACCTCCAAACGGTCACTTCCTGTCAATCACTTTTCTATGAAATCCTCATTGCGAGCGGGATCGTAGCGAAAACCTTTGCGTAGGCACATTATGATCGCGACACATGCACAGTCTGCCAATAATTGCCCTGTTGCATGATAGTCGTCCATTGCATGCAAACATCGTGTAGTCAAACGTCAACACAAATCACAGTGAGAGGGCTCATACATAACAAGACATCTAATACCCTTTCATCAGAACTGGACTATCCGCAAGGTGGTATAGGCGGCCTCTCAACAGCCTGAGATATGTGTGGGCAACAAAGTTGTCTGCACATACCCTAACCCTATTAGCATATTCTGCCTGCCGGAAGGGCCCCGTATGACTGCCCGGTGGGAGGAAGCGGGTTGCGGACAACCTGTTGAGTCAGGAGCACCTTTATGGGGACGATTTAATTGTTTATATTCGCCCAATATACCATCTACATTGACGAAAGATCAAGGGGCACTATTCAATTCTTTTTTAACACGCTCATCACGCCCTGCAATGCCAGGTTTAGCCACATAAAATCTGACCAAATTGCTGGGTACAACGAAAAAAAAAGTGCCATTTGGGCACCCAAACGTGTAACTTTTTGCACAATCCTGTTCGCTAGCACGAGGGTGTGTGAGCATTGAATTGAATTGCTCCGTCTGGCACCCGCCACTTACAGCCGAGGGTGCAAACAATTGAATTACAGTACCTCCCATTGAGAGATCAGTGAATCCATGCTTATGCCGGTATGGAGACACTGATTTCTCTATGTGAGCACCATTTGCTCCCCCAGTATGGAGACACTGATCTCTCTGTCATCCCTAGCTACCTCTAGCCCCAGCTTACAAATGCACTGTGAGGGCCTTTAGAGTGGCAGATCATTAGGTAAGTGTCCTTTTTCCGTCTACAGTCAGTGGATCAAGCTGTGGACCCTTGGATGCAAGGTGTAATTAGAGGCTACTGCATTTATCTTGGGGATTTCATGGGGTTATACTGTGGGTCTTTAAATAAGCTTTTATTTAGATTGTGCTGGGATTTTGGTTTATACACTACAAGCCCAATATATTGTGATACCAATTGTTAAAAAAATAAACTCAGTAACTACAATAACAAGAGTGAGGTTTATAAAGGCATTTATTCTCCACAGGGGTCACACAGACGAAGGTGGAGATGCAGAACAGAGTTATCTCCACCTTCATGGAGGATACAGCAAAGGGATCCATATACACATCAATGTATTTATCTTATGAGGTCAATATAACTGGTAAACTGCTCCCCCCACCCCAAACATAAAGTCTGGATGTGTTTCTAGAGTGTAGAAGTGCCCACTACAGCGAGTTCCATGTTTTCCCCAACTCCCTTGAGACACGGTGAACAGTTCCTTAGATCACACTATCCTTGATTGCAGGTTACACAAACACATTTATATTGAATTATAACATATATATATATAATTGTACTACAAATACTGCCACAGGAACTTATGGAAGAGTTATGTGATCTTTAATACATAGTAAATAATGTAGAAACTTATCACTTATATCACAGTATTTTCTACAGAGATGATAATATTTATATAACGTACGACACAATATTTTCTGAGCCATAAAGTTTGAGACTCAGCACTTTGAAACAGGAATTGGTGCCTTTGGAAAGGATGAGCATGTTTCCTGTCTTATTCCTTCATGTTATATATTTGCATTAAATACTTTGTTCCTGCAAGTATCTGAGGAGAAAAACTGAAGGAGAAGATCTACAAACTATTTGGCTGAGACAATAATGATCATTTAAACAGGATTAGGACGGACTTCAGGAAGCGTTTACACCCTAAATGGACATATTTACTGTATCCCAATTAATGTGTTCCTAATCTAACTAACATGGTTTTATAGATGGACAGTAAAGATTTAAGAACTGTTCACAATAGGTTTGGGCTTTCCTTTCGTTCATTTTGTAATTTCATTGTTCTTTTACAATGACAATAAAGAATTTCTATCTATCTCTCTATCTTTATTTTGTTCATACATTTCCCCTATTTTAAATTATATAGATGGATACAATTTGTAGTCAGTCAACATTAGATATATCGGTATCGCAACAATAGATTTTTTTATTGCTTTCCTTTGTGCTTCTGTTCTAAGTGTAAATCCTTTAATTGCCCATACACGTCTAGGTAACCTTATTATCTCTATAGAGAATAGCATGAGTTGAGGGGTTTGGTAGGAAAGGTCATGTGTGAAAATGTCAATGAAATGTCAACACCAAAATGTTGACAGGTACAAAATGTCAACCATCAAAATGTCGACATCAAAATGCTGACAGGTACAAAATGTCAACAATCAAAATGTTGATTATTACGTTAGTATTTGCAGCTAACATCCTTAGTCTAATTGTAATGCAGGTGGCTTGTAAACCAGGGATAATACAATGGGTGAATGTTGCCATGACAACCGGGAGCCATCACATTTTATATCAGGTCACTTCATAACCAGTTAGCTTATAAAACCTGCCTGTTAAATGCAATGAAGAACAGAATTATAAGCGATATTCTGCAAAAATGTGAGCACGTCAACAATATCTTTCAGTTCTATACAAGTCTGCAAGGCTTGTTCTCTTGCTTGCGTTTTTATCCTTTCGATTTTGGACATTGTGGTCTGTTGATCTGTGATGACAGAATTAATTAGGTTCTGCACTCCGAAATTTTCCTGCCCCAGGATATTGTTCCAGCGCCTGTGCCATCCTTCAAGTTTGTTTTGTATACCAGGAATTCGAAGGTCACTGTTTTCACTCAACGACCACATAGTAGGTGGGTACAGAGGTGGGAATCTTGTTGGGTGGCTACAACTATTTTGACGAAGTCTTCCCAAGACATAATTTTCTTCAAAATAGGTAACAACTGAGTTGGCTCTTTCTGGTAGAACTTTTTTTACTTCTTCAAAAGCAGCGGGAATATCGCTTGCCGGCAGAAACGCTAGTGCTTGCAAGAGCCTCAGTTTTAGCGCAAATTCACCGTTTTCTCCATATTCCGTTGCTAAACCAGAGCACTGAATACTTCTCCAAATATATTTTTCCAAATGAAATGAAGAACATTTGTGAGTACTGCCTCCAAATTCACTTTTTACAGCATTTATGGCAGCTAACTCAAAATCAGTCAGAATATATTGTGGTGCCAACTCAATACCGTAGTCTGCTGCGTAATCTTTCAAATCCTGCAAAAATCTAGTGTAGCACTCTTCGCTTTTGCTGGTGAGCAGGCCATGCGCTAAAGGAACAAATGTTTGGCTCACCGCATTCGTTCCAACCATGGCGTGAATTGTACATAGGTGTCTAAAGAGCGTTGGACAAGCTGTGGATGGCCCATCCATAATCCAATAAGGCGCATGATGGAGTTTGCGCAAATTATCTTCTGTTGAAAACAGTAGAATCCTTTCACTGCCAAACGTGTCGTCTCTTGCGAGGACATTAACGCCATTTACTTTGCTTAAATTAACAGGCACACTGATTTCTTGTAAAGACGTAGGCCGTGGAGCCATGCTTTTCCTACGGATCCTCCTGACAACTTGCCTCAATGCCTCTCTGTTGGGCATATGTATTGCACTTGCTGTAGGCATTGCTGCTGTAACAGCCTGTATAATTTCAGTAGGAGACTCCTCTGTGTTTTTGGCACGGTATTTAATTAGCGCCCTTGCATCTGCTACATCACTCTTCTCCATTCTTGGTAGATGGTTGTGCATTTTTTCTGAGCGTAATCTATGTTCCCCGTCAATGAGAGTGGTACAAACGAAACCAGTACACTGTCCGCTGATTCTTTCAATACAGTGCCAGTACCAGATATCTCCTCTTTGCTTGTTCTTGGACAACAAGTAGCCTTTGGTTTGAAGTAACATTTTTCCTTTCTGAGATGGCACTAGACGACAAACCTCTCCGGCCATTTTGATACTCATAGGTAGTGGCAGCCCTAGGATTTGCGTGGCCCTAGGTGGAAAAATTAAAAGGTGCCCCATAAAACAATGTCACACTACAAAAAAACTAATGTTGAGTTTCAGCACTTTGTAAAATTTCACAGAACAGACAGATATTAGATAGATGGATTGCTAGATAAAAGATAGACTGGGATAATTTGCTAGATATAGATAGATAGATACATAGATAGATAGATAGATAGATAGATAGATAGATAGATAGATAGATAGACAGATATGAGCTAGAAAGATGTGAGGTCAGTGTCTGACTGGGGAATGAAGGGCCCACCAGGGGAATGCAGTGGTAGGGGCCCATGCTTAACCACTTAACTGGCTAATATTTGTTTCCAGAGGGAAAAGGTAGCAGGTGCGCTATCTCACACTAGCTCAACCTGTAGTAACCAGAGGCACTTAGCATATTCCTGGCCAGGGCTATGAGCTTACCCACCGCATCAAGGTAGCCTTGCCCCACCCACCCCTCTGATTTTAAATAGTCCAACACTCTAGCCTTTACATTTGGAATGAGCACACTGAGGTAAGACTCCTACATTCTGTTTAATATGGCAGTCCATAATGGGGGGAATTCTCTGGGGTGCGGGGCTCCCTGTGCCTGCCGTGGCTGGGTGTCCCTGGGGCATCGCAATTTAACACTATTTCATCACTCCATGTCACTTATAGTTTGTTTTATATATATGTAACACTTTCACATAATTTTCTTTTACTCCTCACATTATTCACACATGCAGCAGCAGCTGCTCCTACCTCTTTAACCCTATATTTTTATCACTCCTGCGATGCCCTGGGGTTGTCTGGCTGGGTGGCTCTGGGGTGTCCTGCCCCTCGGACCTGAACCCCTATAGTTAGTGTTAGGGACTTACCCAATGAGAGGCTACCTTGATGCGGTGGGTAAGCTCATAGCCCTGGCCAGTAATATGCTAAGTGCCTCTGGTTACTACAGGTTGAGCTAGTGTGAGATAGTGCACCTGCTACCTTTTCCCTCTGTATACATTACTAAGTCTCAAGCAGAGTAGCACCTCACTACCTAATTAAGGTGTGCAAATTAGGGCCCTTTTCCCTAATATTTGTTTCCTAAAACTGCTTATAAATTGTCAGGTTTTTATGACTGAATTAGGTTAAGAAATTTATTAAAAACATATCCAATACGATTTTATTTAAAATAAATAAAACATTTTAAAATAAACATCAGTACAAACACTGATGGCCAATATTTCTGACCATCGATGATCAGACCACAACAACTCTATGGCGCAGGGATTCAAATGTTATCGCACCCCCGATCTCCTGTCTAAAGTGACGGGAGATCGCGGGGCGATATTCAAATACCCCCCCCATCGCAATGTTCACGCCCATTACAGTCGGGTTTAGGCGTGCAAACCACCTAAACCCGACTAAAGTAATGGACGCTAGCGTGAAAACACCTGTTTGGGCACCCAAACGGGTCTCTTTGGGCGCATTTAAGCTCACTATCCCCTGGGGATAGCGAGCTGAAATGAACTTGACACGCCCATCCGCAGACACATTAGAATAGCTGCGGGAAGGCGCTATCACAGGAAGGAGCGGGGGGGACATTGAATCTGGCCCTATATTTTCCTGGAAGTTGCTCCTCTCTGCAGCGACCGGTGGCCACAAAGAAGGTGAGGGGCTGTTTTTTAATCAGCAATGATCAGCAGCACGACAATCACTTGAGCAAGGGAACTAGGAAGCAGAGGGACCGTGAGGTCAATCTGATAGCTGCAGCTGCTGGAAGATTGCCTTCCATCAGCCACATACAAGGCTTTCTGACTGGTCGCATCAGATGCAACTGGGTATGGTATGGAGGGTCGACAGTAACTAGGTCAACCACTACTGGTCGACAGTAACTAGGTCGACAGCGATGCTAGGTCGACATGGTCTAGTTCGACTGGTCAAAAGGTCGACATGAGTTTTTTATGGTTTTTTTGTGTCGTTTTCTCCGTACAGTGACCGGGAACTCCAATTAGTGGACAGTAACTAGGTCAACCACTACTGGTCGACAGTAACTAGGTCGACAGCGATGCTAGGTCGACATGGTCTAGTTCGACTGGTCAAAAGGTCGACATGAGTTTTTTATGTTTTTTTGTGTCGTTTTCTCCGTACAGTGACCGGGAACTCATATTAGTGCACAGTGTCCCCTCGCACGGGCAAGGTGCCTCGCTCTGCTACCGCTGCACTCGGCACAGGTTACTATTCCCAATCGTAGTCTGCGTGGATTGTTAAGTATGAAAAAGTTCAAAAAAAAGGAAAAATTTTGAAAAAAATCATGACGACCTTTTGACCTGTCGACCTAGAACATGTTGGTCGACCTAGGGGTCTATTTACTAAGCCTTGGATGGAGATAAAGTCCATGGAGATAAAGTACCAGCCAATCTGCTCCTGTCATTTTTCAAACCCAGCCTGTTTTTTTGGCAGTTAGGAGCCAATTGGCTGGTACTTTATCTCTGTTGACTCCCCCTGAGGCTTAGTAAATAGACTCCCTAGACACTGTCGACCTAGTTACTGTCGACCAAGAGACCGGATACCGATGCAACCATGTCAGGGAAAGCCCAGCCTCGTGTGGTCTCATCTAAAGCAAACATGCCAGGAAAGTGATTAAGGAGTGTGGCTACACAGAGGTTTAGCCAACTATTAGAGGGGACTTCCTCATATATTAACACGACCACTAAATGTAATTTGCACACAGGCAGATTCAGAATGACATTGTAGCACGATCAATATCAATGTGACATTTCCTGAACGACCACATGCAATGTGGCAGAATGTCTACCTGTAATGTATTCAGTGTCCCCAGCTTGGAGGGGGACAGCAGAGCAGGACACACACTAATAATGTCCCTGTTTGGCTGGCAGCAGACTTCTTGGCTGTAGATTTCACATACGTAATCATTTGGCCTTTTTCTCCCGCCAGGTCTGGATTTGAACTCTGCCTCTTATCTACACACAGTGGATGCCGCTGTGTCAACAAAACCAGTGACTTCAGTATTCATAAGGGGGATCAGCCATGAAGTTGATAGTGACAATGTCGACACAAGAATGTCAACAGTTATGAGGGTTGACAGAATAAAAATGCCATTGTGATTGTCTAGGCTATGGAACTGCTAATGTCAGCAAGTGAAGCTGCCGCCCAGAAACGAGAAGAGAGGCCCACCGGAGCCATCACTGTGTACACATTCACAGCCTATACACAAACACAGGGAACATCACGGCTAAGGGTAGGCCTATGGCTGCGCAGACTGGACACAGCAGTAGGTGCAGTTGCAATGTTTAGCACGTAGGAGCACATGGCTGACGGCAGATAATAGGATTTTAATACCTACCGGTAAATCCTTTTCTCCTAGTCCGTAGAGGATGATAGGGACTCCAAATGGACCATGGGGTATAGACTGGATCCGCAGGAGACATGGGCACACTACAAGACCTTGAATGGGTGTGAACTGGCTCCTCCCTCTATGCCCCTCCTCCAGACCCCAGTTATAGGAACTGTGCCCAGGGAGATGGACATTTCGAGGAAAAGGATTTTTGTTACACTAAGGGTGAGACACATACCAGCTCACACCACAAACATACCGTACACTGGATTAGCAGGAATACCAGACAACAGTATGAACGAAAAACAGCAACAAGCTGAACATAACCGAATACACAACTTTTGTGTAACCGAAAACATCAACTAACAATACACTGCAAGTAACAGTCCGCACTGGGATGGGCGCCCAGCATCCTCTACGGACTAGGAGAAAAGGATTTACCGGTAGGTATTAAAATCCTATTTTCTCTTACGTCCTAGAGGATGCTGGGGACTCCAAAAGGACCATGGGGTCTATACCAAAGCTCCAGACCGGGCGGGAGAGTGCGGACGACTCTGCAGCACCGATTGAGCAAACATGAGGTCCTCATCAGCCAGCCGCCCATGATGAGCCCACCTTCCTGGTAGAATGGGCCTTCACTGACTTCGGCAACGGCAATCCAGCCGTAGAATGAGCATGCTGAATCGTATTACAAATCCAGCATGCAATAGTCTGCTTGGAAGCAGGATTTCCAATCTTGTTGGAAGCATACAGGACAAACAGGGCTTCTGTTTTCCTAACACAAGCCGTTCTGGTGACGTAAATCTTCAAAGCTCTTACGACATCGAGAGATTTTGGCACCGCCACGGCATCTGTAGCCACAGGCACCACGATAGGTTGATTTATGTGAAACGAAGAAACCACCTTCGGCAGAAACTGTTGACGAGTCCTCAATTCCGCCCTATCCACATGGAAAATCAAATATGGGCTCTTGTGAGACAAAGCCGCCAAGTCCGACACCCGTATTGAGGACGCCAAGGCCAAAAGCATGACCACTTTCCAAGTGAGAAATTTCAACTCAACCTTTTGCAAAGGTTCAAACTAGTGAGACATAAGAAATTGTAACACCACTTCAAGATCCCACGGTGCCAGGAAGGGCGGCCAATTCTTTTTGAAAGAAAATAGATAAAGCCAAAATCTGCACTTTGATGGAACCCAATTTCAGGCCTGCATCCACGCCTGCCTGCAAAAAATGGAGGAAACGACCCAGCTGAAACTCCTCCGTAGGAGCCTTCTTGGCTTCACACCACGACACATATTTTCTCCAAATACGGTGATAGTGCTTCGCCGTGACGTCCTTTCTAGCCTTAAGGAGGGTGGGGATGACTTCCCCGGGAATACCCTTTCGAGCTAGGATTTGGCGTACAGCCTCCACGCCGTCAAATGCAGCCGCGGTAAGTCTTGAAATACGCATGGCCCCTGCAGTAACAGGTTCTCTCTGAGAGGAAGCGGCCAAGGATCTTCTATGAGTAATTCCTGAAGATCCGGATACCAGGCCCTCCGTGGCCAATCTGGAACGACGAGTACCGCCTGAACCCTTGTTCGTCTTACGATCCTCAACACTTTTGGAATGAGAGGAAGTGGAGGGAACACATGCACCGACTGAAACACCCACGGTGTTACGAGGGCGTCCACTGCACTGGCTTGGGGGTCCCTCGCCCTGGAACAATACCTCGGAAGCTTCTTGTTGAGGTGAGACGCCATCATGTCTATTTGAGGAATTCCCCAACGCCTTGTCACTTCTGCAAATACCTCTTGATGAAGTTCCTAATCTCCTGGATAGAGATCGTGTCTGCTGAGGAAGTCTGCTTCCCAGTTGTCCACGCCCGGAAGGAAGACTGCTGACAGAGCGCTCACGTGTTTTTCCGCCCAGCTGAGAACTTTTGTGGCCTCCGCCATCGCCGCTCTTTGTTCCGCCCTAGTGGTTTACGTACGCCACCGCTGTTACGTTGTCCGACTGAATCAGGACAGGTAGACCTCGAAGCAGGTGTTCCGCTTGTAGAAGGCCGTTGTAAATGGCTCTTAACTCCAGAACGTTTATGTGGAGACAAGTTTCCTGGCTTGACCATTTTCCCTGGAAACTTCTTCCTTGAGTGACTGCACCCCAGCTTTGGAGACTTGCATCCGTGGTCAGCAGGACCCAATCCTGGATCCCGAACC
The DNA here is from genome assembly GCF_028390025.1 of Pseudophryne corroboree. Taxonomy (NCBI): domain Eukaryota; kingdom Metazoa; phylum Chordata; class Amphibia; order Anura; family Myobatrachidae; genus Pseudophryne; species Pseudophryne corroboree. Next base: position 111,067,677 of record NC_086452.1, on the reverse strand, counting down.
TCCTGGTCCTGGAAGATAGACTTATTTTCCGATGCATGTGCAGGTGAGACCCGGACCATTTGTCCAGCAGGTCCCACTGAAACACCCGGGCATGAAACCTGCCAAACGGAATGGCTTCGTAGGCCGCAACCATCTTCCCTAGCACTCGAGTGCATTGATGAATCGACACTCTTGCCGGTTTCAGAATCTCCTTGACCATGCAATGGATTTCCAGAGCTTTTGCCGCCAGAAGAAACACTCTCTGCAGTTCCGTGTCTAGGATCATGCCCAAGAAGGGCAGCCAAGTTGTCTGGATCAACTGAGACTTTGGCAAATTTAGAATGCAACCATGATGTCGCAGAACCGTCAGGGAGAGTTCCAAATTTCTTAGCAACTGCTCCTTCGATCTCACCTTTATCAGGAGATCGTCCAAGTACGGGATAATTGTGACACCCTGCTTGCGTAGACGTACCATCATTTCAGCCATCTGAAATTGGTAATGACAATCCTGCACCGCAAATCTCAGGAAAGCCTGATGTGGAGGATATATCGGGACGTGTAAGTTGGCATCTTTTATGTCGACTGACGCCATAAAATCCCCCCTTCTAGACTGGAGATCACTGCTCGAAGAGATTCCATCTTGAACTTGAAAGTTTTTAAATACAGATTGAGGGATTTTAAGTTCAGGATCGGTCTGACCGAGCCGTCCGGCTTTGGCACGACAAAGAGGCTTGAATAAAACCCTTCTCCCCGTTGGGACGGGGTTACCGGGACAATGACACTATGGAGACACAGCTTTTGTATCGCAGCACTCACTACTTCACTTTCTGGGATCGAAACTGGCAAGGCTGATTTGAAAAATTGGTGGGGGGGCACCTCCTGAAACTCCAGTTTGTACCCTTGGGACACTATGTCTAACACCCAAGGATCTAGGCCCGAGTGAAACCAGACCTGACTAAAGAGTCGGAGACGCGCCCCCCCACCGGCCCGGACTCCCGCAGGGGAGCCCCAGCGTCATGCGGTGGACTTGGTAGAGGCCGGGGAGGACTTTTGGTCCTGGGAGCCTGACACAGCAGGCGACCTCTTTCCCCTTCCTCTGCCTTTCGACGCAAGGAAGGACGAGCCCCTTCCTTTTTTGTATTTATTAGGCCGAAAGGACTGCATCTGATAATGGGGTGCCTTTTTCTGTTGTGCTGAAACATAAGGAAGAAAAGATGACATACCCGCTGTAGCGGTAGACACCAAACAAACACTACCTTTATAAGGGAGAGCTTCCATAGCTTTTTTGGAGTCGGCATCAGCATTCCATTGATGAATCCACAGCGCTCTCCTGGCCGAGACTGCCATGGCATTGGCCCTTGATCCCAAGAGGCCAATATCCCTTGCCGCATCCTTTAGGTAAGCTGCGGCGTCCCTGATATAACCGAGAGTCAAAAGAATGTTATCCCTCTCCAGGGTATCCATGTCAGATGCCAAATTATCAGCCCACTTAGCAATAGCACTACTCACCCAAGCCAACGCCACGGCAGGTTTGAGGAGGGCACCCGTAGTGACATAAATGGCCTTTAATGTCGTTTCCTGCTTACGATCCACAGGATCCTTGAGGGCAGCAGTGTCGGGAGACGGGAGCGCCACCATCTTGGACAGCCAGGACAGAGCCTTGTCCTCATTGGGAGATGACTCACACTTTTCCCTGTCGTCAGAGGGGAAAGGATATGCCATAAGAATTCTCTTGGGAATCTGCCATCTTTTATCAGGCGATTCTCAAGCCTTTTCACAAAGCGCGCTTAGTTCATGAGAGGGGGGAAACATGACCTCAGGTTTCTTTCCCTTATACAAACATACCCTTGTATCAGGAACAGCAGGTACTTCAGAAATATGTAAAACATCTTTAATAGCCACAATCATGTACTGAATACTCTTAACCAATTTTGGATGCAAACTGGCCTCACTATAGTCGACACTGGAGTCAGAGTCTGTGTCGGTATCCGTATCAGCTATTTGGGTAAATGAACGCTTTTGTGACCCTGAGGAAGCCTGCACCTGGGAGAAGGCGTCCTCCATGGATTTTTTCCACGTTTGTGACTGAGCATCAGATTTATCCAGCCTCTTAGACAATAATGCCACATTTGCATTCAATGTACTCAACATATTCACCCAATCAGCAGTCGGCGGTGCCGACAGAGTCACTCCCAAATCCTTCTCTGCGCCCCCAGGAACTTCCTCCGGGGAGGAGCACTCAGTCTCAGACATGTCGACACACCGTACCGACACACACACTCTCACACTGGCAATAGGGGACAGATCCACAGGGAAGCCTGTTAGAGAGAACACAGAGGGAGTATACCAACTCACACCCCAGTGCCCATATACTACTGACAAAATAATATGTGATCACTGCGCTGTTAAAATCGCACCAATTTACCTTTTGCTCCCTGTACTCGATAAGGAGAGAGGAGGTCCGGGCCAGCGTCTCTGCAGCGGCTGTGAAGAGAGAAAATGGCGCTGGTAAGCTGTGAGGGCCAAGCCACGCCCCCTTCCGGCGCGCTGTAGTCCCGCTCAATTTTAAATAATTATACTGGCGGGGGTCTAATATTTAGTGCCTAGGCACTTAAAATATGTGCTTTGCCAGTGCTAAAAGACCTCAGTAACTGCTGCCCAGGGCGCCCCCCTGCGCCATGCACCCTGCAAGTGCCGTTGGTGTATGTGAGGGAGCATGGAGCGCAACGCGACCGCCGCGCTGTACCTCCGTTACCGAAGTCTTCTGCCGTCACTGAAGTCTTCTATCTTCTGAATACTCACCCGGCTTCATTCTTCTGGCTTCTGTGAGGGGGGTGACGGCGCGTCTCCAGGAACAAGCAGCTAGGCGCACCAAGTGAGCGAACCCTCTGGAGCTAATGGTGTCCAGTAGCCTAAGAAGCAGAGCCTTTGAACTAAGAAGAATTAGGTCTGACTTCTCTCCCCACAGTTCCACGATGCAGGGAGCCTGTAGCCAGCAGGTCTCCCTGAAAATAAAAAACCTAACAAAAAGTATTTTTAGAGAAACTCAGGAGAGCTCCCCTAGTGTGTGTCCAGTCTCTCTGGGCACAGAATCTTACTGGGGTCTGGAGGAGGGGCACAGAGGGAGGAGCCAGTTCACATCCATTCAAGGTCTTATAGTGTGCCCATGTCTCCTGTGGATCCCGTCTATACCCCATGGTCCTTTTGGAGTCCCCAGCATCCTCTAGGACGGAAGAGAAATATGACTGGAAACGGGCTTGACATGCCTGCGTTTTCCCTACCTCTCCCCATAAACTCCACGTTAACACGTCTAAATGGTCACTTCCTGTCAGTCACTTTCCCTTAAAATCCTTATTGTGAGTGGGATCACAGCAGCACATGCACATTGCAACTTAGTCTCAAAGTTAGTCTAAAGGTGCATAAATACTGAGCGCTTTTCCCCCCTGCCCAGCGATGTCAGCGGGGGTGAGCGGCTTTCCATAGCAGGACGCTATGGAAAGCCGCTCACCCCACCGTTCATCTACTGGTAATACCAGTACATAAACGGCGTCCGCCGGCAATGAAGCGGGAGCGCGCATCAGCGCTCATCACTTGTGCATACACACTGAGCGGTTCTGAGCTGAAAGCAGCTCAACACACCAAAAGTGAGCTGCTTTCAGCTCAAAATCACCCAGTGTGTATGGGCCTTTAGGGTTACCATTAGGCTGGACTTGCATTAAAAACTCAGTGCTGACATTTTGACCACATCAACATTTCATCAGTGTTGACATTGTGAACATCTGAAAATACAGATCGTCCAGGGTGTCCGTCCGATGCAATATTTTCTAAGTTCAAAGTCGGCTGCCTTGGGCAGTGTAGGAATTGCTGCGGCCGACAGACAGGCAATTACCGTGTTCCTTCACAGAAGAGGAATGGGGAAATGTCCCCTCCCCAGGGGAAGAGTCCAGAAATCGTGTGATATCTCACAGTGTATGCCCATTGATATCGGATAGGTTTCAGGCTATCGGATAAAATGCATTTATCTGCAGGTATATGCCCAGTATTAGGAAGGAATGCAGTCGATACTTTCTAGACAATACTACCCTGCTGAACCTTGGTTTAAAATCTAGAACTTATGCAACTGGCAAAGCTTCCCATATAACCCAGAGAAGACAGGCAACTAGAAGGAGCTAGTAAATGAATGGTCAGCTTCAGGAATATTATGTAAGCTGTGCATCCAGTTTATCAGTCGTGTGCTTTAATGGATACCTAGGTCTATGCATCAGCCCAGAAATTATCTTGGCAGCTCAGTAAGAACCTCCATTTAAATGGCTTATAGGTTCCTATCTATTTAAGATGATCCTTTCACAGAAATATTCCGACTCTGCAGTATTAAATTTAGAAACACTTTGCTACAGACTGACATTCAGTTCTCTTATGTTATGCACGTCAGATAACAGAACCAAGCAGCACAAACAATTGAGGTTACTGGAGTCAATGTGAGAAAACCCAACAATATATCCGATTTTGGGGGAAGAAGATTAGCGAGATGTTCAGTCATTTGGGAATTCCAGTAGGCAGCCTGTAAATTGGGTATCTGGGACCCTCTTGGGAAGTAGTAGTGTCAATCACCACGCTGATAAGCAGGAAATAAACCATCCCTAAAATATGCAATGCGGTTACAATCCCGACGTCCGGAATCCCAAAAGGGGCCAGTAAATGGACGCTGGAATCCCGACCGTCGAGATCCTGATCGTCGACACAGCGGGGTGGGTAAGTACTACGTTGGGGAGGGGTGTCAGGTTTAGGCAACGCCCGGAGGACTTAGGGTTAGGGTGTGTGTGTGGGGGGGGGGGGGGATTTAAGGTGCGGGCAGGAGGGGTTAGGGTTAGGCTGTGGGGGGAGGCAGGGTTAGGGTGCAGGGAGGAGGGGTTAGGTCTAGGTGCCACTCGGGGGAGGGGTTAGGCTGCAGGTGGGGAGGGGGAGGTTAGGGTAAGGCACCTACCAGGGAGGGTTAGGGTAGGGGGTTAGGATACTTAAGGCCCCTTGTCGGGATGCCGCTGTCAGTCTCCTGACCGCTGGCCTCCCAACAGCCGGCATTTCATACCCAACCCCTAAAATATATATAGATTTGTCAAGCAGAGACAGAGGTCTTGCAATTTTAAATAATGTCCCAATTACCTAATATTAGGTTTAAGATGTCATCACTGGTCAAAACATTAATGGTCGTCCCCTAGTAGCTACTATGGCCTTTGTGTGAATAAACTGTTTCAACTACAGAGCAAGTAGATGTCCCACGTGTAGTTTCTAGGTGCGTTCCTTTTTCTCTTTGGTAACATGAGTTTCCTGACCCTGGAAAGCATGTGACTGTTACTTTAGCGATCCAGGACTCACTCAGAAGAAAATTTGCTACTTCCGGCCCTCTGCAAGTGGAAGAGGACTGAACAGTAAAAATCTTTGTTTGTGACATACCTCCTAACTTCTCGGCAGGGGTCCTCAGGGTTGGAGGGGTGCAGCTATGCGGGCACTACAATCATGATTGTGGCCATGATGACGGGATTCAGCATAAGACGCATTATTAAGCTGCCCGGACTGCGCAGTTAGTGGGCGGCAGCTGCAGCATACTCCGGAAGAGTCACCCGAGAATCAGGAGTCTCCCTGATGTTCCAATGTACTCTGACACATATCCCGGCTAATTACATTCAGCCTTTAGTGCAAGGAAACCGTGTTTTCTAAGGCTAGTTTCTCACCCTACTGTACTTTTTCATTTCTTTGTAAATCTCCGCCGCATGCTACGCTTCTTTGTATTACTTATCTTGCCCACTGTAACCTACGTAGTGCGCCCTAGATAGCTGCCGAGTCTGGTACACTCAGGGGCTGGATGAACAGCCCGGGGTACCATTTATCCACTGGGTATATTGCTAGTCACTGTTCATTTTATCCTTCTTGGCTTATTTCATGTACTTATCACACACTACTGGGGCAGATGTATTAAGCCTGGAGTAGGGATAAAGCAGTGATAAGAGCAAGGTGATAATGCACCAGCCAGTCAGCTCCTGTCATTTTTCAAATCCGTAATGATTGGCTGGTGCGTTATCACCTTCCACTTATCACTGCTATATCCCTTCTCCAGGTTAATACACCTGCCCCCATGTCACCAATGTAGTGACCCGACATGGCTGCCTCGCCTGGTACTCTATTGTGTAGAATTAACAATGCACGGCTCTGATGATTTTGCAATGAGCTCTCCTAGTATTTTTTTTTATCTCGCCCATTATGTGTCATCAATTCTAGGCATTGCCTATTCTGCCCAGTGTAACCGACGTAGTGCGCCTAAAATGGCTGCCGCGCCTGGATCCTTTGTGGATAGGATGAATAATCCTTACAACTGATGACCCAAAATGACTGCCGCACCCTTGTATTATCCTCATGGTCTGTGTATTTTAGCCAAATGAAAACCTCTATATATGTTCATACACTCTGTAAAGTACCTTAAGTCCTATTGTAGAAAAGCTCTACACAAATAAAATTATTATTATTAATAATAAAGATAAATTGAGAACATGCAGTTATTCATACATACATGTTTAGAGCAGATAATAAGCACTAACCCCAGCCCTGTTTAGCAGTCCATACATGCAGAATAAGAAAATAGGAACAGATACTTAGAATTACATACAGCATCCAGGAAAAAATAGGATTTTAATTACCTACCGGTAAATAATTTTCTCGTAGTCCGTAGAGGATACTGGGGTTCCATTTAGTACCATGAGGTATAGAGGATCCGCTAGGAGCCATGGGCACTTTAAGAATTTGATAGTGTGGGCTTGCCCCTCCCTCTATGCCCCTCCTACCAGACTCAGTCTAGGAAACTGTGCCCGAGGAGATGGACATACTTTGAGAGGATAGATAAAGATAGTGGTGAGATTCCGAACCAGCACACACAAACAGAGGAAAGCTAAGCTAACCCAACTTTAAACAGGAACAGCAACAGCAGAACCAACAATACTTAACCAAGTAACAGTGCAGGAAGAACGAAGCCGGGCGCCCAGTATCCTCTACGGACTATGAGAAAAGGATTTACCAGTAGGTAATTAAAATCATATTTTCTCTCACGTCCTAGAGGATACTGGGGTTCCATTTAGTACCATGAGGATGTACCAAAGCTCCCAAACCGGGTGGGAGAGTGCTAAGGTTCCTGCAGAACTGATTGACCAAACTGAAGGTCTTCAGAGGCCAAAGTATTGAACTTGTAGAACTTAGCAAACGTGTTCGAACCAGACCAAGAAGCCGCTCGGCAGAGCTGTAAAGCCGAGACACCCACGGGCAGCCGCCCAGGAAGAACCCACCGACCTAGTAGAGTGGGCCTGTACAGATTTTGGAACCGGCAAAACTGCCGTGGAATAAGCATGCTGGATAGTGAGCCTGATCCAGCGTGCAATTGTCTGATTTGAAGCAGGACACCCAATTTTATTGGTATTATACAGAAGTTACAGCGAGTCGGATTTCCTGTGACGAGCTGTCCTCTTTACGTATACCTTCAAAGCCCTCACCACATCCAAAGACTTTGAAGTAGCGGAAGTGTCGGTGATAACCGGAACCACAATAGGTTCGTTGATGTGAAACGCAGAAACCACAGAGTTCAGCTCTGTCCTCATGGAAAATTAAATAGGGGCTCTTGTGAGACAAAGCCCCCAGCTCCGACACACATCTTACTGAGTCCAAGACCAACAGTGTGACGGTCTTCCACGTAAGATATTTTACGCCCACCTCCTGTAATAATTCAAACCAGTCCAATTGGAGGAACTGCAGCACCAAATTGAGATCCCAAGGTGCCATGGGAGTCACAAAGAGAGGATTGTATGCACAGAACACCTTTCAAAAACTTCTGGACCTCAGGGAGAGAAGCCAATTGTTTCTGAAAGAAAATGGACAAGGCCGAAATCTGGACTTTTATGGAGCCCAGACATATGCCCACATCCACACCTGCCTGCAGAAAAAGCAGGAAACGTCCCAGATTAAATTCCACCACAGAATAATGGCTGCTCTCGCACCAAGAGACATATTTCTTCCAAATACAGTGGTAATGTTTAGACGTTACACCCTTCCTGGCTTGGATCATAGTTGGGATAACTTTATTAGGGATCCCTCTTCTGGCTAGAATCAGCCGTTCAACTTCCATGCCGTCAACGTAGCCGCGGTAAGTCCTGATAGACGAACGGGCCCTGCTGCAGAAGATCCTCGCGAAGAGGTAGAGGCCACGGATCTTCGAGGAGCATCTCCAGAAGGTCCACGTACCAAGCCCTTCTTGGCCAGTCCGAAGCAATGAGCATTGCTTGAACATTTTCCCTTTTTATTCTTTTGGGAATTCTTGGGATCAGAGGAAGTGTGAGGAAGTCTGCTTCCCAGTTGTCTACTCCCGGAATGAACACCACTGACAATGCCACAGCGTTTTTTTCTGCCCAGAGAAGAATTCTTGACACCTCTGATATTGCTGCTCTGCTCTTCGTTCCGCCCTGTTGGTTTATGTACGTCACTGCCGTTACATTGTCCGACTGGACTTGAATGGCCCGATCCTGAAGAAGATAAGAGGCCTGCAGAAGGGCGCTGTAAATGGCCCTGAGTTCCAGAATGTTGATTTGAAGGACAGCTTACTGACTTGACTATCTTCCTTGAAACTGCACCCCATGGGTGACTGCTCCCCAACCTTGGAGGTTTGCGTCCGTGGTTAACAAGATTCAGTTCTGAATTCCGAACCTCTGACCCTCGACGGGGTGAGAGGTCTGTAACCACCACAGAAGGGAGATCTTGGCTTTTGGCGACCGATGAATCCTCTGGTGCACGTAAAGATGCGATCTGGACCATTTGTCCAACAGATTGAGCTGGAAGTATCTTGCATGAAACCTTCCGTATCGTAAGAGGCCACCATTTTCCCCATAAGGCGAATGCATGGATATCTGGGTTAGCTTCAGGACATCCCGAACCATCGACTGGATTACCAATGCCTTTTCCAACGGAAGGAACACTTTCTGCGACTCCGTGTCCAGTATTATTCCCAGGAATGGGAGCCTCCATGTTGGCTTTAGGTGAGATTTCGGAAGGTTCAGAATTCACCCGTGATCCTGGAGAAGTTCGTTGAGAGGCAAATGCTGTCCAGCAACCTCTCCCTGGACGGCGCCTTTATCAGAAGATCGTCCAGGTACGGAATTATGTTCACTCCCTGCTTGCGGTGTATAAACAACATCCCTGCCATCACTTTGGTGAACACCCTCGGTGCCATGGAGAGACCAAATGGCAGGGCCTGGAACTGGTAGTGACAGTCCTGTAGTGCAAACCATAGATAAGCCTGGTGAGGCGGCCAGATCGGAATGTGAAGGTACGCATCCTTGATATCCAGAACACAAGGAATTCCCCTTCTGCCAGACTTGAGATCACCGCTCTGAGAGACTCCATCTTGAACTTAAACACTCTTAAGAATGGGTTCAAGGACTTGAGGTTCGTCCGGTTTCGGTACTGCAAACAAGTTGGAATAGTACCCCTTGTTGTGTAGATGAGGTGGAACTGGATCAATGACTTGAGTCTGTACCAGTTTTTGGATGGCCTGCTGTAAAGTTATACTTGCCTCTTGTGAAGCTGGTAAGCCTGATTTGAAGAATCTGTGATGTGGGAGCTCTTGGAACTCCGGTCTGTAACCCTGGGAAAATAAGAATTTACTTACCGATAATTCTATTTCTCGTAGTCCGTAGTGGATGCTGGGGACTCCGTAAGGACCATGGGGAATAGCGGCTCCGCAGGAGACAGGGCACAAAAGTAAAAGCTTTAGGATCAGGTGGTGTGCACTGGCTCCTCCCCCTATGACCCTCCTCCAAGCCTCAGTTAGGATACTGTGCCCGGACGAGCGTACACAATAAGGAAGGATTTTGAATCCCGGGTAAGACTCATACCAGCCACACCAATCACACTGTACAACCTGTGATCTGAACCCAGTTAACAGCATGATAACAGCGGAGCCTCTGAAAAGATGGCTCACAACAATAATAACCCGATTTTTGTAACAATAACTATGTACAAGTATTGCAGACAATCCGCACTTGGGATGGGCGCCCAGCATCCACTACGGACTACGAGAAATAGAATTATCGGTAAGTAAATTCTTATTTTCTCTGACGTCCTAAGTGGATGCTGGGGACTCCGTAAGGACCATGGGGATTATACCAAAGCTCCCAAACGGGCGGGAGAGTGCGGATGACTCTGCAGCACCGAATGAGAGAACTCCAGGTCCTCCTCAGCCAGGGTATCAAATTTGTAGAATTTTTCAAACGTGTTTGCCCCTGACCAAGTAGCAGCTCGGCAAAGTTGTAAAGCCGAGACCCCTCGGGCAGCCGCCCAAGATGAGCCCACCTTCCTTGTGGAATGGGCATTTACATATTTTGGCTGTGGCAGGCCTGCCACAGAATGTGCAAGCTGAATTGTACTACACATCCAACTAGCAATCGTCTGTTTAGAAGCAAGAGCACCCAGTTTGTTGGGTGCATACAGGATAACAGCAAGTCAGTTTTCCTGACTCCAGCCGTCCTGGAAATCTATATTTTCAGGGCCCTGACAACATCTAGCAACTTGGAGTCCTCCAAGTCCCTAGTAGCCGCAGGTACCACAATAAGCTGGTTCAGGTGAAACGCTGACACCACCTTAGGGAGAAACTGGGGACGAGTCCGCAGCTCTGCCCTGTCCGAATGGACAATCAGATATGGGCTTTTGTGAGACAAAGCCGCCAATTCTGACACTCGCCTGGCCGAGGCCAGGGCCAACAGCATGGTCACTTTCCATGTGAGATATTTCAAATCCACAGATTTGAGCGGTTTAAACCAATGTGATTTGAGGAATCCCAGAACTACGTTGAGATCCCACAGTGCCACTGGAGGCACAAAAGGGGGTTGTATATGCAGTACTCCCTTGACAAACTTCTGGACTTCAGGAACTGAAGCCAATTCTTTCTGGAAGAAAATCGACAGGGCCAAAATTTGAACCTTAATGGACCCCAATTTGAGGCCCATAGACACTCCTGTTTGTAGGAAATGCAGGAATCGACCGAGTTGAAATTCCTCCGTGGGGGCCTTCCTGGCCTCACACCATGCAACATATTTTCGCCAAATGCGGTGATAATGTTGTGCGGTCACCTCCTTCCTGGCTCTGACCAGGGTAGGGATGACCTCTTCCGGAATGCCTTTTTCCCTTAGGATCCGGCGTTCAACCGCCATGCCGTCAAACGCAGCCGCGGTAAGTCTTGGAACAGACATGATCCTTGCTGAAGCAAGTCCCTTCTTAGTATCTCTTGAAGTTCCGGGTACCAAGTCCTTCTTGGCCAATCCGGAGCCACGAGTATAGTTCTTACTCCTCTCCGTCTTATAATTCTCAGTACCTTGGGTATGAGAGGCAGAGGAGGGAACACATACACCGACTGGTACACCCACGGTGTTACCAGAGCGTCCCAGCTATTGCCTGAGGGTCTCTTGACCTGGCGCAATACCTGTCCAGTTTTTTGTTCATACGGGACGCCATCATGTCCACCTTTGGTCTTTCCCAACGGTTCACAATCATGTGAAAGACTTCCAGATGAAGTCCCCACTCTCCCGGGTGGAGGTCGTTCCTGCTGAGGAAGTCTGCTTCCCAGTTGTCCACTCCCGGAATGAACACCGCTGACAGTGTTATCACATGATTTTTCGCCCAGCGAAGAATCCTTGCTGCCATTGCCCTCCTGCTTCTTGTGCCGCCCTGTCTGTTTACGTGGGCGACTGCCGTGATGTTGTCCGACTGGATCAGCACCGGTTGACTTTGAAGCAGAGGTCTTACTAGGCTCAGAGCATTGTAAATTGCCCTTAGCTCCAGTATATTTATGTGGAGAGAAGTCTCCAGACTTGACCACACTCCTTGGAAATTTCTTCCCTGTGTGACTGCTCCCCAGCCTCTCAGGCTGGCATCCGTGGTCACCAGAACCCAGTCCTGAATGCCGAATGTGCTGCCCTCTAGTAGATGAGCACTCTGCAGCCACCACAGAAGAGACACCCTTGTCCTTGGAGACAGGATTATCCGCTGATGCATCTGAAGATGCGATCCGGACCATTCGTCCAGCAGATCCCACTGAAAAATTCTTGCGTGAAATCTGCCGAATGGAATCGCTTCGTAAGAAGCCACCATTTTTCCCAGGACTCTTGTGCATTGATGCACTGACACTTGGCCTGGTTTTAGGAGGTTTCTGACTAGCTCGGATAACTCCCTGGCTTTCTCCTCCGGGAGAAACACCTTTTTCTGGACTGTGTCCAGAATCATCCCTAGGAACAGCAGACGTGTCGTCGGAATCAGCTGCGATTTTGGAATATTTAGAATCCACCCATGCTGTCGTAGAACTACTTGAGATAGTGCTACTCCGACCTCCAACTGTTCTCTGGACCTTGCCCTTATCAGGAAATCGTCCAAGTAAGGGATAATTAAGACGCCTTTTCTTTGAAGAAGAATCATCATTTCGGCCATTACCTTGGTAAAGACCCGGGGTGCCGTGGACAATCCAAACGGCAGCGTCTGAAACTGATAGTGACAGTTCTGTACCACGAACCTGAGGTACCCTTGGTGAGAAGGGCAAATTGGGACATGGAGGTAAGCATCCTTGATGTCCAGGGACACCATATAGTCCCCTTCTTCCTGGTTCGCTATCACTGCTCTGAGTGACTCCATCTTGATTTGAACCTTTGTATGTAAGTGTTCAAAGATTTCAGATTTAGAATAGGTCTCACCGAGCCGTCTGGCTTCAGTACCACAAATAGTGTGGAATAATACCCCTTTCCTTGTTGTAGGAGGGGTACTTTGATTATCACCTGCTGGGAATACAGCTTGTGAATTGTTTCCAATACTGCCTCCCTGTCGGAGGGAGACGTTGGTAAAGCAGACTTCAGGTACCTGCGAGGGGGAGACGTCTCGAATTTCCAATCTGTACCCCTGGGATACTACTTGTAGGATCCAGGGGTCCACTTGCGAGTGAGCCCACTGCGCGCTGAAACTCTTGAGACGACCCCCCACCGCACCTGAGTCCGCTTGTACGGCCCCAGCGTCATGCTGAGGACTTGGCAGAAGCGGTGGAGGGCTTCTGTTCCTAGGAAGGGGCTGCCTGCTGCAGTCTTCTTCCCTTTCCTCTACCCCTGGGCAGATATGACTGGCCTTTTGCCCGCTTGCCCTTATGGGGACGAAAGGACTGAGGCTGAAAAGACGGTGTCTTTTTCTGCTGATAATGTGACTTGGGGTAAAAAAGGTGGATTTTCCAGCTGTTGCCGTGGCCACCAGGTCCGATGGACCGACCCCAAATAACTCCTCCCCTTTATACGGCAATACTTCCATGTGCCGTTTGGAATCTGCATCACCTGACCACTGTCGTGTCCATAACATCTTCTGGCAGATATGGACATCGCACTTACTCTTGATGCCAGAGTGCAAATATCCCTCTGTGCATCTCGCATATATAGAAATGCATCCTTTAAATGCTCTATAATCAATAAAATACTGTCCCTGTCAAGGGTATCAATATTTTCAGTCAGGGAATCCGACCAAGCCACCCCAGCGCTGCACATCCAGGCTGAGGCGATCGCTGGTCGCAGTATAACACCAGTATGTGTGTATATACTTTTTAGGATATTTTCCAGCCTCCTATCAGCTGGCTCCTTGAGGGCGGCCGTATCTGGAGACGGTAACGCCACTTGTTTTGATAAGCGTGTGAGCGCCTTATCCACCCTAAGGGGTGTTTCCCAACGCGCCCTAACTTCTGGCGGGAAAGGGTATAACGCCAATAATTTTCTATCGGGGGAAACCCACGCATCATCACACACTTTATTTAATTTATCTGATTCAGGAAAAACTACAGGTAGTTTTTTCACACCCCACATAATACCCTTTTTTGTGGTACTTGTAGTATCAGACATATGTAACACCTCCTTCATTGCCCTTAACATGTAACGTGTGGCCCTAATGGAAAATACGTTTTCTTCACCGTCGACACTGGAGTCAGTGTCCGTGTCTGTGTCGACCGACTGAGGTAAATGGGCGTTTTAAAGCCCCTGACGGTGTTTGAGACGCCTGGACAGGTACTAATTGGTTTGCCGGCCGTCTCATGTCGTCAACCGACCTTGCAGCGTGTTGACATTATCACGTAATTCCCTAAATAAGCCATCCATTCCGGTGTCGACTCACTAGAGAGTGACATCACCATTACAGGCAATTGCTCCGCCTCCTCACCAACATCGTCCTCATACATGTCGACACACACGTACCGACACACAGCACACACACAGGGAATGCTCTGATAGAGGACAGGACCCCACTAGCCCTTTGGGGAGACAGAGGGAGAGTTTGCCAGCACACACCAAAACGCTATAATTATACAGGGACAACCTTATATAAGTGTTTTCCCTTATAGCATCTTAATATATAATAATATCGCCAAATAAGTGCCCCCCCTCTCTGTTTTAACCCTGTTTCTGTAGTGCAGTGCAGGGGAGAGCCTGGGAGCCTTCCTAGCAGCGGAGCTGTGTAGGAAAATGGCGCTGTGTGCTGAGGAGAATAGGCCCCGCCCCCTTTTCGGCGGGCTTCTTCTCCCGTTTTTCTGACAACCTGGCAGGGGTTAAATACATCCATATAGCCCCAGAGGCTATATGTGATGTATTTTTAGCCAGCATAGGTACTTTCATTGCTGCCCAGGGCGCCCCCCCCAGCGCCCTGCACCCTCAGTGACCGTTGGTGTGAAGTGTGCTGAGAGCAATGGCGCACAGCTGCCGTGCTGTGCGCTACCTTAAGAAGACTGGGAAGTCTTCAGCCGCCGATTTCTGGACCTCTTCTCTCTTCAGCATCTGCAAGGGGGTCGGCGGCGCGGCTCCGGTGACCCATCCAGGCTGTACCTGTGATCGTCCCTCTGGAGCTAGTGTCCAGTAGCCTAAGAAGCCAATCCATCCTGCACGCAGGTGAGTTCACTTCTTCTCCCCTAAGTCCCTCGTTGCAGTGAGCCTGTTGCCAGCAGGACTCACTGAAAATAAAAAACCTAACAAAACTTTTACTCTAAGCAGCTCTTTAGGAGAGCCACCTAGATTGCACCCTTCTCGGCCGGGCACAAAAACCTAACTGAGGCTTGGAGGAGGGTCATAGGGGGAGGAGCCAGTGCACACCACCTGATCCTAAAGCTTTTACTTTTGTGCCCTGTCTCCTGCGGAGCCGCTATTCCCCATGGTCCTTACGGAGTCCCCAGCATCCACTTAGGACGTCAGAGAAATAAGATCGATTACCCAGGGATCCCGGCACAAACTTGACCAGATGTGACTGAAGAATTGTAGTCGGGCTCCCACCTGACAGACCTCCAGGCCTCGCGGTCCACCGTCATGCTGATGGCTTTGAGGAAGTGTTCCTGAACACCTGCAGTTGCTGGTTTGCGTGGTTTACCTCTTGCGCCTCTGGATTTCACCTTAAACTTGGCTGTCCGAAAGGACTGTAAATTTGAAGCTGAATAAGCTTTCCTGGCTGGGGGAGCTGCAGAAGGAAGATACGTAGATTTACCAGCAGTAGCTTTGGAGATCCATTTGTCTAGTTCCTCTCCAAACAAGGCCTCTCCTGTGAATGGTAGGCCTTCCACGCCTTTCCTGGAGTCCACATCAGCAGTCCACTGGCATAGCCACAAGCCCATGTGTGCTGACACTGACATAGCGGTGGTGCGTACATTAAGCAAACCAATCTCTTTTATGGCTTCCACCATAAAGTTTACAGAGTCCTGTATATGCTGCAGGAGTAAAACAACATCCCCCCTAAACAAGGAATCTAACCCCTCAATTAGGTTACCTGACCATTTAGCAATGGCTTTTGTGATCCACGCACATGCAATAGTGGGCCTTTGGGCCATCCCAGCAGCTGTGTACAATGATTTGAGTGTAGTCTCAATTTTACGATCAGTCGTATTTTTTAAGGAGGCAGCACCAGGAACAGGCAATACAATTTTACGTGACAGCCTAGAGACTGATGCGTCCACTATCGGTGGATTTTCCCATTTTTTCACATCCTTCAGAGGAAAAGGAAAAGATGAGAGCAACCTTTTAGGGATTTGAAAATTATTATCAGGATTAACCCACGGTTCTTCAAACAGGGTATTCAATTCCTTTGACGCAGGAAAAGTGACTGAGGACTTCTTTTTTACATTAAAATAAGATTCCTCATACTCCTCTGACGGGATCAGTACTAAATGCCGCTGGTCGGAATCCCGGCGGTCGAAATACCGACGCCGGAATCCCGACCACACAATGCCGACAGGGGTGGCGAGCGGAACGCAGCCCCTTGCGGGCACGGTGCCTCGCTACGCTCGGCACACTATTATATTCTCCCTCTATGGGTGTCGTGGACACCCACGGAGGGAGAATATGTCGGGATTGTGGCGATCGGGATTCCGGCGTCGGTATTTCGACCGCCGGGATTCCGTCCGGCGGCATCTTGACCGGATCCCCCTCTGACACCTTATCAGGAATTTGCAGAACATCTCTGATAGCCTCTATAAGAGCCTCTATTCCCTGTGACAGAGCAGCATCCCCCCCCCCCCTTCAAATACACCTCAACCTCCTCCATGTCTGACCCGTCAGCGTCAGAGCCAGACTGCAGGATATGGGCCAGAGATTGTTTTTGCGGACAAATGGAAGGGGATTGAGACGCTGGTTTGGGGACTGAGTCTCTGTTCATAAACTCATCCACAGTCTGTCTTAAGTATTGCGTCTCTTTCTCATTGTGGATAGCTTTGTAGAAATATTTGAGATCATTCCCTTAATGGAATGAACCCATTCCGGTTCAGCCCTGCTGGTCTGGGAAGGTGCACTACCCTGAGTACCCAGTAGTGAGCCCCCTGGTGAAGAGGAATACTCCGCTGTACAAGAAACACACTCTTTGCCTGACATAATGTAAATGCGACAGCACACACACACACACACACACACACACACACACACACACACACACACACACACGAAAAGGTTAAGAACAATTAACCCACAAAGAGCCCTTCTGGGAGACACAGAGTAATTTGGAGCCAGCCCCCACCCCGTCCTTATCGCTAATGCCAATCTTAGCCGGGTCACAGACTTAGTACCCTGATAGGGGACTTAGTACACTAATAATCTCTCCCCCCCCCCCTGCTATGACCCCCTGGTACCGCTGAGGTAATCTGGAGTCACACTGGAGGAGCTGCGCGTCCCTGTCAGTCAGCGTCTGTGTCCACTGCAGAGGGAAAATGGCGCTGGTGAGCTGTTGGATCCCCTCATAGTGAAGGCCCGCCCCTTCAACGGCGTGCGGTCTTCCTGCTTTTTTTATACTGGCTGAGGTAATCTGTTGCTTAAAATGGAGACAAAACCGTTTTAAGGCTGTTTTTGCCAGTGTGGGTACTGTGTACAGTGTACTGAGAAGCAGCTGTGTACTGTGTCTGGAGACGCATTCTGCCCCGGTTAGAAGCCGTGCGACTCCGTACCCTCATGCCTCCATAACGGCCGGCGACCTGCTAGTCGGGACGCCGGCTTAGTACTCACCACTCTTCTTTCTTCTGGCTGTTAGGGGTGGCGACGTACTGCGGGAATGTACGCTCGCCGTGGTGGGGCTTGCGAATAGTTCCCTCAGGAGCTCAGTGTCCAGTCAGCGGGAAACGGGACCATTAACCCTTCAAGAGGTTGGGCCGTCCCCCCCAAGTCACACAAAGCAGGCAGGCTGGTGCCAACCAGCACTACCTGAAAATAAAAAAACATATAAAATAAATGCAGAAAACTCTTCAGGAGCTTCCATAAGCATGACCGGCTCCTCCTGGCACATTTTCTAAACTGAATCTGGTAGGAGGGGCATAGAGGGAGGAGCCAGCCCACACTATCAAATTCTTAACGTGCCCATGGCTCCTAGTGGACCCGTCTATACCCCATGGTACTACATGGAACCCCAGTATCCTCTAGGACGTAAGAAAAAGATGTGTGGAATTGTGTAGCTGATCAGTATTAAGAGTTAGAGATATTAAGCTATTAACAGCAGACAGTACAAAATTATCAGAAGAAGAGCCGCAAGACAAGCCCCACTGCTCCTTACAGATAGGGACACTGGCCCTCATTCCGAGTTGATCGCTAGCTGCCGTTGTTCGCTGCATAGCAATCATTTAAATAAACGGCAAAACTACGCATTCGTATGGGCCGCAATGTGCACGTGCGGCGTACAGGTACAAAGAGCATCGTTGTTTTGCACTGCTTCTAGCGACGATTCCATTCGCACAGCCGATCGCAAGGAGATTGACAGGAAGTGGGAGTTTATGGGTGTCAACTGACCGTTTTCTGGGAGTGTTTGGAAAAACGCAGGCGTGTCCATGCGTTTGCAGGGCGGGTATCTGACGTCAACTCCGGGACCTTCTTTGCAGAAATCATCGCACAGAATAAGTAACTACAGGACTGGTCTTGTTTTGCACAAAATGTTTTTGTACCGCTCGGCTGAACAGGCGTTTGCAAAGCGAAAATACACTCCCCCATTGGCGGCGACTATGCGTTTGCACGGCTTCTAAAAGTAGCTAGCGAGTGATCAACTCGGAATGAGGGCTACTGTATCCTGACTTCTGCTACCATTAACCTACAATTTTCGAGTAGGTAACATGTCTCCAATAGGTGACATACAGTAGGACTAGGTTTGGTCTTCATTAGGGAGAAAGCAAAGAGGGTTCCAGGATTTATGTGGTGTGGTTCAATAGATCTAAATTAAAAAGGTCTACAGTCAATAGGTCGACTCCAAATGATTGACAGGATCAAAAGGTCGACAGGAAAAAAAGGTAGACAGGATCAAAAGGTAAAAACTATTTTTTGTTTTGTTTTTTGGAGGGTTTTCTTTTTTCTTTAACTTTTTACCCACCAGGAACCCTATTAATGTACTGCTTCATTCACAACGTTTTGGTCAAGGTTACTATTCCAAATTGTAGTCCACGAGGATGGTAAAGGATTACAAGTTTGAAAAAAAAGTGTAAACAAAATGTAAAACAACTTGTCGACCATTGTAACGTCTACCTTTTACATGTCGACCTTTTGACCATGTTGACCATTTGGGGTTATCCTATTGACTGTAAACCTTTTTGATATAGATCTATCACCCAGATACCGGATTTATTACCAATGAATTCCATCATAGCTAAGGAATACAGACTAAGGAACAACTGTATAGCCAAGTGATCCATAAACCCAATACATTCAGATCTTTAGCCTAAACATTATTCTTTATGATACAAAGTGAAATAACATGAATGCTTCTAAAAGATGAACATAAGCTTACTGTTGTCTGCAATAACATATTAATGAATGAAAGGTGATGTGGCCAGGGCACCAATGGCTATGCCACAGGACACTTGTCCAAAACTTTTCCATATTGTTTCACACTTACAACTAACCAATGTTAAAGCAATTCAGTTATTACGTTGAACATTTAGTATATAGTTAAAACTGGCTACTCTGTTCCCCTGTTCGCCTAGGAGAGAGTAAATCATCTCATGGGGCTGTCAGTAAATGTTATGCTCTTTCGCAGACTGACTATCTCTGTATTTCACACCTCTCCTGCTGTTGGGTATGGACATCCAGGAAATTATGGGGACCAGAGAGTAAAAGGAACTATTTAATAAGCAAATCAAAACCTAATGTTAAACCTTGTGATAGGTTCGCTTTAAGGGCCTATTTACTAAGCTTATCACCCTGAAAATCATGTGGTTTATGTATGATTTCATTGTCCCTGCTTACCAAAAGCAGAAATATCTCCTGATACCAGCTAAGTAACACAGAATACCACACTCACCTTTTCTTTTTTAATGGGGACTGTGACACTCTCAAATTTATCAAGCTCTGAAAAGCAGGACCCCGACGCCATTGTATCCAACTGGCTACAATTTCTCATATTATTTTG